>NC_045030.1:94220949-94244680 GCF_008632895.1 Mastomys coucha
CTGTCCTACTTTTCACTTAAATGATTAAATTTGTCCTCGGGTCTCCTTTCAAGTCCACCTCTAAAATCACTAATGAACAAAATGAAGAACTCTAAAAGGAAACCTTAGTTTCCCCAGCGGCAGGTAGATTTCACTGGTTCAGACATCTACATTCTAAGTGGGGTAGAAGAGAACATGTAGTGCTCTGCCTGTCTTCCTTGTTGGGTAACACTGTATGTTGTATTCTTAATTTTTTTTTGTTGTTGTTTTTGGTTTTGGTTTTTTGAGACAGGGTTTCTCTGTGTAGACCTGGCTGTCCTGGAACCCACTCTGTAGGTCTGTAGGCCAGGCTGGCCTCGAACTCAGAAATCCACCTGCCTCTGCCTCCCAAGTGCTGGGATTAAAGGCGTTGCACCACCACCGCCCAGCAGTAAGAGTCTAGTTTTTAAAAATCAATTTTATATACTGATGTTAAACTGATAATATATAGATATTGTGTCTTCTGTAGGTAAACTTGTGGTGCTGTTCTAATGGAAAGTAATGGGGGTTCCTTATTGTGTAGTTGTGTTAACCGTGTCTCTTTCTTCCACAGTTGACAGGCCTGTTAGAGTGTACGCAGACGGAATATTCGACCTCTTCCACTCAGGTCACGCAAGGGCACTTATGCAAGCAAAAACACTGTTTCCCAACAGCTACTTGTTGGTAGGAGGTAAGAAGTGCATTTCTTTGTCCAGAAACTGCCTTATAACATGCTTCCTGAAAAGTACCCCTTTCAGATGTCCATCAATAAAATCTGACAATGTTAATGTTTCCAGTTCAGCCCATACCACCTCACTTGTTCAATACCTGAAATTTAAAGTGACATTTAACACCATAGGAGAAATTACATCATGAAATTGTGTACCACTGCACCAGAGAAAAAGAGAGAGAGAGAGGGACAGATTAATGACACCACCAAGGGTAGCCGCCTCACCTTTTCCATTAATGCTTTTCTCCTGCTATTTGTGACATGATCCAATTTGCATTTCTAAAATTTTCTAGAGGATCAAGGAAAAAGCGATATTACTCTGATTTCAAATCTTGGAGAATTAAAGGAGGTTAGGATGATTGATGGCGCATAAGGTCATTGTCTATGTCATTTGTGTGTGACCTGCAGCACTTAGGACAGTGCCATGCTAATAACATGGACCTAATTGGTTGTACAACTAAATACAGTGTGATAAAGAAATGGGGATTTATATATCCAGGCCATCTTGGCACAATGAAGGAGCTGATGTACTTCCTAAGAGTATGGAAAGGAGAAATAAGGTTTAGTATAGATGTTTTCCTCCTCTAGAAGGCTTAGCTATTCTCATTTTGGTGATGATTTAGTAGTTGACTGAGGAGACCTGCATGTCACTTCTGTAGCTTGCATAGCACTGCATTGGACTAGGCACTATAATAATCCTGGAGATCTCCAAGAGGGGAAAATGGGCAGCCAGGACATTCTAGTGTCTCGTATCATGTTCTATTATGCAAATGTTAAAACTACTTCCTGGAAATTTCAGAGGGAAACTTGCAGGTTTTAAAGGGTACTAACCATGTGACTATTGAATGGAGTTCTTTGAGAATGACAAAACAAAAACAAAAGCAAAAGCAAAAGCAAAACCAAACCAAAACAAAAAAACCAATGGCTACTAGGCAAGTCATATGAAGGGATCCAAAGGAGAAACTATTTCTTGCTCACTTGCAGTCTTCTGGGCTACTGGGGCCTTTAGAAGGCCTTTAGATGATCTGAGCCTGGAGGAGGTCTGGGATGGGTGGTTGTGACTTAGAATTTTGAACTCTCTCATGGGTCCACACAAGCCTCAGCAAGCTATCACTTTACATCTTGCTGCCACTGGTACCTTCAGAGTTTTCTGACTATGGATTTCTGGTTCAGTAAGTTGTGATATATATTCTATGTATTCATATTCTTTTTTTATAAAGATTTATTTATTATATGTAAGTACACTGTAGCTGTCTTCAGACACTGAGAAGAGAGCATCAGATCTCATTATGGATGGTTGTAAGCTACCATGTGGTTGCTGGGAATTGAACTCAGGACCTTCAGAAGAGCAGTTGATGCTTTTAACCACTGAACCATCTCTCCAGCCCCAGGGTTTGGTTTGTTTGGTTTGGTTTTTTTTTGTTGTTGTTATTGTTGTTGTTTTTGGGTTTTCGGTTTTTTGTTTGTTTGTTTTTGTTTTTTGTTTTTTTTTGTTTTTTTTTTGAGACAGGGTTTCTCTGTGTAGCCCTGGCTGTCTTGGAACTCACTCTGTAGACCAGGCTGGCCTCGAATTCAGAAATCCGCCTGCCTCTGCCTCCCAAGTGCTAGGACTAAAGGTGTGCGCCACCACTGCCAGTTCATATTCTTATCTTTCTCTTCCTCCCTCCCTCCCTCTTCCTCTCCCTCTTTCCTTCTTTCATTCGATCCTTTCTGTCTCTCTCTCCTTTACTTTTCTTCTTCCCTTTAATAGCAGTTGCCCTTTGCCTTCACTTCTCTGATAAATGTATGAAAGCATATTGATTTTTTCAGTTATTTCTTCCTTTTTACAATGGTATGGTGACATGCCACACCAGGAGCCAGAATCATAACATGATTTTTTAAAACAAAATTGTACCCAGGTATGCTGATATATAACTATAATCCAAGAATTTGGGAGGTTAAGGTAGGAGAATCATGGGTTTGAGGCTAGCTTGGGCTATGGTAGGTAACAAGTTTCAGGTCAGTTGGAGACATTCAGCAAACTCTGTCTATCCCAAAACAATTAAATTAATTAACTTAATTAAACATTATTTTTCAGTCACTTACATGCCTCCAGCGGCAGGTAAAAACTTTGAAATCTGCCATTATATATTTGTAGAATACAAAACAAATTCTTCATTTTTTCTAATATTTTATAAATTTCCTTTTTTCTCCTCAAAGTTGTTCTTGCCTATAATTTTCCTAGTGTGATACTTCAGTGCCTGCAAATCTTTTAGTCGCCTCTGCCACAGTTCTAAAGAAAAAAATCGGTGTGTAAATCTGAGCACATGTACCACATTACACATTGATAAGTGATTGTTAAACGTAAAAATAAATTCAATCAGCAATTTCTCTTTCAATATGATGAATAGGATACTCTTATTTATGGATGTATCTATGGGTGAACATAACTTATTGCCAGATTGAGGAAAGGTATAGCAATAGTTTGTTTTCCTTGCTTTAGTAAGTACTGAAATATTTGTTCACACAAATGTACAGGTGGGAATGGAAGGAGTTAAAGTGATATCACGCAATTCCTTGAATTTATTGTTGTTGTCATTAAAGCAGTCTCATTTGTTTGTCAAGTGGCAGCCTGATAAGATCTTCCACAAAGAATGGATTGGAGAGGGTCTGACCTGCAAAGGGATTTGTTACTAAGCTCTTAGAATCATTTGCTCTTTCCCATTCTGGGAAGTTATAACAAAAGGTTTTATCAAGACTTATCAAATAGCTCTTAATTATCACCCTTGCTACTTTAATTGAAAGCAATTTATTCAAGCAGATATGCAAAAGAGAGGGGAAATGGAAGTATTGGTAATCAGGTTACACCATCACCAATCCAACAATTTCTGGGAAAAAAAATGTTTTTGGCATTTACTTTTAAAACATTTTTTAAAAACCAGAGTGCTGAGGCTAAGATTTTAACCTATTGGATTTGCATACTATACTTTCTTTAATAGGCAAAATGAGGCCTTATTATCAGATTTACTAAAAACCTGGCGATCAGCATAATGGCTTTTAATTCAACTATATTAATACATTCCAGGAAGCTTTATAAAAACTACCAAGAAATGGTCATTAAATGTATGTATATAAAAGTAGAATTATTCAAGATTAAAATAATAAAGATCCAACAAATGCTATAAACAAGACAATGAGCCAGCATACTTAATTTGTTGAAATGTAATATAATTCACAGATAAAATTATAGGGCATTTATAAGAAGAAAATAATGGATTTTTAAAAAGATTTATTTTCTTATTTTTAGTCATGTGTATATATGGGGTGGGTATGTGCATGTGAATGCCGGTACTTGCAGTCAAAGCTGTTGCATCTCTGTAGAACTGAAGTTATAGATGGTGTGAGTCAGGTTGTAAGCCACCGATGAGGGTGCTGGCAGCTAAACTCAGGTCCTTTTCAAGAGCAGTACTTGCTCTTAACTGCTAGGCCATCTCTCGCTTTGAGACAGTTTCACATGAGAAGTGTGTTTTTAAAAGGCATATTATTTTGAGCTAGACATGGTGGTACATGCTTTTAATCCTAGCACTTGGGAGGCAGAGACAGGTGGATTTCTGAGTTCAAGGCCAGCCTGGTCTACAGAGTGAGTTCCAGGACAGCCAGGGATACACAGAGAAACCCTGTCTCATAATAAAATAAAACAAAATAAAATAAAATAAAGGCATGTTATTTGTTTTTTAAATGTTTAGTGTGCATAGTATTTGGCTTTCAGGAATAACTCCATAAAATCAAGTATAAAAGTCAGAAATAGCTCAATTATCTTTATTAGGTACTATGATTAAAAGTTTCCTATGTATTTGAAGAGAGAAAGAAGCATATTATTAAAAATCATTTGTAGGTAAGTTTATTTTTTATCAGGAAGAGGTAGAAAATAAACATTTTAAAAGACAAAATTGGATAAGGCATATTTGTAAATGAAATATTTTATGATGGGAATTTATAAAATAGTTTTTTAACTTCCTTTAAAATATGCATGTAAAATATAGTGTAATGCATGTAAAAATAATGTAAATGTTTTACCCATGTCTTTATTTCAGTGTATCTTAAAAATTTTTATAATTCTGGAAAATATTCCAGATACATTTTTGAGATGCAGCCGTACCAGTCTATAGAGCTTTGGCTTATTAAAGTGATTTTGAAGTGAATAGCTGGAAAAAATGCTTACTCTTAACTACAAGAGAAAAGCCATTTTTAGGATTCAATATGAGTGTTGAGAATAGCTGGAAAAATGCTTACCCTTAACTACATGAAAAAGCTATTTTTCACATTCAATATTTCTTTCCAGTGCTCCGTTTACTTTGAATTCCTGGACCTTGCCCCTCAAGATCCATGTGTTCTCTGATAATAGATGAGAGAAGCAGAAGCAAAATTGTTAGGCCAAAATTTGCATCATTCTCCATTCTACTCTTTTTGGTTCCTAAGGCTGGTTTTCACTTGTAACCGAAGTGTGTATATAGGAGGGAAAGACAAGGAGGCCCTAGACATCAGTTCTCAACCTGTGGGTCACAACCCCTGCGGCGAGTGCGGCAGTGGGATGCCCTTTCACAGGGTTGCATATCAGATATTTACATTATGATTCATAACAGCGGAAAATGACAGTTATGTGGTAGCAATGAAAATAACTTTATGGTTGGGGGTCACCACAACATGAGGAACTAACTGTATTAAAGGGTCACATCATTAGGAAGGTTAAGAAGTATAGTTTGGGGTGCTCTGAATATTCTTTAAAGTTTGCCCTGGAAGCCTTACCCCTCACCCTTGCAATACACTACAGTAAGGTGTGGATGGAACCTCTTTTGAAAATTGCAACGAGGGCTGTTTCATATGAAAAAGACTTTCTCCGGCATATTAATTTTAGGAAATTATATTGTTAGAAGCTGAGGTTCTGGACATTGGTTCCTTTAAAGCTCCCTGTTTACAAGTCCCTCCTGAGCCATCCCTGCATGCCTTTGGGACTATGTATTCTCAGTAGAAAGAGACCTTTGTCTTAGATTATCTTTTCAAAGTATCACAAACGAGCTTAATAGCAAACCACTCTAGCCTGAGGAGAGTTAGGGCACATTTAAAAAAAAAAAAGCCATTCTGTTTTGTTGGCTGGCTCTGGAGCTTATGTGTGAACAAATAAAAATGCTTGTGGTGAGTTGAAAGGATGTGTCATATTAATTACATCTACTGGTAGGTTTATGGTAGGAATTCTCCTGGGTGATTTCATTCATAAAACCACTGGGGTTTTTTTGTTTTGTTTTTGTTTTTGTTTTTTGTTTTGGTTTTGGTTTGGTTTTGGTTTTGGTTTTGGTTTTTCGAGACAGGGTTTCTCTGTGTAGCCCTGGCTATCCTGGAACTCACTCTGTAGACCAGGCTGGCCTCGAACTCAGAAATCCGCCTGCCTCTGCCTCCCAAGTGCTAGGATTAAAGGCGTGCACCACCACTGCCCGGCAAAACCACTGTTCTTGATCCATGTACATGGGCAGGTACTTACTTGGTGGAAGTCTTTAGTGTTCAACAGAAAATTATTTATTTAGCTGGGTGGTGGTGGCACATGCCTTTAATCTTAGCATTTGGGAGGCAGAGGCAGGCGGATTTCTGAGTTTGAGGCCAGCCTGGTCTACAGAGTGAGTTCCAGGACAGCCAGGGCTACACAGAAAAACCACAACAAAAAAAGAAAATTATTTATTTATAATTTTTTTGTTTTGCATGTGTGTATAGACACATACACTCACACACACGCATATATGCATGTATGTGCTATGGTTCTTTCTTTCTACCAGATAGGCCTCAGAGATCCAACTTAGGTTGTAAGACCTGTCTGTAAGTGCTATTGCCTGCCAAGTCATTTTACTGCTCTCCAGAAATAATTCATTAAAGGACCAGAAACTAGAAGTGCTATGGTTTACTTTTGAATTTTAGTAACATATTTGCATCATGATTACAGTACTTGCATGTATGATTTTTTAAAAGCGTGCAACCAGAAATGATTTAATTTTTTTCCCTATACAGTGTTAACCATGTTGGCAGCATTTTAATGAACTGAAACTATCCACTTATAAAATACTTTTAAAAATCCATTTTAATGTTAAGTAGTACAGCTCCATAAATTAAAATTTTACAACAAAGGGAATTTTTTTAAGCCTAAATATTTTTTAAAGGCTAAGTTTAATCAAACGCCTACCTCCACCAAAAGGAAAGAAACAGAATAAAACAATAAATACAGTACTGTTACTACTCTAATGGTGACTCCTAGTCCAGTACATGCAAATTCCTTCACAAACTTGTATTTGTATTAATTAAAATTAAGTATCCCTCTACAACTGACAGTGGATTTATATCCACTTGGCTACTTTATATACAGGAGGCTCTTGATTTGGTTCCTCTTGTAACATGGAAATATAAACAACAATAAAAACAGCTCTTTAAAAAAAAACCTCATATTCTTCTGAGATTCCACTTTTCACAGCAGATGGGAAATTCCATCTCAGTCCTTGTTATACAGTCGTTCTGCAGTCAAGTATCTGAAACGTCCGTAAAAACAGGAGAGGGCTTCCCTAGTCTTCAGCCCAGCTCACATCTCCACTGCCCTCTTCATCCAGCTCCACATAATTACCAGCAGAGAATGAATTTGTTACACCTTTCTCAGCTCAAGCTCTTGAGGTCTGCACCCAGATGTGAACACCAATTACTAGAGATGTTCATCCCTCATCTCTCTTAAGATTCTGCCACTAGCCCTGCTTGCTGCTTGCGGTTTCCAGAGATGTTTGGCCTTTTGCCCACTGCTTGATGGAATCTTCTCTTTTGTTATCATCTCCCTTATACAAATCCCCCAAGGAGCTCCAGCCAGGAAAGCAAACTGTCTACCAGCACAGAGAACATTAGCACTTCTACAAGCAGTTTGTAGCAAGAGTCCTGGACAAGCAGTTGGAGTTAGGGCAAGGAAAAGACAGCACAAAACCTAAAGGAATATTTCCTTTTAACAAATATTTAGATAAATTTAATAATATTTAGAGCCTTACTCTCTGTTCGTGTGGACCATCAAATTCTCAAAAATTGAATTCTCAAAAATTTCACACTATTTTAAAGACTACACAGTTTGCATCTGAACAGCTTTCCTAGTAAAAGTGGAGTAGAACTGGGATTAGAATCCAAGTCTTTGCCAAATGGTGTTATATGCCCTTAATCCCAGCACTTGGGAGGCAGAGGCAGCAGAACTCTCTGAGTTTGAGGCTAGCCCATCTGCAGAGAGAGTTTCAGGACAGCCAAGGCAATACAAAGAGAGCCTGTCTTTAAAAACCAAACACTAAAAACCAAAATACACAAAAAAAGATTCCAAGTTTGGGGGTCCAAAAATCCAAATCCTATGCTAGGTTTTTCTCCAACAGGGTGATTCTCCTGGAACACAGTAAGTTGCCAGCATAGGTTAGTTGCAGTATGAGCTCCCAGAGTACAATGCATTCATCCATGGAATACCACTGCTTAGAGTTCTCCATCTGGTTGTCAGAGTGCATTTGCCAAGACTCAAGAACAACAATGCCGCTTTGGGCATAATTAATGTTTAGACAATATGGGTCAGCATGTTCAGCTGCTTCTTGAGGTCACTCCTGGACTATGAACAGAGCCCTGTGTTGCTGTAAACAGGATGTTTGTTTTCTTTGCAGCCTATCAGGAGGCTATTATCTCAGTCATGTAAAAGTCATATGAAACTGCTCAGGTGCAGATTCCAAAAGGGGGAGGCTGTGGGCTGGACCTACGTTTGTGCTGTCTGAAATATAAAATGGACAGATCTGCAATCCATTTCCACTCAATATGATTCTTGATGTAGTATCTTAAAGTCCTAGAAGAACAATTTAAAAGTCCTAGATCTGTTTTTAAATAGAATAGTGTGGCCCATAAATGGTTCCTATTTATGGAGTCAAAAGCTGACACCATCAGTGAGTGAATCAATAGCTAGTCATTATGGCCCTACTACCTGCCCTCCCACACCCTCTCCTGCCTTTGACCATGATGGATAATTTAGAGACAAGCAGGTCTCTTTATGCAAGTTATTCATATTATGCCTCAGGGAACTTGCAAATGTAAACATCAGAATCACCCATAAAGGTTGTCACACGTGCACACACACACACACACACTTTCTTTACCCCCCTTTTAAAAAAGATTTATTTTATTTATTTCATGTATATGAGTACACTGTAGCTGTCTTCAGATACACCAGAAAAGGGAATCGGATTCCATTATAGATGGTTGTGAGCCACCATGTGGTTGCTAGGAATTGAACTCAGGACCTCTGGAAGAGCAGTCAGTGTTCTTAACCACTAGGCTATCGCTCCAGCCCTTATTTTCCATTTTTTAAAATATTCATTAGATTTATTTTTCCATTTAAAAAGGTGTTGCCTCTAGGTTATCCTGGCCAGACACAGACCACTCCATGTCACATGCAGCTATGGCAATATGCTACAAAAGACACAGCCATTATAGACCAATTTTCATTCCAGGTGAAATTGAAGCACAGTGAGGGTGACTTCTTTATTTAAAATAAAAAACATTGATAAATATATAAATCATTTTCCCGTTTTATTGAAAGGGTTACAAAGTCCCCAACACTGGCAAAGCAACGTAGTGACGTAAGCAACACCTCTGCCACCTGCTTCTCTTACTTCCTCTGCTGCACGCTCAGCTATACAAGTCTCCTAGATCGCACCATAGCTCTAATGCTGGCCTACTGTAAGTGAAACCAAGTGGTTTGGATAAGCTGACATCGACTCCTGTGTGATCTTAAAAACAGACAGAAATGGAAACAGGAGCCAAAGGATCACACATAGTTTCTTCTTTTGAGACAGGTTTTTTTTTTCCCCCCTTTCTGAGGACAGGGTTTCTCTGTGTAGCCTTGGCTGTCCTGGAACTCACTCTGTAGACCAGGCTGGCCTGGAACTGAGTAATCCACCTGCCTCTGCCTCCCAAGTGCTGGGATTAAAGGCGTGCGCCACCACTGCCCGGCCAAGACAGGGTCTTAATATAAGGCCCTAGCTGGACTAGAATTCACTATGTATCCCAGGCTGGTTTGGAACTAAATAGATCCTCCTGCCTCAGTCTCCAGAGTGCTGGGCCTAAAGGTGTGCACTACCATGTCTGACTCAGACATTTTTGTATTTAACAAGTTCTTGGGATGATGCAGCCATGCAGTTGAAGTTTTGATCATTTAAATTACAACAATAGAGAAGTATCTCAGGGAGAATTTGTAGAAGATATAAATATACACGAGCTATATAGATATGTTTGTATCAGTGGGTGTGTATGTGTCTAGAGATTCTTTAAGCTCATGTGCATGTGTGTTGTCAAAGTGTACTTATAGATAAAATTTTATTTTACTTATTTAAAATAATAAACAATAATGGGTCAGGTACTATTCATCAGAAAATGAAACAGCCATACCAGCCATGTTTGTACACACCTATAATCCTAACATTTGAAATGTTGAGGCAAGAGGATCTCAACTTAAAGGTCAGCCTGGGCTATTCAGTGAGTCTTCACCTCACAAAAACAATTACAGTCCATACAATTGTAGAGAGTGTGCAATACTCGATAATGATAATGATATCTTACTGATTTAAATAGTTATACTATATTATACTTTTTTGCGTGTTTGGGATAAGGTTTTGTTATGTATCCCAGGCTGGCCTCAAATTCATGAGCCTCCTACCTCAGCCTCTCTAATGCTGGGATTATAGGTATGTGCATTCAAACCCTAATTATACTATATTTTTTATTGTTAATTTAGAGTATACCTACTTATTTAAATAGCTTACTATAAAACATTACTCAATCTTACATGGGCAGCAGCCCTGTGCATTTTGTGTTTACTATGTCTCTTGGTTGCACCAAGGCAACATCTAGTTATTGACCTGTATCGTCTAAGTTTGAATAAATACGTGCTTCAGTATTTGCAGTTGTGAAATCAACTGGCAATGAACTTCTGAGAACTTGACCATGTTTTTAAGAGACATATGACTATCATTGACACAATAATTGTGTGCATTTATTAGGTACAATATTTTTGATCCATATATAGAAATCAGTTAATTATATACATATAATATATCTATCACCTTACTGAATTAACTTTTTTTGTTTGTGTGAGAGTGATTAGTCTGTTTTAGCAATTTTAAAGTAGACCAAGCTTTATCATTAAGTGGTCACCATGTAATACATTAGATCACTGAAACCTATTCCTCCAGTCTGACAATTTACATCCTTTGATCAAGAATACCAAGGTCAGCCGGGCAGTGGTGGCACACGCCTTTAATCCTAGCACTTGGGAGGCAGGGGCAGGCGGATTTCTGAGTTTGAGGCCAGCCTGGTCTATAGGACAGCCAGGGCTATCTAGGGAATCAATACCCACCCCCTCCTTTGTGTGTGTGTGTGTGTGTGTGTGTGTGTGTGTGTGTGTGTGTGTGTATTTGTGTGTGATCTAATTGGGTTACTAAGTACAATAATTTTGTGAAAGAATTAGAATTAGAATTGATATTGATTAGTCTAGCCTTGTCCAGTGCAGGCCTCTTGGCTCCACTCCTCTTTTCCCTTTGTCTCTTCATCTGGTCATTTCATTTCTGAATAGCAACAGATACCAAAGGGTGAGCTATAAGGATGAAAAAAATAGGAAAGTCACATTAGATAGTGTACAGAATAATTTTGATAAAACCCTCAAAAAAGAATGCAGCTATAGTTAACAGTAAACTGAAACTCTGAATTCCTAGTGCATTTAGGTTTGCTTTCCTCTCCTCATCCTTTGTTCCAAAAACAAAAAACAAACAAAAAAAACCCCTAGTTCAGTGATGCCAAGGACCTACTGCAACTGTGCTCCTTCCTTCTTGCTGAAGAAGCCAAGTCTACCGCAGAGTGGACAGCAGCAGTATTTAATATTGGCTTTAAAACTGTTTTCAGTTTGCAGTGATGACCTTACTCACAAATTCAAAGGTTTTACTGTGATGAATGAAGCAGAGAGATATGAAGCTCTCAGACACTGTCGATATGTGGATGAAGTCATCAGAGATGCACCATGGACTCTAACTCCAGAGTTTCTGGAAAAACACAAGGTACTTCCCTTTCTTGTGCATTCTCCCTGTAACAAGTTTAGGGACTCTGGCTCTGTAGTTGAGATTGCAGGGATCCTAAAAGGGGAAATGTTAGGAGATAACATGTGGCATCACTTGATGGAACAGTCTCTTTTGCCCAAAAGTAGGGATTGCTGTCTTCTCCTTGCCTGGAGTGCAGATATTAGAGATGGTCTAGCCAGGACCAAATGCTGCCCCTCTCTTCTCACTAGAGAGCCATCACCAAGATTCTTAACTACACCAAACTCTAGTTACTTTGTCTATACAATTGGATGACACTGCTGTCCCCTTTGTGGGACCATTGTAGCACCATTTTAAGAAGCTAATGAAAGAATCCAAGTAAAAAACTTGGAAAACTGGCTGGCCCATGCTAAGAGCTCCAAGATTGTTACTGTTATTACTGTCACCAGCACCATTGTTAGTGCTTACAGACTCACGGGCGTCCTTAGGCATGAAACAAATGAATGCACATCTTATCTAGAAGGTCAGGGGTGAGGCTTTAAGGAAAGAACTTTCTATCTCTGATTTTGTGACTCTGAAATTCCTACTGACATAAGATTTTTATTAGTTGAAAACATGAGACATTCTTTTGATCTGCATCAAATTATGTTCTTTGTATCTCCCTACCAGCCCCACACTAGGAGCTATTCTTTCCTTTTATAAGCAGTACAAAAAAAATAAGATTAAGCTGTTCTAAGAATTTTCTTTTCTATTTTTAAATTCGCAATGCAGAAGAGAATAGAGAACACTGATAAATGTGCATGGGTAATAGCAGAGGAGACAATTTCCTGGTGAGAATGAAAAGAAAAGAGGAAAAACTACAATATGATTTACTACCAGTAATCACACTTTTTTTTTTACTTAGCATATATTGTATATTCAACACATGACAGGCAGTTTAGAGGATACTAATAATGACAATGATGAATGCCATTTATTATTTACCATATGCCCAGCACTGTGCTAAGGACTTTGCTATTATATGAAATGAGTTTAGAGTCATGGCTACCTTGGGTTATTATTATGCAGTAAAGAAGGGGGGAGTAAGTTTGAATGTGGAGGCTAGAATTAATAACAACAACAATAAAATATTACTACTTAACTATGTACTAGTTTCTATTTTTAAGCACTGCTACATATCATTTAATCCAGCAATTCTCCCCTGAATTTCCACCCCAAAGGACAATGCCTGGAAACATTTTGGTTGTCCCAGCTAGGGGCTGCCACTGACATCTAGTGGGGGGAGGTATGAGATGCTGTTCAGTGTCTTCCAATGCGCAGGATACCTATACATACACACCCCAAAATTATCTAGCCCTTATTGCCACCGGTATTGAGGTTGGGGAATCCAGTTAATGAGTTTTGTAACTTGTAAGTGGTAGGTATGAATGATACTCTAGTAAATTAAACTACTCATCTAAGCCAGCTCTTGTGATGGAATACAAGCTCTGTATGCAAGTCATGTTTACCTGGTATAGTAGGAAACAGGGGTGAGGCTTAGCAGGCATGAAGATTAGAGGGAAATTGTTCAAGGAGGCACATTAGTTATTTGTCTCGTTGTTGTGACAAAACACCTCACCAAAGCAGCTTGAGGAAGGAGGAAAGGGTTTATTTTTGAATATTCCAGGGATATAGTCCATCCTAAAAATGAGTGTGTGGAAGTAGAAGCAAGGCACACCTGATCACAGAGCATCCAGAGTCAGGAAGCTGAGAGCAATTAAAGCCTGTGAGCAGCTCACTTTCTCCTTTTGGTGTAGGAGCCAAGCCCATAGCCTGGTGCCACCCATATTCAGGGTGGGGCGTCTTCCTACTCAATTTACCTAACCTAAAGAATCATTGTACCCCCTCCCCACTCCAGACATGCTCCAGAGATGTGTTCTCATGATAAGTCTAAATCTCATCAAGTTGACAATAAAGACTGACCAACCCAGGACAGCCCACCTGCCAGCAGGATGATTTGGAGAGGAAGTTCAGATGAGTTGGTGTCAGAACCTAGATGACAGGGCCTTCCTCTGAGAGGCTGACCTGGAAGGGTGCTTGCAAGTAGTCACAGCTGTTCTGATGCAGATGGTTAATGGCTATTATGCCCAGAGGCCAGCATTCTACAACTTCTTTATTTTAATGCTCATCCCCCACACCAGTGTTAATGCCCTTTGTCTCTTTCTTCGATAGATTGATTTTGTGGCTCACGATGACATTCCGTACTCCTCTGCCGGTTCTGATGATGTTTATAAGCATATCAAGGAAGCAGGTGAGGTATTCTCCTGTCCACAGCACACAGCCAAGCATAAAAGCTAGCTGCCTTAGGCCTGCAGCATGTGTAGATGGACTGTTGGAATATCCAGCGTCACCCAAACAGCTGGGTCTCTGTCATCATCCTCTGCAAGAGAGCTCTCTTAGAACTCAGGAGAACTGGGTAAGAACCAGGGGCCTGACACTTTTCAGTCCTAACCTTGTTTGTAAAGAATTCAAGGAGAAGAAATCCCACCTGTTTCCCACTTGAAAAGCTGCAGAGAAGCTGAGAAACACTATAGAGGAGGAGAAAAACCATGGTTGGTGTGTGAGTTACAGTACAGGAAATGAACACCTTAAGGTCTGAGCCATAAGCCAACCCTTCCTTCCCTAAAAACAGCAGCGGACGGATCGTGTTGGGATTAAGATCCAACTAAGAGACCCCAGCATTTACTGAATTTCTGCTTAAGAATACCTTAGCGGGCTGGTGAGATGGCTCAGTGGGGAAGAGCACCGACTGCTCTTCAGAAGGTCATGAGTTCAAATCCCAACAACCACATGGTGGCTCACAACCACCCATAATGAGATCTAACGCTCTTGTCTGGTGCGTCTGAAGACAGCTACAGTGTACTTACATATAATAAATAAATAAATATTTATAAAAAAATATATGATGTTAAAATTATTTTAAAAAAAAAAAGAATTCCTTAGCTATCTTGGGCATATATCTGGTAGTAGTTTCCTTACTGGGTTAGTGTCTAGTAAAGGACAATATAACTCCCAAGGCAGTTATTTTAAAAGGATGATTTTGTTCATGATTTTTGTGAGGTAGGGTCTTTTTTTTTATACTTGGAATGCATTCTTAATCTTTTTTATTTTACTGCATGTTTTTTTTTAAATCCATCAAGTTTAATGTATAAGCATATTTTATTTAAAAGGCAGTATCTCTGATGGAGATGTAGCTCAGTTAGTAGAGTGCTAATCTAACATATACAAAGCCCTGGGTTCAACTGCCAACACTACAGAAACACTGGGCATGGAGATACATGCCTGTAATCGCAGTGTTTAGATGATAAAGGCAAGAAGATGCTAAATTCAAGGTCATCCTTGGCTACTTAGTCAACCTGGTCAACATGAAAGAGGGGTAGGGTCTTAATAGAGGGCTTGACTGAGTACTTCTTTTATCCTTTGTTTTGTTTTGTTGTAACAGACTCTTGCTCTGTAGCTCTGACTGGTCTAGAAATCACTATGTACATTTGGCTAGCCTGGAACTCACAGAGATGGCCTGTCCTTGCTTCCCAAGAGTTGGGATTCAAGGAATAATCTACCATGCCTGTTTTTTGTTTGTTTGTTTGTTTGTTTTGTTTTTAATGTAGTACTAGGGATTGAACCTAGAGCTTCCCATAGGCAAGCAGTCTACCATCAGCTGAGAGGTTTTGCTTGACACTTTTTAAATTGTTATATCTAGATGCTGATAGGAGCTTTTAGTCTTCTTGGGGCTCTGTTATTATATACTTAGTGGCTAGCTTTGGTTAGCTGTTAGCTAGAGCTCAGGGGTATTTGTCACTGGACACAAATACATTGTCTCCATGTTGTCTGAGCTTCTCACAGCATGAAGGCTGAGAGCAACTGTCTAAAGAGCAAGCAAATTTAACAACTGCCATAAGTATTCCAAGGCCTAGCCTTGGAAGTCACACACCATCATTTATATAACCTTTTAAGTATAAGCAAGCGACTGAGGAGGCCAACCAAAATTGAAGGACAAGGGAATTGTGGGTCTCTCTCTCTCTCTCTCTCTCTCTCTCTCTCTCTCTCTCTCTTGATGTATTTTATTTATATGAGTATACTATAGCTGTCTTCAGGCACACCAGAAGAGGGCATCAGTTTCCATTACAGATGGTTGTGAGCCACCATGTGGTTGCTGGGATTTGAACTCAGGACCTCTGGAAGAGCAGTCAGTGCTCTAAATCACTGAGCCATCTCTCCAGCCCCTGTGGGTCTCTTCCGAGAGTTATTTTCCTATATTATTATTTTGTGCATATGTGTACCTCTTTCTAAAATATAGGGTTTTCTTGAGATATATATATATATGTATGCAATATAACTGAATCATGGCCAACCCAAATAATCTCTAGAGCCTTTCAAAGCCCCACCCCCATGCTCTCACCTTCCTCTACATTCATGTCCTCTTCTTTTTAAAAATATAATCAATTCACTGAGTCCAATTAGTGCTTCCTATGGGGCCATGCAATGGAACATGGGCAACTTACCAGTGTGACCCTTCACCACAATTCACTTTCTAAATGAAGGGTCAGGTGGCATTTTGTTTTCTCTGGAAGTGCAGGCCAAAGACTAAGGTATGTGACTTATTTTTTGTTTGTTTGTTTGTTTGTTTTGTTTTGTTTTGTTTTTTTCGAGACAGGGTTTCTCTGTGTAGCCCTGGCTGCCCTGGAACTCACTCTGTAGACCAGGCTGGCTTTGAACTCAGAAATCTGCCTGCCTCTGCCTCCCAAGTGCTGGGATTAAAGGCACGCACCACCACTGCCCCATGGTATGTGTGTGACTTCTTTTGCACAGACATTCTTATGGTCTATGAACCTGCTCCACTGATGCCTCACTAGGGGGAAGAGTCACTGTAAAGATCCAGCTGGGATACATATAGAGAAGGCCATAGAGTGAGTGGTCCCTGTGGAAGAGTCTCAGAAATGACCTGAGTGCCTGTGTGCAGCTTTTATACTCTATGGTTTATTTGGAAACTCAAAAACTCACTTTAAATGAGGCAAGCGATATCATGAGCATAAATTAAGCTGTGCAACCTTGTGCTCTGTTTGTCAGAACTGAGTGTCAAAATCCTCTAGCAAAGCTGGATGGAAAGACGGAGCTGAGATGCAATAGACTATAAGACCCATGTTACTCATTATCATTCTGATAGTGCCTACTACTGTTGAAAGTTGCTTTATTAACATGTGCTTTGCTGCTTCTTAAAATAGCTCCATAACCAAACGCTGCAATTCTGAAAAGCATGATAAAAAAGGTTCTCTGATCATGCTCATTACTGAATATTTTTAGCAGAGCAATAATTAGGATTTGGAGGAAGCTGGGTGCCTCATTATGTCAGCAGAGGGCTTGGTTCTTTCAGAGACCTACCTCTCAAGCAGCCAAAGCGAATCCCCCCAGGCCCAAATCTGCATTCCGTTACTCAGCCACAGAGACCTAAGTCTCTGACTTTAGACTAGGCAAGCTCATGTCCCCTGTGTCTAAGTGACTTGCTAAAACCTATTAGTAACTAAAGAACTTTCACATTTCATCAGTCCCAAAGAAAGATGAGATGGCTTTTTCAACAGAAAGTCTTCAACTGTTCCAATTAAGGTGAATATGCTGTCCCAGATCATCTAAGTTGTGCTCATCCAGGGACCCACCACTTACCAAAGCCCTGCTCCCATGCTTGGTCCAGTTGGAATTCTCTTTGCATTCATGTGTGTTTGCAATTTCTGCCTTCCATTTAGTTTTTTTCTGTGTTTGGTTTCACCCTTCTAGAAGATGATCAAAGAATTTCCAGACCTAGTGGCCAACCCCAGCTCTGTCTGTCCTCTGAGCATGGACTGGAGTCAGATGTTCTACCTCTAAGGTCAGCAGTACCACCCTGCTGCTGACACTGTGAATGTGCATGTGACACATTTTTAAAGGTCCCAAAGGGACACTTTGGAGCAGCAAAACAATTCAGAGAGACTTGGATTTGGAAAGGTGCTCAGCATCAGTATTCATCTTGCCATTCATTCAGCAAATATTCTTATAGTGCCTGCCTATCACCTGGTGCTGAGACTGTAGAAGAAAACAAGAAGGGTGTGGCCCCATCCCTCATATAGATTATAGGCAAGAAAGATGGTTACTAATGGAAGTGTTCCACCAAAGACCTTGCAATACTTGAAAGAAGTGAGCAGTGGGGCCGACAAATAGAAAGACCTGTTTTGGGAGTTGAGACTTCATTTCCTTAGCACTAAACCTGACCAAGAATTAAGCAGACAGAGACTATGACAGAGAGGAGGAGAGCCAAAAGTTTTAAGAACAGTGAAGAAGCCCCATGTTGCTAAGTACAGGCCCATCTTCACAGAGTATAAGCAAACCAATTCTAACCCTTGTACAGTATTGGACTTTGGCTGAAAGTTAAGAGGAGAGGCTGGGAGATGAGCCTAAGATTAGAAGGAAGCACAGTAAGGGGAATCTTCAAGCCATAGCAGAGGCAAGTTAAAATCTTTACTCTAAACACAGTAGAAAGCCAATGAAGAGGAATGAGCAAGCATGGGACTTGCATTTAAAAGGATGACTCTGTAAGTCTTGCTGTATATGTTGAAGAGTGCATACCACTCTTGCAAAGGACCTGGGTTTTATTCCTAGGATCCAAACCAGTCAGCTCATAATGGCTTATAATTCCTAATTCTAGGTCTCAGAGTCTGATACCTTCTTTCACCCTCCCTGGGCAGCTCTTGGTGTAATCTTTGAATAAGATGGATCAGGTTTGTCTAAAGATGGAGAAAAGAGGTTGAATTAATGAAGCATTTGAGGAGCGGGTTTGTTACTATACATTGGTTGGATATGGATAGCTGCAGGTAGAAAAGTGGCCCAAATGAGCCCAGATCACCTTGTCTAGCTAACTTCTTAGCTGAGGGAAACTAAGGTCAAGTTGCTTGCATTCAGAGGTTTGAATGGCTTGCTGTAAATGGAGAATGCGGTGCCCTTCGGCTTTACTGTTGCTGTTGACACAGGACATCTCTATGTGGTTGGAATGATATGGGCTACAAAGATCTCAACTGCCCGATACATGATTTTCATTGACAGCAGAATTTTGAGCATGAATACAGTTCTTACTGTTTTGGCATCTGTGACCCTTTTCTAGCCCGTGCTGCTGGTAAACTCCAATATATCTTTGAAGACTTTAAGGACATCAAATAGGGCCACTGGAAATTGGCATCATTATGCTTGTTTATTTTTTTACACTTTCCCACATATTCCAGATGAAAGTGGTGAAACCCCCATGCAGAGTAGACTGTTCTTAGAGGAGGTTGAATCACTTAGCACATCGCACACATACCCTTAGATAGAGACGACAAAGGCGCCATTCTTCTCCTTTTCCTGTGGGGATAATGGGACAAAGACTTCCAGAGGGATGAGGAGCCGTGATCTGACTCATTCATTGACTCAGTTATTATTCATCCACTTGTGCATATCCTTTGCATTCACTCAGCACCTTCCATGTGTACTGATCTGGACACTGGTGATGCAAAAATAATTGAGGCATTCTGGCATTCAGAATGTCCATTTCTAATTTTTTAAAAGAAACAAAAATTTAAAAGGACCCCACATAAACAATGTGTATTTCTGTGCAGAGACACTAATCAGACATTTTTTTGGTTGTTGCTAACTGAAGATCCCTTTATGTCCAGAATGCTGTGAGTTCTCATGTTAACATCAGAAAAGCCTTGAAGGTGGACTAATGAGGGTGAGGAAGAACTCTGTGGATGATGGGGTCAAGAAATGGGTACCCAGGATAGGAAGGAAGAGCTGAGCGTTGACAAATGTAAGGAGCCAGGTGAGTGGATGGTGTCTCCTGGGCCAAACCTGGGATGATGACCACACAGTGTTATGGTAAAGGAAGTATATTGTGGCTGAAGAGTCAGCTGAGGCCAGAAAAGGAAGCCTCCCTGACCTGCCCTGAAGCTCCAGTATTGCCCGGCAAAGAAAAGAACCATTAAAGGAAGCATATAAACTGTAATTTTGCCTTAATCTTTTTATTCTTACTTGGACAGGCATGTTTGTTCCAACACAAAGAACAGAAGGCATCTCAACATCAGACATCATCACCAGAATTGTCCGTGACTATGATGTATATGCCCGGCGAAATCTCCAGAGAGGGTACACAGCCAAGGAGCTGAATGTCAGCTTTATAAATGTAAGTGTGCCTCCCCATGTACCCTGGGGGCCACCATATTGCACCTATATGAGGCCTATATTTACCATGACTTGTGTTTACTGTGCGCTGTGCAATGCGCTTAGTGCTTTTCATTGTTGTCTTATTTAATCCATATTTTTAAAAAAAAAAAAAAAACCCAGTGGTGTTCTTTAGTTTGTGAGAGAGGGTCTCACTGTATTGCCCAGGATGGCCTCAAAAGCATGACCCACCTGCTTCAGTTTCCCAAGTGCTGGGTTTACAGGCATGCACCAACACCCCTGCGCCAGAAATGAGCTCTATATTTACAAATGAGGAAGCCGTGTCAGAAGAGGTAACATGAGTCAGCCACGAAGCATAAGCAGCTTCACATTTTATAATGGAGCTTCCTCACTTCCCTCCCCTGCCCCCAAACTCCCTCTTTAGTTTTCAGATGTGGCAAGGGTTCCTGGAACATCTGCCCCTTGGGGAAAGGCAGGTGTTGTCTTCTTCTCAAAGGAAAGGAAGGCAGGCGGAAGCAATGAGATGCTAAGCCCAGAGAAAATGCTTTCTTGTTTTAACGTTTTACAATTTTCATTTTATTAAGGCCTTACAGATGCTCATTAGAAACCTTAACAGCCGTTTTTTATTGTCCAGAGAAATTACAGCTGCTTAAATAAAGCCTGAAGCCTTTGGCTTCCTTTTGTATTTCTACCTTATTGTTCCCACAGAGCTGCTGTTAGTTTAATAATAGAGCACTGTTAAAACAATCTTTAAAACAAGCAAAACAAGCTGTTACAAGGCAAAGAGAGTAGCCGGATGGTTGGGGGTGATGTTAGTGTGTCTGGACAACTGGGGTTACCAGGCTTCCAAGGAGCCCATGATTTTGATCCAAACAAACACTCTCTATGCATGCAGAATTCCAGCCCCCAAATAGATACTGTATTCTCCAAGGAGGATTTGTCTGCAAAAGTAGGCATTTATAATTATGTACAGCTTTAATTCTCTAGCATCTTTCACAACTGATCATTGGTACCTTCAAAATAGGAGGGGCTCATTAATTGTAAGTCAGTGATTATTCCTTGTCCTGATAAAGCAGGGAGTGTTGGGATTCAGGCCCCTCCAGCTTTGTACAAGCCAGGCAACAAAATGGAAAATGCCGGGTTCGAGTGGCATCCGAACATGTGGCTGCAAAGAATTCAGCCAACGTGATGATTTGGTATCTTAGAGAGAATAAAGCCCTGGTTATTTCAATAAATTAAACTGTCTGTTCTTTTAAATTGAATTCAGTCAACCATCCAAGCATAGCAAGCCATTTCCAAAAGTTATTGCTCACTCTCTTTAAATGGTCTTTAGATAAGCCACTTAGCTCAGGGAACCGTGAGGACAGTGGGGGTGTGCTTACTGCCTTTCTCCGACAACAAGCCTGGCTGCAGCTCAGAGAGGAAATTGAATGTGTTGGATGGGCGTGTAAATGAATCACAGAACCTCAGAAATGGCAGAGACCTGATGAGGACCAGTCATCCAATCCATGTCCCTTGACTTTGAGATAAGGAAAACGGAGCCCAGAGAGTAGAAGAGGCCAAGGGAGAGTGGGGGAGAGGTGGAGGTGGCGGTACCCTTCTAAATCTCCCAGCCCAGTGCTCACTCTATTGTTATGTGCTGTCACTGAGTACTAAACAAAATAGCCATTTCCAGTGTTGAACAAAATATCAAAGAGCATGATGTAAAGACAAGAGCTAACACTTATCTAGAGCCAACGAGATACCCATCTAAGTGTTTTGACTGCATCATCTCATTTAATTCTTGTGCTAAGCCTACTAGGGTGAGTGTGATGACACTATCTAACTTCTAGGTGAGAAGACAGAAACTTAGAACGTTAAGCAGCTCACATCAGACCATACTGCAAATGACAGGAGACAGAGCACCTTCCTGTAGCACACAGTAGCAGCATACACAGCTCCCATCTAACCTCACGCTGGAGCTGCAGTAGGCTTTTGGAGTATCTAAAGGATGGATCTTGACCTAGTTTTACAATATTTGAGGTATTTCACAAAATTCTAAAGTACAAAATGAGCTTGATTTCTATATAGTGAAGAAAAAAATACCCTATGCCTCCTTCAGAGAATATATTGAGATTTCAAAAGGGAAGATCCTTAGTGTGATATTATTTTCATTGTTTAGATAATATGTTTATCATGTAATACAAATAGTGCTTTATAACAAGATAAATCAACACATGGGGAGCAAATGTCAGGCTTTGAGCCATACATTCGGATGCATGACCTTACCTGATTGTCATAACAACCCTGTGAGGGTTAGTGATGATTATCATCCCCATTTTATTGATGAGAAAGGTGAGACTTAGAAGTGATTAGTGATTTGCCCAACACAATATGGCTTTCTAGAACATAGATAGACAACACCATTATACTCAGAGATGCAATCAAAATAAAACTTTCTTTATGTCCAAGGAAACCAATGCACTTTAATTAACCTCATGGAAACTATGATAATGACAATTTTAGCATGAGACATTGGCCCTAAGCCCAGTTAGTATACAACTTAATGTAAACTGTATTGGTTTTAATACTACCTCAGTAAAACACTTTTCAGGCTCTGTGCTGCCATTCTCTATTAAATGCATCCTTCGATATAAGTTCCAGAAGAATAGGAGTATTTGCTCAATAAATGGTAGCTTTGATTGTTTTGTATTCTATTCTCATACAATTTCAACTCATAGATGTTGAACAGATCGAACATAGTTCAACATTTGTACTTCCATTTATATATCCAAGGAGATTGATGTGCAAGACACATGCCTTCCCATCAGTCTAGCCCTTGAGAAATAATGACATCTATTCTTCACATTACGAACAAACCCAAGTTGATATAAAATATAACCAATACAGATGAACCTCTCTGGTGTTCTCCTGAATCAATTTTTTTCTTCTGTCAATTTTAACTAGGAGAAGAAGTACCGTTTCCAGAACCAGGTGGACAAGATGAAAGAAAAGGTCAAGAATGTGGAGGAAAGATCAAAGGAATTTGTTAACAGAGTAGAAGAAAAGAGTCATGACTTAATTCAAAAGTGGGAAGAAAAATCAAGAGAATTCATTGGCAACTTCCTGGAACTGTTTGGGCCAGATGGTGCATGGGTATGTACTTGCTTCAACTGGCATTGCAATGGCAGGTATTTTCAGCTTAAATTCCTTTCATAGACTCAAAAATGTCCCTTATATAGTGGCCTCTGCTTGGACGTCATCTCAAGTCATTCCAAGTCCATGTCCTCATTCAATTACTGAATCAGCCCTCAAATACTGATTTAGTACGATACCAAATGGTACACAAAGTGGGGTCTTCTCTGTTTCTGTTTCCAGAACTTAGAAGCCGTTCACTTACCTTTGAATGTCTGGTATTGCGGAAGTTGGTCTCATAGTTCATCCTAGTCTTCAAGTTGGGGGTGACACAAAGCTTAGGGTTAATGGTAAAGTAAGGCAATGTAACATAGAGCTTGTTTTGGAAGTCAAGTGCAAGAGTTCTTTTTCTTTTAATTTTTAATTATGTATCCTTCTCTCATGTATTATATCCCAACTGCAGTTCCCACCCCCATCTTCTTCTCCCATTCCCTACTCCCCCCTTCTCCACCATCCACAGGCCTCCCAGGGATATCAATCAAACATGGCATATCAAGTTTCAGTAAAGACTAGG
>NC_045030.1:94244690-94263400 GCF_008632895.1 Mastomys coucha
CATCAGCAAAAAGTCCCAGCTCAGAATGGATGACAACTTCCCTATAGCTGAATGGGTAGTGTTCCCTTACAGTTAGCCTTCCATGTTTTATAGACCACAGGCAGCCAGGGCAGAATTTGCATTCGCAGGGAGGTGCAGGAGGGAATGGCTGGAATCCTGGATAAAGGACCAGCAACCCTCCCCTTGTTCTCATTCTGTATGTCGATGGATTTGCTCTTAAAGGTCTCCTGAGGGTAATCATACCTGCTCTCAGTAAGTAAGTATTGTAGGTATTGTGCTTGGGGCACAGTGATGCACATCAGGACAATGTGAAAGAATAGAGCTGCTCTGCCATCTGGTTGTGCTGCGAGGAATTCTACCACTGGAGAGAAAGAGAAGTAGCAGAATTTTGCCTTATAACTGTGCCAATCAAACCTTGATTTTTCTTTGGCATACAGTTGTTGGTATAGGTCCCAAAAATAGCAAGAGACGGAGACCATGAGCCAAGAAAGGAAAAGCATATTTTTTCCTCAATTAAATGCTTTAGACAACTGTGACTGATAACTGTAGAAAAAGAAAGCAAAATTCTGGAAGCCACCATGGTAGCTCTATTGTACATGCCCTCTGTTAATTAAATAACCAGTGCTATTGGAAGCGTTGATGAAGGTTCTTTAAATTTAGATATCTTTAAATTGACTTTCTTTTTTAAAAGAAATGCTATGTCTGTTTTCATATGTGTGTATACGTGTGGGACATGGATGCAGAAGCCTTAAGAAGGCAAGTGTCCTTTGTCACCTTCCCACACACCTACTCCTTTTAACCAGAGTTTCTCCCTGAACATGGCGCTCCTGTTTTCTTGGCTAAGATAGAATCCAGAAAACCCCACCAACCCCTCCTGTCTTAGCAGATAAGAGTGCTTGCTGCATAATCATGAGGACCAGAGTTTGGATGGCAGCACCCACAGAACAAGCCAGCCATCTTGTCCACAGCTGCAACCCCACATGTAAGTGGGCAGAGATGAGACAGGTTGCTGGGGATATCTAGCCCTAAGCCAACTTTCTTTGTAAAACAAAGAGAAACTATTCCATTTGATTTCCTTAATCTTAAATAGCCAAGATTTCCTATTATGATATGAGAAGTCTCTAAGGAAATCCACTTCTACTTAATTATTTTATTGATGGGTTGTCACTACTGCCATTGCTCATTTGAGCTCATTCATTATAGGATTATCTAAAAGTAAAACACTCAATTAGTACAGAAAAAGAAGACTGTTCAGAGAGTTGGAGGAGATGTTTTAAGCCTAGTGGCCTCTAGTGTGTTATAGACAATGTTATAAGCCAACCATGGTCTACCTGTAGGCTGAGTTTGAAAGGGAAGAGATAATTGTGCCATTAAAGAACCTCCAGTAAGGACTGGCAAGAGAGCAGAAACCACTGGGCTCCTTTTCACTTTTTTTAGTTCATTTTCAGTTTAGATGACTTAATTCATGGCCAACTTATTAATCTTCTTGTCTGTGTACAGCACTATGGGAGAACACAAAGACAGTCCAAGTGTTCCCTGTTCCCTGGTCTTTAGCATATGAATTCCGAACTTGCCCTTTTGAGCCAGCATATACCTTACTACTTTGCATTTTCATAATTTTCTGGCTCTGAAGAAACGGCACATGGTTTTTAATGGAGCCATATAGCAGCTCATTTGCTTAGCTTCGCTTCAGAAATGTGACCCTGCCAGCAACCCTCGGATTGTAACTCCGTGGGTGGATGTTTTCTCCACCTGGAGTGAGCAAAGGCAGGCAAAGGATATCATAGGGACCTTACCCTCCCAGTCATAGGGACCTTACCCTCCCAGTCTTCTCGGGCTCCCCGCAAAAGCGAAACAGTAGCTAGAATGGTTCCTAAGGAGTCTGGTGACAGTGAGTGGAGGTGATTTTTAAGAAATGAGACCCAGCTCAGAGACTGGAGGTTTATCTTTTAAAAACTTGTTATTAGTGTCAAAACTGTTATTAACATTAATTTACTGTATCAGCCAGACTTAGACATTACTTTTTTTCTGTTGACATTAAAAGTACAGGAATAGTTACAAGGATGTTAAACGCCAAGATAAGTAATTTGCTTTTCATGAATATGCTATTATTATAATAATTCTTTATTTGTAGATTTGTGACTGGAACTCATTTCTTAAAACAGGGGATCTGCATTACGTGCAAATACAGTACTGACACAAATAACCCAGACTTAGAAAGGCACAAAATAGAAAGATGTAAGGTCCAAAATTTGCTACTGCAGGGTTGGTATGCAGCTTTTTATATAGTGTACAGTGGGTATTCCACATAAATGTTTCTTCATTGAGTGAATACATGAAGAAATGGATTAGGAAGAATACCTATTTACAGATCTTCCTCGGATCTGGAAAGGGCACGGTAAGGCTTAAACTCTCCGTATACAGTCTTCCTTTGCCTGTGGCACTGGATACAGTTTAGTGTTTGGTGGATCAAATCCAATAGGCAGAACTTTACAATGAATTCCAAGCCAGCCTGTGCTATGTGAGGTCCAGGCTAGTCTAGGCTACAGAGGGAGAACGTGTCTAGAAAAACATCTACAACAAAAATAGACTGACTTGGGGTTTTTTGGTGTTTATATTTTGCTCGGGAAGAATCTGACTTGCTAGCTCCCCATGGCCATATTCTTTTCCCTGCTTCCTCTGGTTCCCTGAACCTGACTCACTCATTTATGGTGCTGAGATGGGCCCAAGGAACATTTGAATTTGCTCCTCATCTGTTATGGGAGAACACTACATGATGATGTAAATGGAGCCTGGGATGCTATTTTGGAGGCTGTATGCCACAGTGACTGGTGGTGGGATATCAGGGCTTTCTTTATGGGAGAAAGAATAAGAAAGAGAAAGAGAGGGAGGGGAATATTGAGGATGAAGTGCTTTGGGCTCACTGTTTGGGAGTCTTCTAGCCCTCTTGCTTTTGGGCTTGGAGCGAGAGAGGTACATCATGGTGAAAGGCTGAGGGAGGAAGCTGCTCACCTCATGGCACCTCAGGGAAGGAAGCCAGGGGAGAGGAAAGGAGGCAGGGTTCACCCACAGTTCACTGTACCCCAGGGGTTGGGGGGGGAGGAATGGTCCAGATCCAAACAGTAACACCTTTCAGACAGAGAGTCAGTATTACCTTTCCTTGTGAGTATTATCTCTGAATGACACATTGTCTCAAAAGAAGAGCTCTAAGTGAGCAAAATGGCAGTTAGTGAAGGATTCTGGCTTAGGGGATGATGGCCCAGCATGCAGTTTTGCTTTGGGTATTCATCTTCTTAAAGCAGCTCCAGATGGCCGTGAGCTATCATGTGTGTGGCTGTCGGGAATTGAACTCAAGTTCTCTGCCGGCCCGCTTATTCTGGCCCTGCTTGCTCCTGCATAATTCACTGTAACTGTCTTCAGGTGCACCAGAAGAGGGCGTCAGATCTCAGTACGGGTGGTTGTGAGCCACCATGTGGTTAATGGGATTTGAACTCAGGACCTCTGGAAGAGCAGTCAGTGTTCTTACCTGCTGAGCCATCTCGCCAGCCCCCTGGTTTTTTGTTTTGTTTTTTGGGTTTTTTTTTTTAAGCATCTGGATTCACACAGAAGAAATATTTTATTTAAATATTAGCACCATAACCACAAGTTCGTGTTGTGAGCTCTCATTTTAAATGATTTGCCACCATATTCCTTCATGGACTCTGAAAACAAAACTCTCTTCTGTTTAAAATGAAATGAGACTATTTTATTTTACCAAACACGGGCCCACTTTTTTTAAAGAAAGACAAAGACTTTAAGTCTAATGTGAATTTTTAATTCCTCTTAGACCATGCTTGCTATGCTTAGACCAAAGAGATCCCACACCAACCAAAAAGGCATGTGTCATTTGTTACATGCAAGTATGTTGTCTTAACGAAAAAGAAAACCACCATGGGGCTGATTTGGGGGTGGGGAATTTATATAATGCAAGGTCCACTGCTTTTTTTGTTTGTTTGTTTGTTTTTGTTTTTTTGTTTTGTTTTTCGAGACAGGGTTTCTCTGTGTAGCCCTGGCTGTCCTGGAACTCACTCTGTAGACCAGGCTGGCCTCGAACTCAGAAATCCACCTGCCTCTGCCTCCCAAGTGCTGGGATTAAAGGCATGTGCCACCACTGTCGACCTCCACTGCTATTTTTTAAATTGTAGTATATATGCTTATGTATATCGAATTTTGCCATTTTAACTTTTTATTTTCAGTCCTGAATATCAAAACCAGGGCCTCATTTATGCTAAAGTACTCTACCACTGAGCTATACTGCCAGCCCCATTTTAACCATGTTCAAGCAAATGGTAGCATTAACTACATTCACGTCAGTATCCAAGCATCACCACCATCCATCCCCAGAACATTTCTACCATATCAAATAGATACTGCACTATTTAAACACAAACTTCCTACACATGAACTGCTGAAAACCACCCTCCTTTCTCTGTGAATTTGCTTAATTACTCCAGGTACCTCGTATAAGTCAGGCCATACAGTATTTGCCTTGGTGTCTTTGTGTCTGACTTATTAATCCTGAATACATTCAAGGTTCACCCACTTTGTAGCAGCTTTTAAAAGCTGAGTAATATTCCCCCGTGTAACGCCATATTCGCTTTATGCATTGCTATATTGGTGAATACTTCGGTTGTTGCCACCTTCAGCAGTTGTGAATAACGTTTCTCTGAATCCTTTGGTGTTGTATACATAACTGTTTGAGCCCCACTTTCAGGTTTCTTGGGCATAGACATAGAAATGGAATGGCTGGATCACATGGTGACTTTGCGTCTAACATTTCAAGTGACTCGCCGACCACTCTCCTCAGCGGCCCCCTTGCTTTACACTCCCACCAACAGTGTACAAGGATCCCACTTTCTCTGCATCCTTGCCAGATTTTACTCTTTTGTTTATAAAATGGCCATCTTCCCTTCAGGCATACTGCTAATTTTTTAGTATCATCTTGATTTTGATAAAGGAGTTAGAAAATGAAGTTTGTATGTCTGAACTAGAGTTCATACTGGAAACATTTTCCTTTTTGCAGTGTTGGGGACCAAGCCTTGAACTTGGCAAGTGCTTTACCGGTGAGCCACATTCCCAGCCTTTCCACTTGAGGCCCTTTGAGAGTTATTTTTAAGCAAATATACAAATGAAGTGGGAGTAAAGCTGGAAAGCCTTGAACTCCGAAAGTGCCTGACTGGAGAGGTGGTCAGCAGCACAACTCATTCTTTGCTGTATAGCCTTGGGCAAGTTCTTTTGTTGTTGTTTCTTGAGTGCTTCCTTTTCCAAGCTCCTTCTGTAAAGGTATACCCTGTGCCTAGTCCAGTGCTCGTGGCTGACACCAGCTCATGCCCAGCCCCAGCTCAGCCCCAGTCCAGCCTGGCCTAGTACCTAGTCCAGGGCCCAGACTACCTGGGCAAGTTTTTCTGCATCTCCATACCTCAGTCACATCATCTGTAAGGGAAAAGTAAGCTTTGCTGACTCCTAGAGTTGTCAGGAGGATTGAATTGGTTCATAACAATGTCCTTATAACAGAGCCTGGCAGCAAGACCACGTCAGCCACAGTGGAGGGTTAGCCGCTGGTAATGACTATGACGTTTATCCATCTGGCCAGAATGGAAACACAGCCCGTTTGTCTTCTTGGGTTTCATCTTTCTTATCAGAGGTCCGCGTCAGATCATACTAGATTTTTTTTTTCACTTCATTTTAAGTCATGCACCAGGATGTATAGGTAACACGAAAGCCTTTAAAGGCATTCATCAAGATATTCACTGCCTCACTAGATATTAAATACTTCTGAAAAGGGAAAACTTTGTAGGAGGGAAACAGAAAATTACTTTCCCATGGACAGAACTATAAACGAGATTATTTTCTTGAGGGGAAAACTTTCCAAAAGGAAACCTCTTAATACAATGAAAAATTGAATTTAAATACCTTTTCTCTTTGAAAAGTCATGCCATGGTCTTCATTATTTGTTATAGTTCTAAAGTGCTTTTCTTCCCAGGAAGCTCATTATGAACTGTCTCCTGACTGGATTCAGTTCAGCTACTTTGTAGCAGAACCACCCTGGAAAGTCCAGCAGAACCAGACTGGAGAACCTGCAAGTCCAGTCCCCACTGCTTTTGCCTGGGTAGCACATTTGTGAAGTGTGACACCATTGTTTGTCATTAAAGATTCAAATTCTTTCATCCCTTTAGGCAGAATATTCTTAAGTTATGAGCTTGATTCAAACTAGAGTAGACAAGATGTAGATTTCTTAGAAAGTGGGCTTCTAATGGAAATGCTGACAATCCATTACCAGCAGGGGGGCTAATGGCTGCCACTAAAAATACGCTGAAAGATTATAGTAATAAAAACACATATTTTAAAGTGCCTGCTAGAAGTTCAAGGATTTTTTTTAATGTTACTGTTAATAATAGGCTACCCAATCCTTTTGGCATTTGATTTTGTCTCATAAATGGGCTTAATCTCAGGTAATGCTGTTGTACTGCACTATTTTTTTTTCTGTTTGATTTCACGGGGGTTGGCTGTCTTTTGGCAGAATTATCAGTGCTCTTAATGGAAGGTAAATAATTGCTGTATTTGTAGACAGGTGGAATTTTCAATCTGAGAAGAATCTCAGTGATCAGCAAGGTTTCTCTATTATGTTTTCCAGAAGAAACTTTAGGCTCTAAAAAGTGATAGAGTGGGGCTTAGGAAGGAAAACGAGCGCACGGAGGCATTAACGATGTGTTTCAGGGTTTTATGTTTCCCTAGCTATATCACTATTGAATTACCTGTCCCATCTCCCTATCCAGGCTATTTGAGTTTCTTTCTTCTTATCATGATATGTTTTATGAAGGCATAAGCAACACAAAGCAGCTATCCCTTTGTATCCTTCAGATACCCAAACCTGTGGAAGTGCAATCCCCTTATATAAAATAACATTGTTGGCACAAAACCTTCACACATCTCCCTCTACACTTTAAAAGATCTTGATGACCTATAATAGCTAATGGGATGCCAATAATATGCATTAAGTATTATACTATATTGTTCAGGAAATAATTGCTAGTGAGTCTTTTTTCTATGTTCAATGTAAATGCCATTTTTTGATTTGCAGGCAGTTGAACCCACAGTTGTGGAACTGGTGCTAGTGTATTCATTACAGAAATGCTAGGAGGAGTGACTAGATAGGCCTGGGGAATAGGATCGTGATCCTAGCCACATGAGAGAGCAAGGCAAGAGCAGCCCAAGGGCAGCCTGGAAAAACTAGAGAGGCCCTGTCTCAAAAGAACTGTGTGTTGACACACACCTTTAATCCCAGCATTTGGGAAGCAAGGACAGGTGGATCTCTGTGAGAATAAGGCCAGCTTGGACTGAATATTGAGTTTCAGGACAGCCAGGACTTAATAGTGAGACCCTGTCTTGAAAAATAAGGGGAGCTGGAGCTATACGTTAATGGTAGAGTACTTGCCTCATGTAGGTGAGGCTCTGGGTTCAATTCAGAGTAAAATGTACACCTTTACCCCACTCACCCCCCAAAGACTAAAAGGAGATGACAAACTCACTTGCAGTTCTTCGCACAGATCTTCTCAAGTAACACTATATTCATTTCCTCTATAATACTGAAATAATGCAGACCATATGATTCTAAAATAATTTCAAAGGCACTTTTCATGTTATTTTAAGTATTCTTTGAGAGACTGATTTTCATGACTGGAGAGATTAAGAGTACTTGTTGCTCTTGCAGAGAACCCAGCATCTACATGGTGGCTCGCATACCATCCCCATCTGTAACTCTAGTTCCAGGGGATCTAAAGCCTTCTTCTGACCTCCTCAGGCACCAGGTAGTCATAGAGTGTCACATATTTAAAAAAAGAACCTGTGCTGGGCAGTGGTGCACGCCTTTAATTCCACCACTTGGGAGGCAGAGGCAGGAGGATTTCTGAGTTCGAGGCCAGCCTGGTCTACAGAGTGAGTCCCAGGACTGCCAGGGCTACACAGAGAAACCCTGTCTTAAAACAAAACAAAACAAAACAAACAAACAAACAAACAAAAAGAACCTGTTTGCCAGTTGTTTAGTATATCTTCTTGGAGTTATATATTTCTCTAACTTATTTTAGAAGTTTACCAGTTTATCTGTTATAACACTACAGCATCTATCCTCCCAAGTATTTACTCACATCTGTAATTCCTGGGGAGAAAAGAAGCTTTTGCTGTCACTGCCAAATTACCTGTAGGAAGGTGCTTGCGTGTTCTCCTCCTCCCATTGGTAGCGGAAGTGTGATCCCTTCCCTATACCGTCATCCATACTAGCTCTTACAAATTAAGGGTTACAAATTTAGCAATTTCATATAGTAAAAGTGGTTCTTCCCTGGCTGGTTTGCTCAACTAGTTAGAGCATGGTGCTAATACAGTGTCTTTTCTGATCATTTGATTATTAGTGAAATTGGCCATTTTTACTTCATTTAACACATACCCTAAGCCTTCTTTCATTTATCTTCTCTTCTCCCACCTTTTCCACCTATCTCCTCCCTTCCCCTTCTTTATCTCCCTCTCCCCTTTTTTATTTTTTATTTTTTTGAGATAAGGTCTCCCTCTGTATCGCACGGGGGCCATGCTTGAAGTCTCAAAGACTGAAAAAGACCCATACCTGTACTTTTAGCACATGGGAGGCCAGCTTCAATTACTTAGTGAATTTGAGGCCAGCCTGGGCTACATGAAACCCTGCCTCAAAAAGCAAAACAAAAGAACCCCTCCAACACTCAAAAAATAAATCCACGGAGAAAAACTGATTTGCATCTTCCTCAACCCAGAAAATGGCATCACCACATTCCAGTGTCACCAGCTACAAGCTATAGTCTCTTGACACTGTTTTCTCCTGTCATCATGTGTGCCACATGTCATCTGTCAGGGAGTCCTGTTGGCTCTATAACCAGACTATATCCTCCAGGGTTCCATCTTAATGCCATTCTGGTAAATGTAAAAACTTAAGGGACAGAAAACAGATCTGTGGTCAGAGTCTGGGATAAGAAGCAATGACAAAGGGCCATGTGGGAGCTGATGAAGTCCCCTATGGCTAGACTGTAGTAGTAGTCACACATCTCTACCTGTCAAAACTCATAGAAATGCACACAAAAGAAGGGTTATAAACCGTAATTTAAATGTGGGAGAGCCGTGCTGGGCATTTTTTTCTTGTCATCTTTGTGCCCATCATGCTGAGCTAGGTGCCATCATAATCTTAGACTCTTACTGTGATGGGCTCCTCATTAATCTCCCTGTGCCCACACTCTTGATGGCAGCTTCTTCTCAGCATAGTAGAAAGAGAGGTAATCAGAAAAGAAAATAGCAAATTATGTTACTTCTTTTCTTACACCTCTCCAAAGGTTTCTCTTCTCCCCAGAGAAGGTCTTATGTGATGCGATCCCCCACATTATTTCTCTGACCTTCTCTCCCCCAAGTTACCTTCTCTCCCCTCCCCTAGCACTCTCCACTGCTGAAAATGCTTGTCCTTGTAAACCTGCCTGAGTGGTTCTCCACAGAGAGAAACAGAGTTCCCACAATGGCTGCCAAGAGCCTCCATGAGAGCCACCTGCTACTTCTCCAGTGATCCCCACCTAACTCTTCCTCATGCCCTCCCATGAGGTCAGACAGCAGACCCCACTCCAGTCCTGTGGTCAGCTTGGTCTTCCTGATACATGGCTTGCTGTTGGTCTGGAATTGGCTTCCCATTGACTTCCATTGGTGGGGTGGTCCTCCCTCCTCTCCTCAAGCCTTTGCCCAGCTAGCAATTCCTCTGCAAGCTCTTCTATGGGAAGCCCATTAGTAATTGCAGCCCAGTGCCGTCCCAACGTGGGAACTCTTTTTGGAGATTGTCTCTTGTAGCCCTAGGCTTGTCTCAAACTCCTCCTGCCTCCCAAGTGCTGGCACACAGGTGTGAGCCACCATGCCTGCCTTGGTATGTTCTCCTGCCTTACTTTTCTCATGGATCCCATTTCCATCTACTGCACCATGCTCTTTGTTTATTGTGTGATTTCTCCTCACATCCATAAGGACAAAGGTTTTCATTTAATTTTACAAGAATCTGCCACTACTTACAACATTGCTACTTTGCATGGCAGTTAAAAGGAAAGTCCCATTCATCAGCAGGGATCATAACTTTAGGTATAAATTTCTTACTGGCCCCAGATTTCACCAGACTTCCCCATAGCCTTTGACAACATGGAATGCCATCCAAGTCTGTGGGAGCAGGTGTTCTGGTGACACAGCTCTCTATCCTGCTCATCCTTTGTCTTAGCTGCACCCAGAATTGCTGTGTTAAGTTATCCTCTGTCCATCTTCTCTCTAGAAGCAGATGTTCCAGGAGAGGAGTAGCCGGATGCTACAGGCCTTATCTCCGAAGCAGAGTCCTGTGAGCAGCCCGACCCGGAGCCGGTCCCCTTCTCGCTCTCCATCTCCTACCTTCTCCTGGCTCCCAAACAAGACCTCTCCCCCCTCCTCACCCAAAGCAGCCTCAGCCTCCATCAGCAGCATGAGTGAGGGGGATGAGGATGAGAAGTAAAGGTGCCTGGTCAACAAGAGCACACCACACAGGATGGGAAGGGGTCCAGGGATGCCTGGGTGGTGTTGAGAGTTGCAGCTCTGCCGTGAGATGGGAGTTCTGCCATGGGAGTTACTAGGGCCAGCTCCTTATCCTTCTCCATTCAGTCTGGCCAGGGCTCAGCATGGAGGTTTCTGACCTGAAAACCCACACAAACCTTCTTAGCATCATAGAAGCCCCCCCTCCACTTTAGCCCTGCTATGGAAAGGTGCAGAGCACTCCATGAAGTGGGATGAGCTCTGCCTTTGGTTCACACATCTATCTGTAGCAAATAAGCCACCTGCAGACGTGGCTGCTGCCTCACCCTGCTATCTCCAGACTTCAAAGAGCCTTGCACGATGCCTCCTACTACCCACGCTCTCCCAGAATGAATTCCTTTCCCATTGAGGTGGCTAAGTGCTTCCAAAATGGGCAAGTTAAAGGCGAAGTCCAGCCTTTTCCGTTCAGCCACTAAGGCCTGATGGAATTCACCAACACTTTCCCATTCCAGGACCCTGACTCAGATGCAGCCTCGCTTTGGTCAGATAGAAAAGTGTGACCCCTTAATCTCTCATTCAAAGAACAGATGTGTCAAGGTGAACTCCACCTAAGACCTGCCATGCTCCTGGCTGTACTTTTTCATCTCTGGCACAATGACACTGTTTTCCAGAAATTACCTGAATTGATGGGAATTGCAACAAGGAAACCCGTTTTATCTAAAAAGAAATAACCAAACCAACCAGGAGCTGCTTTGCTTTGGCTCCATGTATGGAAGATGAAAAATATCTCTTGGAGCTTCTTAAAGGAACGGCTCTTTCCATTTCTGACCACATCACAGTTCATAGACTTCGAATAACAGTTTGATGTAACAAACACTTAGTATACCGATAGGGGGTGCTACCTGCACGTATCTGTTCTATGTATCCTCCAATACGCCACCCCAGGGTGTACACCATATGCAATATGGTGGTGGTGTTGGACTCTATACCCTCTCCTGCTCTCCCCCGTGATACCCTGCTGAAATGCTTGATCTCAAGAACCATCTGGTTCCCTCATGACTTGGGCACTTTGTCAAAAGCTCAATCAAATGTTAGATTCTTGTAGAAATGTTTTGTCCCAGAAAATTCCTGTTGTTCTTCACCCATGACATTTTGGGTAAAGGAAAGGCTCAATCTTTTGAATGGTCTGAGAGAGACACTGAAGTTATTTCTGGCCCAAATGGGATGGAGACTCTCAGATGACCGGAGAACTACGCGGGGCCACTGTTCCCTAATCACATGCAGGGAATGAGCAGCTCCAGGCAAGGTTTAGAGCTAATCTCTTAGGTACAAATAGAATTTCCTGATTATCCTCATAAAGGCAGACAGACAGCACTGCAGCTTGACTGAACGAAGGCCTTACTTAATATGTAACTGGTGGGTGAAGTGCAGCACCTCCAGTGACTGAAACCCCCTCTGTTCAGAGGCTTTGGAAGCACGTATTCTGGAGGGTGTGGGGAGGACAACTGATGGATAAATGTTCCCTGTCTTTCCCCTTTGTATTGGGATCAAACTACCTCCCTGCTCACCTGAAGATCAGTGGTAACTGTTGCTAAACAAAACCGTGAGGCTAAGGCAACCTGGAGCCTCCTTGTTCCTGGTACTTCTTCCAGAAGTCTGTACAGTGCTCGTGAAAGACAGAGGGGCGCTGGGAAGCCAGCCTAGGAGAGAAAAAGTTCTTTCATTAGTCAAGGCCCTCTCAGAGCACCAATCTCCAGAGGCAAGGGCTTCCATTCTTCCACCATATCGGTTTGACCTCAGCCTCCCACCATGCACCCGGGACATGTGCATTGTGCATGCATGCCTTCTGTTTCAGCCAGCTGACACTTGTGGCAGTACAGGGACGAGGAGAGCAACTGAGCAAATGAAGAGGAGAAGAGGGTCCTAGAGAGAGGAAAGAAAGCTAAAAACATCTATGGTCTTAAGCCATTTCAGGTTGTGTGTGCAGAGACTCTGTTGAGAAAGCCTTTTTAAAAAAGTTGTGACTCGCCAGGCAGTGGTAGTACACACCTGTAATCCCAGCACTTGGGAGGCAGAGGTAGGCGGATTTCTGAGTTCGAGGCCAGCCTGGTCTACAGAGTGAGTTCCAGGACAGCTGGGGCTACACAGAGAAACTGTCTCAAAAAACAAAACAAATAAAAACCAAACCAAAACAACAAACAAAAAGTTGTGACTCCATGACCCAGGGCAGATAGGTCCACTTTCACCTAAGCCTTGCTCTGAGGCAGAGAGTGTAGAAGTGATACATCAGATGAGTATAATTTTGCAGGCCCTACCCACCATCCTGACAGGTGTTACAAACATGACTCATCAGAGAGTGCCACTGTAGCTGTGAATGATGGGAAGTAACCAACATCAGGATGATCCCAGGTACAAACGACACTTAAGTGGGTTTAGACCTCCTTGTAAGTTTCCAACAGCACCTCCTCACCTTCCCAAAGCCACAAGTTTTCCCTAAAGAGATGGGACAGATTCTGCTAGCAAACCTGCGGCCCTTCTTGACCATCTCGCAGTCCTCCTCAGCCCTGACCTGGTTTTACCTCCCCCAACACCTGGGAGGAGCAGTGACTGCACTTTATGTGGGTTCTTCAGGCAATTCTCATGGTCAAGGGCGAGTTAAGGATCAAGTAACAGCATAAACCGTGCTGCAGGCTTGGAGAAGTAAGAAAAGGGATAAAAGCCAGGGAAAGGGCTCTTTTTCCTCCGGGAAGGGAAAGAAGCGACTCAGGGAGCCCATTCCCTAAGGTTGGGAGTGGGAAGGTGGAAAAAAAATGACACGAGTTGGTGAGTATGGGAGGATTTATATTTTCTACTTTCCTTCTAGGCATCATTAGGAAGGAGGAAGGCCTCCTATTTTATACTTCCATAGCTAGTGGTTCCCCATGCAGCAGGTGGGGTTCTGGCCTCTCCAGCTTCTTTGGCATATTAGCAATTCTCCTATCCCCCACCCCCACCCCCAGAAACCAAGTGCTGACTCTTTTTCATGTAAACAACAGGGGCGTAGTTGTAATGTGGTGTCAAGGCCCATGTCTGCCAGGAATTGTCAGGATAACCCAAAGGCAAAGGTAAACCAGCCCTGTGACAGACACAGTGAGTGGCTTCCGACATGCAGTGGGTGCGGGAGACTCAGCCATTCTGTGATCTAGGCTACAAGATACTGCAGTTACACTGGTGGGATGTGGCTACAGGAAGAACATGGCTTATTTTCCCTCAGTCTTTAGGACTTATTTGAATGCCCAGTTGTACCCCACAGGTGAGACTGGTTTTCAGACATCTACTCAGCAGCTCCAGTCTGTCCTAACCATCTGATGAAGGAAGGAAGGAAGGAAGGAAGGAAGGAAGGAAGGAAGGAAGGAAGGAAGGAAGGAAGCGATAAGTGAGGTCATTAGGCATTTTTTTTTTTTACTTCTCTAGTTTTCTGTTGTGTCACTGCAGAGTGTCTGGGGACAAAGCCATAAGAACAGCCTATTTACTTAAAATTCTGCTGTACATATAAGCCGAGGGCTCGTCTGGATTCAAGAATGACCTTATGCCCAAGCATTTGCTCTGGTGCTGAATAGTGCAAACTACTGGAACCCCCCCGCCCCCACCACTGAAGCCCCTAAACCCTCTTCCCCTGATCCCAAATGGACCACAGTATTCCCAACTTGTTTATAAATAAAGGGACGCCGAGTCACACGTGGGTTGCCTTGTTTATTGTGTGGTGTTGTGTTCCTAGCTAGGAGTTCGAGCTGAATGTGCAAAGTGCATGCATTGTAGCAGTTGTAGGCCCTGCCTGCCCAGCTATGGCTTCAGCACTTGGAAGGCTCACCCTTTGCTTTCTGCTGAATGGAGCCAAGTCTTGGAGTTGCCAAACGACCCACATCTTTCTTTACAAGATAGTTAAGCACAGACCCACCTAAGGGGAGGTCAGGGCTGAATGACAGGTCTCACCACTCACTGGCCTTATGACCTCTATCAAACCCACTTCACTTCTCCAGCCTTGGTGTTTGTTCAAAATGAGGTGGGGTTGAGGCAGTAAGTTCTGTGCTCTCTCCCTTGCCGGTAAGGCATGATAGATTTCTGAGGCAGCCTGCACTGTTCCCCAGCTTTCTCCAAGCGACCATGCTGACCAGAAGAGGCTCACTTCTCACAAGGTAGAAAGCCTTCTGGGGCTCCCCATAACTTGCAGCATTGGTTAATGATCTCGCCTCCACATTTGTAGCACTGAGATATAAAGCTCTCAGGTCCCATCTACTGTTATTATCCTGCTAGGTTTCTTTAATTTTTGAAATTAGCATAAAATTTATTTCATTATAGCACTTTTTATTTTGTGGGTATGTGTATGTTCATTTGCATGTAGCTGCACGTGCACACACACACACACACACACAGAGGCATATGTGTTTGCAAGTGGATGCCTGAGGTTAACTTTGGTGTTGTTTCTAAGGTACCATCCACATTGTTTTAGAGGCAGGGTCTCTCAATGCTCCGGATCACACTAGTAGACTTAGGCTGGCTGCCCTTACCTCCCCAGTGCTGGGATTACATGTGTACCACATCTGTTCGTTGTTGTTTAACATGCCTTCTACTGTGCTCTATCTCCCCTGCTCCTCATGTGGCATTTTTATACATATATGCAATGATATGTTGTCCTTACTGTCCCTGCCCCCTGCTCTCCTAGCATCCATCCCACTCTTCTCAGCCTCCTTCTTTCCAACTTGTGTGCTCTTCAGCTTTCATGCCCCATGCATTCTACTCCCCTTTCTTATCTCTCCTTTCGGTTTTTTAGCTCTTTTCCCCTGTGTGACCTCCATGATCAATGAGAGATCCTGTCTCAAAAAATAAGGTGGAGAGCAACTGAAGGAGACACCCAATGTCAACCTCTGATCTCCATATACATACATTATACACACAAATATATATGTAAATTTAAGTATAGATTCTGTATATATATATATTTAAAAAACCCACGGTGTCTGTCTTTTGGGGGAGAACTTAAAAAAAAATCTCAAACACCAAACCCCTAATCATTCAACTGATTAATGGGCTAATGAATTAACTGGACAGTTCTCAAACATAAATGGCCACAAGGTATTTGAAAAAGTGTCCAATATCTTTAGCCACAGGAGAAATGCAAATGAAAACTTCTTTGAGATACCATCTCACTTCAAGAAGAATGGCTACCATTAAGAAAACAACCAATGGTGGTGAAGGTGTGGGAAGATGAGAAGCGTTCTTCATTGTTGATGGGAGTATAAAGTGGTACCATCACTAATGGAAATCAGTATGCTGGCTCCTCGTAAACGTAAACTGAAAATAGAATGCTTCTCACGGACAGCTAGGCTTTGGCAAGTGGCCAATGCAACTATTTTTCCATCTTAATTCAACTGGGCTCACAAAGATGGAGCCAGAGACACTAAATTATGATTCCAAGTGTCAACGCTGAAGGGAGCTGTGGCTGTTCTCAGGGTTTTCATGCATGCTGTTGCCCCACACAATTCAGGAGCTTTGATTAACTCCATCTGGGGCTGGTTAGCTCTGTGAAATGACTGCAGTGCTGAGAGTAAAGGTGTGCACCACCAGCAGCACCACCCAGTGACACTTTCCAAACTGTACAAGTCACAGACATCAAAGTATACACAGTGAACAGATTCTTCAAGAAACCACTGAACACCAGGAAGTGGTAGCCTTGAATCTTCCCACCTCTGTCAAGAGCTGGGATTACAAACATGCACTGCTATGCCCGCTAGCTACTGAATCTTTTGTCCGGTTAGAAACAATAAGCAAAGCAATTTTCTTTTTAACATTTGTTACTAATGATGACCTTGCTTAATGAAATGTCTCTTGAGTCTTGATGTCCACAATAAAGAGTGAATGGGACAGGTATAAAAGGAAATGTCTTGGCCAAATAAGGAGTTGCCAGTAAACATTTGAGTGGATCACCACGTTTTGAGGACACGAAAGTCCAAAGGCACACAATCTTTGCTTGTGGTTTGTCAACTTAAGTTCTGTTTCCTGTCCTTACCTTTAATCCTTAATGTGCTGTGAAAGAAAAGTCTATGTTTGGAGCCTCAAAAACCTTTAAGCACTTCTGTCATCCTAGAACATAAGAGGCTGGCCAAAGGATTGCCACAAATTTGAGGCCAGTCTGAGCTAGCAAGCAAGTACCAGCCAGCCTGGGCTGCATGGCAAGAACCTGTCTCCAAAGGAACATATGAAAATCTATTCTGATTCTACAGAGTAAAAATTTAGAATTCTCAATCTTACCAACTAACTGACTGTAACAATGTCTTCGAGATAGAGTACTCTACCTGGACAGGACCAGGATTTCCAATTCTCATTCAGAGTGGAGGAAAATGAAAAAACTAAAATTAAAAATCATTTCCTATTGGAAACCACTTTTAAAAAATGTTGAAATGAAGAGACTGGAAATATTATCTCACACCTAGGCCCATAACTAGTAGAAAGGCCAAAATGAGCTCCTAAAGTTTTTGTTGACATAAACTCTTTCCTTGAGGACTTTGGCAAGTAAGCCTAGGCTTTTTGGAGAACAGTTCAAAGTCTCTTTTATGGATTAAATGCCCATCCTAGATCTCATCCTAGATTTGTTGTTTTAATCACAGAGTGTCTAAAAGGCTCCCTCAACTGAATAACAGGACATTCATTTACCTTTTCAAAGTGTTATTTCATTACCAGTTTTAGGAAGAGCAGTTTTCATATAGGAAGCTCCATTCCAATTGTGCTAAGGTAACAATAATTATCCCTAACTTTAGAAAACATGACAGCAGCTTATTAAGCTGTTAAAAGAATTGTTAAGAAGCCAGAGACGGGGCTCAGTACTTAATTGCACTTGGTGCTCTTCCAAAGGACTGAAGATTGGTTCCCAGCAACCATGTTAAGTAGCTCATAGCTATCTATAACTGCAGCTACAGGGGTTCTGCTGCCCTCTACTGGCCCTCTTGAGAACCTGACCATATATGGCATATACTCATAGAGACACACATACACATAAATTTAAAAAGTAAACATTTAAAAAATGTTCAACAGCTGGGCAGTGATGGTGCATGCCTTTAATCCCAGCACTTGGGAGGTAGAGGCAAGCCGATTTCTGAGTTTGAGGCCAGCCTGGCCTACAGAGTGAGTTCCAGGACAGCCAGGGCTACACAGAGAAACCCTGTCTTGAAAAAAAAAAAAAGATAAAATAAAATAAAATAAAATCCAATAGAGGGAAAAGGCTGTAGATGGTTATTTGTCGCCACTAGCCACCGGTGGCTACATTTTGAAGATAATTAAAATCCAAAACTGTGTCTCAGTTGCTCTAGCCATATTTGAACTGTTGAGGTGGCCCATGCTGACCGCAGCTGACAACACAGGCATAGGGCAAGAACATCAATGTAGAGTTTGAGTGGTGGTGGTGGTGGAGGAGGCAAGTTGTCTACAGGAACTGTTTCCAGAGGGCAACCCCTTCTACACAATGCTTTATGATTTATTCATGTGATTAGAGTGTTGATCTATGTATTGTTATAAAGTGAGTATCTGAAAACACTTTCAGCAGATAATCACTTGCGAGCATGCATTATGAAGTCATTTGGGAAGGATTTGGAAATGAAGGACAAGGAAATAAAAACACAGCACACTGCAGCATCATGCTCTGCAGCAGCTTCAGGGAAGGATGCAACTCATGGAAGGATGCAAGCTTGAGTGGAAGAGTCTATTTGTGAGTCTGAACTCGACTTTTATGAATTCCAAATGAAGACAGAAGCAGTTGCCACGAGGATACAGCTCCCAAGCCACAAATGACTCCTAGCACAATGGATGACTGGTTGGTGAAACACAGATGGATAATTCTGAAACCAAAACCCACTTCTAAGAGTTTTGCAGTCTTAAGGCAAAACAGGTAACATGAAAGTAGTTGGTTTTTATTTGGTGTTTTGAGACAGGATCCCATAGAGCTCAGGCTGACCTTGAATTCACTATGTAGCTGAGGATTACCTTCGACTCTTGATCCTCTTGCCTTTTACCCACCAAGTGCTGGGATTACAGATGTATGCCACCATTCCTAGTTTAAGTAGCCGATGACTAATAACTTGGGACTTTTTTTTTTTTTTTTT
>NC_045030.1:94263648-94286779 GCF_008632895.1 Mastomys coucha
TTTTTTTAAGTACCATAAAACGTCAGACTTGGTAAGGGTCTAAGGACTCTCTGGAGTCCGTGTCCATAATTTTATAGAGAGAAAACAACAGCTCAGTTAACAGGACTAACTAGTAACATCATGAATCAGGTACAAGGTTTGTCTCCACTCCTTGAGACTGCTAGTTTCTATCGATTCACACACACTAGAGTGGCTATGTGCCTTTCATATTAAATTTGAAAACAGCATCCCTTCACTACTGAATCCTTAGTATGAATGACACACTGCTAAGTAAAATAAAGGTTCCATCTTTTTATCTAGGAAACACAGAGTTGCACCTAAATCTATTTGAGGGCATTAGTATTTGCTGCTACCATGGAAAAAAATGAGCCTTTAATTGAAGTCCCTGAATCATCTTTAGATGCTCCCAAGTTTACATTCCTAAAATCACTTTCCTCAAGAATTTATTAATATTTCTGAGCCTTTAACCCCAGGAAATCTGAGTCAAGAGAGCTGAGGGAAAACTTGGGGCTTTGTATTTAATCATCTGGGCAGGTGCTTTGCCCAGAACAATCAAGTTTATACCTGTTTACACAGTCTACAGCATAATAGTGTTCCTTTCACCCAAAAGTGTCCCAACTGGACGTTATATGGTCCACTGAACCCCAAACATTAACTGTATTTAGAAAGATGTCACAGAAACAATTTACTGCTATGCATTTCCGGTGTTTTACCCATAGGATGGATATTCCCTAAAATGTGATTTCAATGTACTCTGCTCCAGGGAACCCAAGTAATTGATGTTTTTGCCCTCTAATCAATCAAAAAAACCTTGTCAGGGCCCTTGTGCATCCCAGGCAACTTGCAAAAGAGCATGCTGCTGCTTATGGATTCAATTGCAGAAACAGAAGGCAAAGTTTATCCATGTGTCGGCGATGAGAATACAGACCAGAGAGCACAGAAAACAGCACACTGATGAGCTGTGAAGATCAACTGCCATTTTATTGTTCTGGTTACCAGGGTACAGAAGTGCCTGTGTGCGGCAGGATTGGTTTGCTTATGACAAACAACAGATCGCTTAGCAACTCATGAGGAGCACAGTCCAAGCCACACACGTCTCGGTTGTGTTTTTCCAACAGTCACAACATACTTCTCTCCGTAGAACGTGGAGTGATAAATGACCCCATCTAGTCATCCTTCATTAATGACAGCATAACGCATGGGGCTGAGTTCATTTTACAAACCACAACGTTGCTCGGGAACTGTGAATATGTGTGTGTGTACATTCATCACTGTAATTTAAGTCAACAGAGGCACAGAGAGAATCAGCTCAGACTTGTACTTATGGGTACAAACTCTGCAATGAACATTCATTTCATGTGTAAGTTAATATTTGTCTCTTATCAAAGCAGCAATTATTCCATGTAGACAACCCTAATAAGTCAAGGGGTTACAAAGAGAACTTGGCAAAGCACTGAACTTTTCATTCACACCTCTCGCCCCGTCCAAGTGCCTCCTAGGCATTCCGAGGTCATGTTCTAAGTATGGGAAACAGTTCCATTTCAAGCACTTGGGTGGGAACTTGGAAGAGCAAATGCTCTGCTTATAAACTTTAAGCAGCAATTATGACTTCATATCACGTTAAAGCATGAACTCAGCAGAGATTAAGGCTAGCCTTCCCTTCCTTCTAATAGTGTCATTGTCCAGGAATGACTCAAGCAGAACTTGAGCTCCAAGTCTGAGTATGGCGTTAAGAGAGAAGCATCTGGAACAATGAACAGAAGGAAAAGTGTGGAGATGACAGGACCTAATTCCTGTAACAATTCACAGCAATTTGTTTCCTGTTTTCAATGCTAGGGGTGGAAGCCAGGCCACTACACATGCCAGGGAAGTTCTCAATCACTGAGCTACATCCCCAGCCCAGTTCCTCGAACATTTGAAATTAATTAGTGCTTTATAAGTTATAGGAAAACTTTGCTGTCCACCTGAGTCAAGACACACTTATTACTCTCACAAAATGTCTATTGGTCTAAATACTGTCTCAGCTCTAAAAGGAACTTTTTTGTTGTTGTTGTTTTGAAACTGGATTTCTGTGTATAGCTCTGGCTGGCCTCCAACTCAGAGATCCACCTGCCTCTGCCTCCCAAGTGCTGGGATTAAAGGAGTGTGCCACCACCACCCTGCATAAGAGGAGCTTTTTGATGTGAAAAGAAACCAGTTGACTTGGTGATGTTTCCCCAGGAAGTTACATAAACACTCAGCAAGAAAGGGAACAGACATTGTTGGCCCTTCTACCTTCCTTTCCATGCTGGATAAACAGTTGGGAAAATTCTGCCTCCTGAAAGGACCTGCGGCAGGCAGTCTCAATCAAGTCTTTTCATATCCTTGTAAGTTACAGGCTTCAGTTGTCAATATGTTCAAAAAACCTAATTAAACCTGTGATATTAAGCTCAACATTTAAGATAAAGGTATAAGTCAGTTCTTTCTAAAAAACATATGCTTTTTAATTAAAATAAAGATTAAAGCTTCTCAAAATGATTCAAATGACAACAAAATAAAACAAAACAGAAATTATGTGAAATGGATTCCACAATGTAAACAATATCACACTTGAATCTTGTCCTGAGTGACTTCACAAACTCTTTCTAGACCTGACATTCAGCAAAGCTAAATGGTGACTGTCACTGACTTGTCGTCACGGTTAACTTTCACAATCTCCTTGTGACTAGCATGCATCAATACCTAAGAGATGTTCACATTGAATGCTATGGTTGCACTTTTTTTTCTCAAGAAGAATCGGGAGGGTAAGGTCATTTTAAACATGAAGCAGTTCTGCTGTGAATATGAATTCTATTGGAAGTGTGCCAATTTCAATCAATTTGCAATGTCAGGCTGAGCTGGAGAGCAATTAGACCGGTCCCACCTGCCAGACTTCAGCACCTCTTTACTGAGCAATCTGCAGGGCCAGCATTGCTCAGTTACCATACGCACAGATCTTTGACATTTGCAAGTTATCCAGAGCATTTACAATAGGCCACTTTTAAAGGAAGTCAAGATTACTTAAATGGGATGTTCTTATAGGTGAAAGTTCACCATCTCAAAATGAACCAGTTCTGAAGGAACATAGAATCTTCCCTGAAAAGGCACTAAACAAATGGCCACACAGAACTCAACAAGAAGGGGATTTCTCTTCTCAAAAGAGGGCTTTAGACCTCTGTCTCTGTCCTACACAAAGGAAGGAAATTTGGGCATCACTTCTTGTGAAAAGGACAAGTTCAGGTTTCCTGGGTAAGCTTACACGGCTGGGATGACAATGCCTTTGAAAGTCTCACTGTGAAACTTAGGCAAGTACCAAATCTGAACGTTAACAGTTCCAGATTTGATCAGAGCCCTTCCCCGAGACAGGCAAGGGGAGAGAGAAATCTCCACTCTGGAACAAATAGCATCTAAAATCAATTTGGTCTATGTTTTATCTTCTCTTTTTTTTTCTTTTAAGTGAGCACTTTCTGCGAAGGGACGCCTGGGCCGAATGCTTTCATACACTCGCTCCCCTGATACTTCACTTAAAGCCACCGTTTGGTAAAGAAATAAAAACATTAGCTCTCATCATTTCCACAAACGAGGTGGGATCCTGAGAGAATTCGTCGGAAGGAAACTGTAATTCAGTTTTGCAAACTATAATAGGAAGAAGTTAGAGCAGGCTTAATGGAAGCCTGGAGTGTTTAGAATCTTTAAAGAATGCAAGTGTAATTTGGTACTTTTGAAAATCAGAATCTAAAAAACAAATCCAAGATACCTCTCTATGTAAATTAAAGCTCACGCCATGGTATTCAAAGGGAAGATGATTTACATAATCTACTATACTCCATCTTTTTTAGTAATTAACCTTCCTGAGGCTGATTTTGTTCTCCTTACTGTTTGCTTAGCTAAAATGCTTAATAAAATTTCTACAGAATATATTACCCTCTCCATAGATGAATATTATTTTGAACTACAATCTGACAAAAAAAACCTAACTATGTTTAATTATGCTTGATTAATCCAAATGTCACTGAGAGATTTAGAGAAGTATTTTTCAGGTGAAGTTCCTACCCCTCTCTTCAGTGTCCCATCCCGGACTACTTGCCCTCAATTTTACTAGCTCAACTCTCTCGTCCTTTTAGAAAGTCTCAACTAAAATCCAACAGTCCTAACTGGACCGGAGATTGCACACATAAAGTTTTATTTCTTTTCATATCCAAAGGACTTGAGGACAGACTTCCATCAAAGGCTGTCACCACTATGAATTGGTTGGTACTGTGCCTGTAGTCACCCACACTTAAGGGGCAAGCACGTGGAGAACTGAGGTCAGTTCTGCAACTTGGGTAAAATTGTTTTGTACAGCAAAATGCACATACAGGATATCTTGACTTAATTAAAATACCAAAGGATATTGTGAGACGAGGGGTGCTTTTCTTTAATTCAGGTAAGGACCTATCGGACTTGGTCCTGATGTTCCAAGGTGATTCTGTTCCTGTAAAAGCTGGCTGTTTAAGCTAAAGGATGAGAAGTTGGATGTCCCTACAGATACTATTAAACACATTCCCTCCCATTCCCTCCCTTTCTCCCATCAGTTAAAGCTCCTACTCAGATCTGCTCCAAGAATTCAGAGAGGTGGGTATAGAGAAGGGTGAGTCTGCCCTGTGGCTCTAATATTCCCTTTGAGGGAAAATGAACCTCCTGCCAGGAAGCTGAGGGTGGCACACACGAATTAACAGCCCATGTTCTGGCTACTTCAAACTATATCATGGAGATTAAGGGGAATCTATGCTCCTCCTTCAGAGAAAGATGAAAACCCAGGACACAATTCTCCAGACTTGTGTGGCTGGGGCACTGCCTTCATTTTGTCAAGTGACTACAGCTGATATCAACTGGTAGACTTCCGAGGGAAGCCTTCTTGGCTACTCCCTTCCTCTGAAAGGAGCTCGTGTTAAATAGGGTCTCCTGACAAGCAGCGACTTTTACTCTAGCTTCATTATCCCGAACCTTCTAAATTTCAGATTAAAACATTACATTTATTTAGAGAGTGTGTGTGCACGTATTACACACAGCATATGTGCAGAGGTTAGTTGACCACGTGCTGCAATTGGCTCTTTCCTTCTACCATGTGGGACATGGAGATTGAGCTTGGTTGTCAGTCTTTGGCAAGCATCTTTACCAGCTCAGCCATCACATTGGCCCTTAAATGACCGTTTCTGAAGTCCTAAAAAGATATATCCGAATCTGTGCTGAGTTTCTGTTACAAAGACTCAAATGACGGCCCTTATTATTCCATGAGATTTGACGGTGAAAGCTGGCCCTTCTAAGCAGACCCCTTGCTCCCTCTTGGCCAGGGAGACAATGGCTGGAATGGGCCCAGGCCCATGCTACCTACTGAAGCTGTAGAACAAGGGCCTCAGGAAGGACCCTGCACAGTCCAGTGAAGAGTCAAGCACAGAAGACAGCCTTTCACAATTCAGACTGATAGCTTAAAAAGGAGAAACTTGGGAAAATCTGAAGAAATTTAAGACTCTCATTTCTCCCCACCAGTACTTGTTTCCCAAGTGAAGCACAAAAATCGTTCTATCTTGTCTCCGTGAGAAGGGAAGCTCATGAGGCAGGGATTTCACTCTGCTTTGGTCATTGTCACATGTCCAGCAGTGAGTATAGTTTCTAGCATGTGGTAACACAGTATTGAAATCGAAGGCTGGACTTCATCTTCCGTCCCATGACTCCTGTCTTCCACCTTCATTTCCAGTCTAGCTTAGTTGAGGACACCTGCCTTCAGTCATCTACTTCACACCGGCACAACCCACGGCAAAGGCTGGCCTCAGGGAAACGCCCTGCCTCATGCACAGTTTGGGGGACACTGCAAGGCAACCTCTGTAGGCCTAGATCACTGAATGGGAACTCTGCAGGTGATAAAGTTTGCTGCTGGCTGTCAGCTAGAATGTTCCAGCTATTGAGGGAGGGAAGGAAGTTTCAATCCTACAAGCATTCCAAATAAGGCTTTGCTTCATGATCTACCTGCAGATACACTTTCAAAACAGTATCCCATGTTCTTCTATGGTAGGCCCCAGACCTACAAACTATTTGAATGTGTATTCATAAATACCAAGAATAAGCCACAACAAAGACTTCACACCTCGTTCCTTATATCCTTCCCTCCTTTCTTTACCCTTTGTTCTTCCTTTCTTCCTCCCTCCTGTCCATTTTCTTCTCCTCTACTCTTTCACACCGGCTCTCACTTCCTACCCTAGACTGGCCTCTCACTTGTTCCTGGTCTCCTCTCTTGCACAGTGGCATTGCAGGGGCACCTCATCAGAACCAACAGAGTTTTCTATTAGTGAACCACATTTGAACATGCTTGCTTGAAAAGAAAACATGTCACAGCGAAGAAGCTCTTAAAATGGCCAACACCAGACATCAGCGAGGCTGCTACAAACTGCTAATACAACAAGCTTATACTTCTCTTGATAACCGATTATGTCCACCTAGTTTGAAGTATTCTACCATGTTTAATGAACTAATTAATCACTGTCAGTGGCTGATAACTTCTCAAGTTTATTAAAATTTCACATGTCCCCGGTTTTCAAGCCAGGAGGTACTATTATCTCTAATCAGTGTGACAGGAACTGGAGTTAAAAGTTATCTTTTCATCCAGAACAGCAAACAAAAATCCTGCATTGATTAGTTAATGGTGCTCTCCTGCTGGCAATACTGGTTCTTTCTGTTTGCTAACATATAGATTATGAAGGACATTATCTTTAAAGTCAATGTTTAAGCATCTGGACCACTGGGAAAGGCAGCAGAATAAATGTATGTTTGTAAAGTGTTCTCTCCCTCCTGGCCAGCGCATATGTCTGAAAAATAATCAAAAAGCCATCTATGATGAAATTAATAAAAGCCACAATCCCATACCATGGACTCCAGGAGTGTGCCTGACACATTAAGCAAAAGATACACAAATCCATTCTGGAAAAAGAATGATTTCAGAAACCACTAAATTTAGACCAAAAAAGGCTTAGTCCTCAAAGAAATAAGGCATCAGAGAGTAATAACTTAATGAGCCAAGAGAAGTAAATTAAAAGATAAGGTCATGACAAGTGAAAGGAAGTACAGGGCCTAGGAAAAACAGTAGAGAAAATCAGTTGGTGACATGGGGGGTAAGACTGAGGGGTGGAAAAATCACACATGAAGGAAGACACAGAGATGAAAACCATAAAGATTAATGTGAAAGACAGATAACACAATGCAGATAGAGAAACACCTTTCTGAAGAACAGTACAAAACTACATAAAATGTAATAAGGCCTGATATGGGACTAGCTAAAACTTACCAGGAAAAGCCAAGAGACAAGTGCTAACCCTGAGCTATACTGAAATGAAGTTACAAAATACCAAGAACAAACACACGACCATGCCAAGCAAGCAGGCTATCTACAAAACTGAAGGAAAAAAATCCATTTATACTCATGGACCTTGGAGCACCAGCAGCTATACACCATAAAGTTGCTAAAGATCCAAGGCTCCTCCAACAGCTAGCCGAGCTATTATAAGTAATGACAACAGAAAGAATGTGCAAGAGCAGTTAATTGAAGCTATAACTGAGTCTACCAAAACACAAAACCATCAACTTCCAAATGTAGAAGTTTTATACAAAAAGGCTGGCAGCAAGCACTGATCTCATTCAAATATAAACTCTCATCATGACCCACACTGATCTAAAGTTCTGTTTCATGAGGCAAAAGCTGCCTGGTCCATTTGTCTCCTCTAAACATGCCGGAAAGGAAAAACACAAAAGAAAACATTTCCTGAGTAGAACTGCCTTGCATTACAGAGAACTTTTGACTTAGAGATTATCCTTGAGGGTTAATATGCTCAAGAAATTCGTCTTAAGAGACAATCCTAAGCACTTGACATATTGGTCAGAGCAATGACCCAGGAACAAGAAGACCCAAGCACAGAACACAGGTTCTACTTCTTACTCCCCATGGCTCCTTAGCAAGCCACTAAAGTGCTTTGGAAATCACATGAAAAATAAAAGCTACTTTGCACAGTCTACCTACAGCCATTGTAAGGATCACATGGAGTGCTGAATGCTGAATTCTTTGGAATCTCTAAGAAAGCTATAAAACCATGTCACAAGATAGAAAGAAGCCCTTGTATAGTGAATCTGAAACCAGATATTCAGAGACAAAGAATCAGACGGCTCATGTGGATTCATTTCTGAATCCTGTCACTTATCCACATTTTTAAAGCCATCTCTTAGCACTATAAAAAGAAATTCAGTACTGCTACAGCTCTTGATGTGAATCATTACCAATTTCAAGTTGGGGATATCTGAAGAACTAAGAAAGATGTTTCCACACCAGCCATTGTAAATTTCTGTTAGTTTTCACCCTTTGACTGAACACATACAACATATTACATACCTACTGTGTGCCAGGTACTGCTTCAAATAGTACACACAGCACCCCAAATACTTAAAATAGAACAAAAGTATAAATGGAAGGGCATTACAGAGAAATGGGGAAGAATTCAGCTGAAAAGTGGTCAATATCAATTTGTAATATATGCAGAAATCCATAAAGAACGCAAAGTACTCTCAAAGTACATAAAGACTCTTGTACTGCTAGCAGAGAGGATACATAAATTAGTCAAGGGATGAACAAACTGTGAGAACACAAGATGTTCCTGAAACTCCTCTTATGCCTGCTTTGGAGCTGAGGTTAAATTATTGATGACACAAAGACAGGAATGGCTGGAATGCACCAGGCTTGGAATGAGTTATGCCCAAGACTATTAGAGGACTGTGGATTAAATCCTTAAGACCTTTAAACAAAAGCTGGCTTTCCAAAAAGACAATGAATATGACAAGGTATTTCTACACACTACCCAGCCCTTCTGTGGCATCTGTTTTGGAAGTGCGGCAATCAATAGGCAGTCTTTAAACAATAAAAAAGGTGCTGAAGCAAGGTAATATGCTATAATGTGAACCTGCTGTTCTCCCACGGTCAAACTTGCAAGTGTAAAGGAAGATGGCTGGAAACTGAGACTCAGGAAGATATGGACATACTGTCTGGTATTGGGTAGCCAAGGTCTTTAAACATAAGTATTTTCACAGCTTTTCCATCCTAGGAAAATGGTCATACAGCTTAACCTTCAAGACACCAACTTAAGACAACTTAGACTTATGACCCATGAGTCTCATCAGTCTCTCTGAAGTTTATCAACATTTTCTTGGTTTGACTCATGACATGTCAGCTTTGCAATGAGGTCTTTCTAAAGACAAAAGGAGCCACCAGAGACTCAGGTAATACAAGGAAATGGAAGAAAATCAGATGCTGTGTGACTCAAAGAAACCTATAACTGAGTCAAGTGCAGCTAAGTCAGAGCAAACCTCTGAGGCAAAGCCCTTCACCATGGAGGCAGTGGGGAGGGCTACACTGCTACAGCAGTAATGAAAAATCACTTTCTCATTGATCTCATTAATGTTATCATTACTCTCAATGAGGAGTAATGATAATCACTTTCAAATTTTTCTGAGCTGAGTCTTGGTACATAGCCCAGGCTATGATCATGATCCTCCTGTCTCAACATCTGGAGAACTGAGATTGAAGGTGTGTGCCACCACGCCTGGCTACAAACTAAAACTTCTTAAATCTCGATTCAACATTGAAGAACTGGACAGAAACATTCATACATATAGTAAATGATAGTAGTTGTCAGCACAGATGACATATATGAGGGAAATATAGTGAGGAGAGAAACACATAGGGAGCTGGATAGGCTGGGTATTGCTCTGAATCCACACTCTCAGATAGCCTCTATTATTAAGGATAAATATCACGTCATTTCTTTTCTCTTAACACAAGTCCTCTGCTAACTCCTACTTCTAACTTTTAACAAAAGAGATTATAAAAGTCAGACTGAGAGCCAGGTGGTAGTGGAGCATGCATTTAATCCCAGAATTCAGGAGGCAGAGACAGGTGGATCTCTGTGTATTCAAGGCCAGCCTGGTCTACAGAGTGAGTTCCACGACAGCCAGAGCTACACAGAGAAACCCTGTCTCGAAAAACCAAAATAAAAGAAACAAAGAAAAGGTCAGATTGGGTGGACAGTTCTAAAACTGGTGAAAGTAATGACAAGTATCAAGGTTTATACCATTTTTGAAAATAATGTGACAATCTCTATTACAGTGAGTTGAGTACATGACACAGGAACTTGGAGTCCATAAGATGACTACAAGAGGAATTTCATACAGCAAACAAACATAGCGTAGCTTTCATGGAAACATACACCTGCACTTCCCACTCTTCACAAGTCTGAATAGATCAGCAGGTGATTTTTCCACTTAAAATCTTCCAAACCAAGATGTTAAGTGAGAAATTCCAAGACAACGTTTAGAGTGCTTTAATCAATGGAACAGAAGTAAGCAAATGAACTTTAAAGTAAAATTGATACAGATGGATAGGTCCTAACATCCAAGTACCACACCTCACAATGAGAATCTGGTCAGATGAAGGGGGCACAAAGGTCCAAATCAGAGAGTGAAGGGAGATGTATATGGGACAGGAAGAACCCCAGTACCGAATTTTCAAGATGAGCTCCACTGATGCCTCCCAGTCCACAAGCCATAGCTGGAGGTTTGGTCACAAACAGCAACAGTAGGACCTGCTGTATCTGGAATGAGGAAGGAGCTCAGAATGCTGGGAAGACTTCAGACACTAAACTCCATAACAAGGTGCACAGTATAGGGTACACGAGCGCTAGGAGGTTCTGTGCTCTTTTGTGACGGGTGCTAAGGATGCCACAGCAAGACACTATGAGAAATTGCTCAAGCTACAACTTTAGTGAAAGATATGTTGGGAATCACTATGGGAAGGGCTCCATGGACATACTGAGCAAATATAAAGGAAGAAACTAAGCATTGGGATAGCAATAATGTCATGGTTAAGAGTTGGTAGAAATATAGGTCTCTGGTTGACTTGCAGAAGGTAATCTTTCTTCAGAGACGACCACAGCACTCAGCTTTCTAGAAAGTTCTATTACTCTTGATCTTGTCCCTATAAAGAAAAGAATCCAGAGAGCTCATGAGTATAGTCTCCTTTATTTTAACCAAAACTTATTCAAAACATTTACAGTAGTAATTCCAAACCTTTGCCTTAACTCAGAATTGTTTTTCTATAGTTAGTATAAAAAAATGGCATTCTATTATTTATGTAAACTTTACAACAGTTTTTTACTTTCAATTAAAAATTTTATTAGAAGCCAGGTGTGGTGGCATATGCCTTTAATCCCAGAACCCAGAAGGCAAAGACAGTTGGATCTTTGTTGAGTTTGAGGCCAGCCTGAGATATCACAGTGAGTTCCAGAACAGCCAGGGTTATATAGAGAAACCCTGTTTCAAAACACCAAAGAAAAAATTGATTAGAACTATAAAGTGACTACTAATGCATATGGGCTTTCTTCTTTGCCTGAGAAAGTCTCAATTTGGAACAATAGTGGGGGTTGTAAATGTTGAATATATCCCAATGACTTAGCTGTATGCTTCAAAAGAGCAAACCATGTGGCATGAAAACCATATCTCAATAAAACTGCTGCTTTAAAAACTAACTAAAGAATCCATCTTTTAGACCTCTTTCCAAATAAGGCCTGACTGTCCCATTTGTGTGCCTTTCCTGAGCATTTATTCTGTTATTCTATTTATAGAGCTTAACAATTTTAAACTGCCAATCTAACTACTTTAGGGTTTTTTGTGAAATTTGTTTGAAAACATGCTGGAAATTAGGGCCGATCTTTAATTAGCATCCAATATATTAAGCTATTTCCTATGGGTGTCACTATGTAACTCTACTTGTCCTGGGATTTGCTAAGTAGACTAGGGTAGCCTAAAAGTCACAGAGATCCATCTGCCTCTGACTCCCACTGATGTCCAACAAGATATTTGGCCTATATACAGACTGAAAATGGGATTGGAGGAAGCTGATCTGATACAGGCTTTCAAGCTAATCTGCTTGTCACTGGCTGAGAATTGGTAACACTCACACACTCTCCTCTCTCCCTCTCTTTGTGTGTGTGTGTATGTGTGTGTGTATGTGTGTGTGTGTGTGTGTGTGTGTGTGTGTGTGTGTGTCCCCGCAAGAGAAAGAGATGTTATCAAGCCTTGTGTAGCTGGTCAGAGTACAACCCTTCCTTGGGAAAAAAAAATCACCCACTGTGGGGACAGCAGGGATAACTTTCTTGATACTATCACATGATTATGGTGAATGACTTAATTCCTTTAAACTTCCTGTTTTGAGGTGAGTTGCATGGAGATCCACCATGTATTTCTGCAGGAAAAATAAAGAAGCCGTACAGATGCCTTTTACTCTTTATGCCACTCATTAGAAAACACTAGCATTTACTATAATGGTATAAAACTGCAAAGGTATATAAAGTATATACCTTTATACACTCCATAATATGTTAAAGATTTTAAGAATCGAGGTTTGGGCTGGAGAGATGGCTCAGCAGTTGAGAATACTGACTACTCTTCCGAAGGTCCTGAGTTCAAATCCCAGCAATCACATGATGGCTCACAACCATCCCATAATGAGATCTGACACCCTCTTCTGGTGCATCTGAAGTCAGGTACAGTGTACTTATGTATAATAATAAATAAATCTTTTGAAAAATTGAGGTTTATATGTTAAGGAGTATATTAAAAAACTTTATATATAAAGAGAAATATATATGTATATAATAAAAATCATTAGAGAGAAATAATCAATGTTAAAATAGAATGAAACTATCAATATGAATTTAGGTATATGGATATATGCATACACATATGTATGTGTATGTTCAGAACCTCTGTCCAGAAAAGGGGCTTAGAAGAGGTATACTGTCTACCCCATCCTCCAAGATTAGGCTCTCTAATACCTGTTAAAAAGAACTTTAAAATGGCTGATTCCGGGATAGGAGCAGAGGGTGGAAGATGATCTTAGGATATATGCTAGGCAACAAGGTAGGACAACTTTCAAAAACTAACACAGTTTGGTCAATACAACACAGAAAATCAAGTTCATAATAACTCCCACTATCTAAAAGTGTACAACAAAAAGGACAGTGACTGCCATATGCAGTATCATGAATGGATTTCACAGTGGACAAAGATGACAAGGGGACATATTTACATGTGCTTTTTGTTCTGTATTTTAAAAACACCTCCAGCGATGGTCAGAAAACATCTATGGTAGAGAAAAGAGGAGAACAATCTGGCTAGAAATGAGTCTTCCAGGGTATCAGAAACAGAGATGTAAATGTAGGTCAAGCCATAGATTTAAGATTCCTACTATATGTTATAAACTTCAGTAAAAATGTGTTGAGTGAGTATATGTATAAAATAATAAAATACTTTGAAATCTACAATGCTCAAAACCACGAGGCAAGAAACGTGTCCCATCCTTTAAGGCAGAGGTTTTCGACCCCTGGGTCACAGCCCCTAGGGTACTGAATGACCCTTTCACAGGGGTCACCTGAAGCTATCCGAAAATACAGATAGCTATGTTTCATAACAGTAGCAAAATAATTTTGAAGTATAAACAAAAATAATTTCAGAGGCAGAGGTCAGCAAGCATGAGGGTCAGAGCACTAGGAAGATTGAGAACCACGCCACAGAGGGACCAGACACCACCTAAATTATGGGCTACCCACACAATCACCAATAATGGATTAAGCAGAAATCATGACTCTAAACATATAATTCTGCAACAGTACTGATGGAGTGTTCCAGCAAAATAGCATTAAAAAGCTCCACTGAGAGCCTTTGTAATAACTTCTGACTTCTACCAAATATCGTAATAAGGAACAAACTAAATGATATTTCAGAAATGAACTAAATAAATCAAGGTGAGGATGTTTTCTGACATGGTCTTCCAATCACAGCACTTTCTATATTCAAAGCAACTTGAGACTATCCAGATATGTCATGTGGTCCTGGAATGGATCCCAGTTTGGAAAATTCAGGATATTTTTAATGGACGAAAGCTAATGACATGGAAAAATAAAGAGTTAAATGAAACCAATGCATATTGTTCAACAGGATGAAAAGTGATCTCATTTGAAGGAAAAAATAGTATATATACATATATACATATACACACACGTACACATAGCAAATTATCTAAAATAATATACACAAAGCTATCCAGAGCAATGTTTGAGTTGTAAAATACAGTGGTGGTTTTTACTTTCTATTTTCCCCCTATTTTGGTTTCTTGAGACAGGGTTTCTCTGACTATCCTGAAACTCACTCTGTAGATCAGGCTGGCCTTGGAACCACAGAGGCCTGCCTCTGCCTCCCAAGCGCTGAGATTAAAGGTGTACGCCATCACCACCCAGCTTTTCCTTTCTTTTTACTTAATGTTTTCTAGATTTTCTGTTGTTATTTTGTTTTTTTAACACACAAATTAAGAAAAGATAATTTTTAATTGAAAAATTGGAAACTAAAGACTAGATTATTTTCCTAATTAACATAAAACAGTGACAGCAACAACTTTTCATTTTTAATAATTCAGTGTGATAAACGATACATTATAGAGAACCTACCATCAGCTACTTTTAAGTGAACAGCTTGGTGGCTTGGGCATATTCATACCATTGCACAAGCATCACCATTAACTAGACCTAGACCTTTCTTATCAACACAAACAGAAAGTCTGTACTCATTAACAATTCCCTGCTGTAGCTCCCACGAAAGCCCTGGCATCCATCCTTCTACCTTCTGACTCTGAAATGATCACTGTAGGTATCTCATAAAAGTGGAATATCATCATTTGTGCTTAAGTATGGCCTGTTCTACATCAAATAAGGACTTCAAGATTCATCTACATTGAAGCATGCATCAGAATCTCCTTTTTAAAGACTAGATAATATTTCGCTGTGTGAATTAACTACATTTTGATTAAATTTAGTTTCAGTTTTCAGTTTTAACCCACAAAATTTCTCACCATTTCTGTCAATTTCTAAGACTGACAATAAACTGAAAACTTAATTGTTTTAAAACATTCCCAGTAGAATAAGCCCTAGTTCACTGTCAATACCTCTGAAGTACAAGGATTCCTAGGACCGAGGGAATTCCATTTACAGGATGAATTCTAGCTACCCAATTCTTGTTCTCCTTTTCAGCATAAAAGTCTTTCTCCAAGCATTCTTGTTTCTAAGGATCACTTTGCTTTTCCAATGATAAAGCCACAGAGAATGTATGGTGTAAAACACTGTTCAATTGTCTACCTGGTACTTTCTGGAGACAAATCAGATATTTTATAATGGAAATCGAAGTGGTTCCTTACTGCTTAGCCTTGTATTTTGATGCATCCCTTGGTTCACTGCTGGGATTGCTCCAGTCGTCAGCTTCAGGAGTGGTCTTGTAATGGCGCCATGCAGACTTATTGAAAACTGGCAGTCTCTCAAAGGATTCACTTGAAAGGGCCTATTATAAAAAAATACATACACCAAAGATCTAGGATACTATTTTTCTCATATGAGACTCAGATTTTACTCCCTAAAATACCAGTAACCATATCTTTATTTTGGAAATATTAACATTTATTTTATAGATTTACTTAGACTAACCAGGAAAACTATCCTGAACCCTTTGTAAATGAGTGAAATCATTTGCTCACTCACTCATGCAAAATCAATACTGAAACAATATGACAGAAACAAAGTATATTGTAATTCACTTACTACTGCTTTGAGATACTTAATAGTGTTGATAGTATGTGTTAAGATCAATCATTTTTTGTTCAAGAGGCAACTGCTGTCCAAAAAAAGCCAAGAAGAAATAAAGTCTAATTCACACCACACTTATAAACATTTGCCATCATGTGCCATTAAACATCACATCATTTATGTAGCTCAGTGGTAGTAGAGACTATGTCTAGTATCATGCAGCAGGCTCTGGGCTTTATCTCCAACACCAAAGCAAGCAAACAAGCCCCATCACTGAGATATACATCTAAATGACAGTACAACTGTGATTTCATTTCCAGTAAGGAACTATGCCTCAGGTAAAAAGAATGAGCCAGTTCTACATGACTCAATGTGGAAAGTTCTGCAGGATACATTCCAAACTTAGGAAACAAAACTAACCTGCTGAAATGTCTTTCAAATTAGATTTTAAATCTATTTTATAAGTGTAGAATCAATTCTACTACAGATTTTTGATGTTGCTACATTTCTGAGACTGGGTCTCACTATGTATCCCTGGCTAGCCTGCCTCTGTCATCCAAGTGCTGAGCTTAAGGGTGTGTGCTGCCATGCTCAGCTCCTCTATTAGATTTGTTTGCTTGGTTTGCCTTTGTGATACTGGGAATGGAACCCAAAGCCTTGTACATGTTTGGCACAATCTATATGACTGAGCTACATCCCTAGCCCCTATAAATATAGAATCAACTCTAGGAGAATAGCTTAGCAATGAAGCATTTAAATGTTACTCTATTACCTATTGAAATGGCAAACCAAGATTCTAGAATTCAGAAATAGAAGTCTAACACCACCAACAAATTGAGAAAAACTGAGTTATACAGACCTTAGTTACCAGATGAACATTTTAAATGGCTATTATTATGATTTTATTGATTTTTAAAGATGAATGTACAATGTAAAAGGTTCCATTAAGGCGTTTTTTATCTATAACATGTTTTTGCTGATTCCCCTCCAGCTTTTCTCTTTCATCCCTACATCTGTCCCCTGCATCCCCTCCCTTCAACTCCAGTAGTTTCTGCTTTTTTTTTTTTTTTTTTCGGTTTTTTGAGACAGGGTTTCTCTGTATAGCCCTGGCTGTCCTGGAACTAGTAGTTTCTGCTTTTATGTGCTACTCTCTCTTCATCCTCCTTCCTCAAAAACCTTTCTTTCATCACATGGACCTCTTTATAGCTTTGTGACCTGTCTTGATGCTCATTTCCACATATGTACATATATGTATGTATATATATATATATATATACATACACACATATATATGTATATACATACACACATATATATACATACACACATATATATGTATATACATACACACATATATATACATACACACATATATATGTATATACATACACACATATATATATACATACACATATATATATGTATATACATATACATATATATATGTGTATGTATATATATATATACACAAATTAAAAGCTAAGGTCTGATTCTCCCCCCACCTCTATCAGACCTGAGAATCCTGAACTATACAGATTAGCTTCCCTTCCCCCACCCATCTCTGCTGAGTCCTCTGAGACACCCAAGCTGCCCTGAGCAGTCTACTAAACCCAGTGGACCTCCATTCTCCCACCACCTCTCTGAATACCTTCACCATACCTGCAAATCCTGAACTATACAGACTTGCTGATCTGGAACTACATAGCCCAGGGATGTGCATCAGAGACCTGTCATACCAGGACTATCAAGGATCACCCCCCCCCCCCAATACTTACTACGACAAGAACACCCAGGGACCAAAACCATCCAGATGGCTAAAGGCCCTGGAAAGAACATAATCAACAAGAGCCAGGGCAAAATGACACCTCCAGAGCACAGCTACCCTACTATAGCAAGCCCTGGATATACTAACACAACCGAAACACAAGAAAATGGCCTTAAATCCAATCGTATAAAGATGATAGAAGCCTTTACAGAAAAAGTAAATAAAATCTCTTCAAGAAATATAGGAAAACACAATAAAAAGGTACAGGTCTTTAAAGAGGAAACGAATAAGCCCCTTAAAGACATAAAGAAAAATATAATTAAATGGGTGAATGAAATAAAATAAAACTGTATAAGACCTGAAAGTAGAAATAGAAGCAATAAAGAAAGTACAAACTGAGGGAATCCTGAAGATGGAAAACCTAGGAAGAGAACATGAACACCAGATGCAAGCATCACCAACAGAATACAGAAGTGGGAGAGAGAATCTCAGGCATAGAAGATACAAGAGAAGAAACTAATACATCAGTCAAAAAAATGTTCAAGCTAAAACTTTCCTGACACAAAACACCCTAGAAATCTGGGATACCATGAAAAGACCTAACCTAAGAATAATAGGAATAGAAGGTGAAGAATTCCATCTCCAAGGCCCAGAAAATATTCTCAACAAAATCATAAAAGAAAAAGTTTCCAACCTAAAGAAAGACATGTATATAAACATACAAGAAGCCTACAGAACACCAATCAGACTGGATCAGAGAAAATCCCCCTTGCATATAATAATCAAAATAGATTATTACATTTTCTATAGAACAAAGAAAGAATATTAAAAGCTGCAAGGGAAAAAGGCCAGATAACATAGAAAGGCAGAACTATCAGAATTATACCTGATTTCTCAACAGAGACTCTAAAAGCTAGAAGGGCCTAGACAGTTATCTTGAAACCTCTAAAAAACCACAGGTACCAACCTAGACTACTATACCCAGCAAAATACTCAATCACCATAGATGGAGAAGCCAAGACATTTCAAGACAAATCCAAATTCAAACAATATCTATCCACAAATCCAGCCCCACAGAAAATACAAGAAGAAAATTTCAACAGATGGAGGTTAACTACATCCAAGAAAACACAGGAAATATGTAATTACATACCAGCAAAAACAAGGTTAGCATGAGCACGTTCGTACAGCACACCAACATTAAAATAACAGGAAATAACAACTAGTGGTCATTAATATTTCTCAACATCAATGGAGTCAACTCCCCAATAAAAAGACACAGGCTATCAGAATGGATGAAAAAACAGGATCCATCTTTCTGATGCATACAAGAAATATACTTCAACAGTAATGATAGACATTACCTTAGAGTAAAGGGATGGGAAAAAGTTTTCCAAGCAAAAAAGCTGGAGTAGCCATTCTAATATCTAACAAAATAGACTTTCAACCAAAATTAATCAAAAGAGACAGGGAAGGACACTTCATACTCAAAAGAAAAATCCACCCAGATGACATCTCAATTCTGAACATCTATACCCCAAACACAAAGGCACCCACATTTATAAAAGAAACATTGCTAAAGCTTAAATCGCACACCAAGCCCCACACATTAATAGTGGGAGACTTCAACACCCTACTCTCACCAACTGACGTGTCATCCAGACAAAAACTAAGCAGAGAAATAAGGAAACTAACAGGCATTATAAATCAAATGGACCTAACAGACATCTATAGAACATTTCACCAAAACACAAAAGAATATACCTTCTTTTCAACACCTCAAGGATCCTTCTCCAAAATTGACCATATAGTCAGTCACAAAGCAAGCCTCAACAGATAAAAGAAAATTGAAATAATGCCTTGTATCTTATCAGACCACCATAAATTAAAGCTAGACTTTACAAACTTCAGAAACACTAGAAAGCCTATACACTCATGAAAACTGAATAACTTTCTACTCAATGATTTCTGAGTCAGGGAAGAAATAAAGAAATTAAAGACTTGCCAAGTGCACACGCCTTTACTCCCAGCACTTGGGAGGCAGAGGCAGGCGGATTTCTGAGTTTGAGGCTAGCCTGGTCTACAGAGTGAGTTCCAGAACAGCTAAGGCTATACAGAGAAACCCTGTCTCGAAACAACAACAAAAACAAAAAACAAAAAAAGAAAGAAATTAAAGACTTTCTAGAATTTAATGAAAATGAAGGCACAACATACCCAAATTTATGGGACACAATGAAAGAAGTGCTAAGAGGAAAGTTCATAGCATTAAGTGCCCATAAACAAATTAGAAAGTTCTCATGCCAGCAATTTAAACGCACACCTGAAAGCTCCAGAAAAAAAAAAAAAAAAGCATACCAAAGAGGAGTAGAAGACAGGAAATCAAAATCAGTGCTAAAATCAATCAGTTAGAAACAAAGAAAACAATACAAAGAATCAACAAAACTAAGAGCTGGTTCTTAGAGAAAATCAACAAGATAGACAAACCCTTAGTCAAACTAAAGGCAGAGAGACAGTATCCAAATAAACACAATCAGAAATGAAAAGGGAGACATAAAACAGACACTGAGGAAATTTAAAGAATCATTAGGTCTTACTTCAAAAGCCTCTACTCCACAAAACTTGAAAATCTTAATGAAATGGACAATTTTCTAGACAAGCACCATTTACCCAAGTTAAGTCAAAATCAGGTAAATGATTTAAACAGCCGTAGGACCCCTAAAGAAATGAAAGCATTAAAAGTCTCCCTCCAAAAAAAAAGCTCAGGGCCAGATGTTCTTAGTGTACAATTCTACCAGACTTTCAAAGAAGAGCCAATATTCCTCAAACTATTCCACAAATAGAAATAGAAGTAACACTGCCAAACTCATTCTAGGGGGCCATAGTCACCCTAATACTAAACCACACAAAGACTCAAGACTGAAAGAGAACTTTAGACCAATTTCCCTTATGAACATTGAAACACAAACTTGCTTGGTATAACTCTAACCAAACAAGTGAAAGATCTGTATGACAAGAACAAGTACCTGAAGAACAAAATTGAAGAAGGTATCAGAAAATGGAAAGATCTCCCACGTTCATGGATAGGTAGAATTAATGTAGTAAAAATGGCAATCTTACCAAAAGCAATCTACAGATTCAGTGCAATCCCTATCAAAATTTCAACACAATTTCTTACAGACCTTGAAAGAGCAATTCTCAACTTCAGATGGAAAGACAAACAAACCAAAAACCAAAATGAAAAACCACAACAAAACAAAACAAAACCCAGGATAGCCAAAGCATTCCTGAATAATAAAAGAACTTTGGGAGGAATCACTGCCCCTGACCTCAAGCTGTACTACAAAACAATAGTGATAAAAACTGCATGGTATTGGTACAGAAACAGACGTTTTGACCTAAGGAATCAAAGACCCAGAAATAAGCCCACACACTTGGACACATGATTTTCGATAAAGAAGCCAAAAATCATACAATGGGAAAAAGAAAACACTCCAATGAATGGTGTTGCTTTAACAGCATGTCTACGTGTAGAAGAATGCAACTTGATCCACAGTCATCATCCTGCACAAAACTCAAGTCCAAGTGGATCAAGGACTTCAACATAAAAAAGGATACACTAAATCTCATAGCAGAGAAAGTGGGGAAATAGCCTTGAACTTAAAGGTTCGGGGGAGACAATTTCCTGAACAGGCTCTAAGATCAACAATTGATAAATAGGACCCCATGAAACTGTAAAGCTTCTGTAAGGTAAAGGACACTGTTAATAGGACAAAACAGCAACCAACAAATTGGGAAAAGATCTTTACCAACCCTATATCTAACAGAGGGCTAATATCCAAAAAATAATGAACTCAAGAAGTTGGACTCCAATAAAGAAAGAATTCTCAACAGAGGAATCTCAAATGATGGAGAAGCACTTAAATGCCCAAAGTCTTTAGTTATCAGGAAATGCAAATCAAAACGACTGTAAAATTGCATTTCACACCAGTCAGAATGGCTAAGATAAAAAGCTCAAGAGACAGCAGATGCTGGCGAGGACATAGAGCAAGGGGAACACTCTTTCATTGCTGGTTGGAATGCAAACTTGTATAACCACTTTGGAAATCAATTTGGCAGTTTCTCAGAAAACTGGGAATAATTCTACCTCAAGATCCAACTATACCACTCCTGGATATATACCCAAAGATGCTCCACAATACTGTAACAGGGACACATGCTCCACTATGTTCACAGCAGTTTTATTTATAATAGCCAGAAGCTAGAAACAACCTAGATGTCCCTCAAGAGAGGAATGGATTCAGAAAATGTGGTACATTTATGCAATGGAGTACTATTCAGCTATTAAAAACAAAGACATCATGAATTTTTCAAGCAAATGGGTAGACCTTGAGAGGAACCTGAGTGAGGTAGCCCAGACCCCAAATGACCAGCATGATATATACTCACTTATATGTGAATATTAGCCATAAAATATAGGATACCCATAGTCACATTCCACAGACCCAAAGAAGTTTACAAAGAAGGAAGGCCCAAGTGAGGATGCTTGAACTCACTTAGAAGGGGAATAAAATAGTTGTAAGAGGCAGATGGAGGGAGGGAACTGCGTGGGAGAGGGGATGGGGAGGGAAATGGGGATGTTTTAGGATCAGGTGTGGGGAGGGACAGGAGATGGCCAGATGGCCATGACAATGCATGAAAACCTGCAACTGGAAGGGGTTGGGGTTAGGGGACATATAGAGTAAGTGTCAGAGACTTTGGTAGGGGAGACTCCCCAAAATCAATGAGGGTGACCTTACCTGAGATTCACAGCACTAGGGACAGAGAACCTAAAGAGGCCACTTCCTGTAGCCAGGCAGGAACCTCAGTGAGGGATAGGGCTACCACCCACCCACACAACTTTTGAGTGGGATGTAAAGTAAAGTTTTTAAAAAGCTAAGATCTTCATGAGAGCAAGCATTTGGTATTTGTCTGATTCTGGGCTACCTCACTTATTTCAAGATTTATGGATAATTTTATAAGTATATTATCATTACTGAATTCTTACCACTTGAGAAATTAAAGCAAGAGATGAGAAGACTTCAGATTATTGGTAATCTGTCTCCTTTTAAACTAGGTTTTTCAATGGACATATAATTTTGAAAAACTAGATCTATGGTAGTAAAAATAAATTTAAGTTCTTATTTCCATGCTACACATTTTGTTATGTCTGGTCATAAAATCAGGGTGAGGCACACCATGGTTTTATAAGTCTGATGCCAAGGTAATAGATGACACAGTGCTCCTTCTTGACTGGTTATGGCTACTTCCAGATTTATAAAGTTAAGAGGCCTTTATACTAACAGAAACAAAACACAGTACCTTCAAATAAATGACTGCATCGGTACCCACTCCTTCCATGGAATACAGTTTTAGATCTCCCTGAAAATACCTGGCATACAGTCGAGAAATTGGCAAGCCATAACCAAATCCAGCCTATTAAGAAAAGAAAATTAATAGAATGAGACCAGTACAAATGCTTCATAGGGGACCACTTACAGAAGATTAAAACAAATCCCTGATTTGGATTTAAATCAAATTAATTAATAACTCAATCTTTTTAATGCTGTGTCTACAATCTATAACCAAAATTCCCTATTTCAAAAAAAAAGCC
>NC_045030.1:94287139-94313738 GCF_008632895.1 Mastomys coucha
AAAACTTCCTATATTTCAGTGTCATCAAACTGACAGCCAATATACATTTTTAAACAAATGGTCACAGAGCAGAATAAAAACGATGATACTAAAGTCAGTGGCTTTGTGGTTGGCCACAGGTGGTTATGGAGAGATGCTATCCAGTAAGCTTTAGCACTTTGCAATAAATCTGGATCAGGAATAGAGCCTTAAAGAAAGAGGGCCATAGTCGCATAGGCTTCTGACTCTGAAATCTGCACTTCTGTGTGACTGAGCAGGTCATTCAACTTCTTCTTTTTTTAAAAGATTTATTTATTATTATACGTAAGTACACTGTAGGTGTCTTTAGACACTCCAGAAGACAGTGTCCGATCTCATTATGGATGGTTGTGAGCTGATATGTGGTTGCTGGGATTTGAACTCAGTACCTTTGGAAAAGTAGTCAGTGCTCTTAACCACTGTGCCATCTCACCAGTCCACTCATTCAACTTCTTTAATACTTTTCTCCCCATGAAATGGAAAGCTCACCTCTGAGCTGATAAAGATTTCATAATATAATAGTAAATACCTTATCTATGCAGTACCTACCACACAGTCAAACTTTGCAGGATAGTTCAATTTGCTGACAAACCTGAGGGCAATATCTGGGGTCCACATAAAGATAGAAGTAATCACTGACCCCACAGAGTTGTCTTCTGACCTTTTAAACCATGAGTTGACAGGCATAGTAGATACTCCCAAAAAAAGGAAATTCAGATCTATGGAGATGAGGCTGTGCCATGCTCTAAGTCATTTCCTACTGTGTAAAATAGTGGCTTTCAGGATGTACTGGAAAAGTATCATTTGGCTCTACTTGCACAGATGTAGAGAGGCTGGCTGGCTCCTCACCTTACAGTGTACACAGACATCATGTGTCCAGTACTATAAATAGGACATAGACTAGTAACATTTCTAATGTAAAAAGGTACCACCTAACTGGGGACTTATAACTACATGAATATATTAAGATCATTTCAGGTGCTGGGGATGTAGCTTGGTGGGTAGAGTGCCACCTGAGCACACCAAAGGTCCTTAATTCGATTCACCAGCATCTCCTAAACTGAGGAGGCACACAGGTCTGTTCTCCAAGCAGGAAGATCAAGAGTTCAAGGTCATTGTAGCTTCAGCCAGCTATCAGCCCACCTGGATGACATCAGACTATGTCTCAAAACTACCACCATAGAATAGATCTTGTGCTGGTGAGTCGGTGGAGTGGGTCAAAGTACTTGCTGGGCAACCCTGACAATCTGAGTTCAATCCTTGGACCAACAAACAGGTAAAGGGACAGAACTCAACTTCATAAAAATGCATGCACATGAGCACACACACACACACACACACACACACACACACACACACACACACACACACTAACTCACTCCTTCTCTCACACAAATAGTTAAAATTGTTTAAAGCTGTCATTACAGCTAGAAAGATGGCTTTAGCAGTTAAGTGCACGTGTTACTCTTGCAGAAGAGCCAGGCTCAGTTCCCAGCACCCATGTGGTCACAACCATGTGTAACTACTGTTCCAGAGGATCCAGTGCCCCTTTCTGATCTCCACTGGTACTAGGCATGCAATGGTGTACATACATACATACATACATACATACATACATAATACATACATACATACAGGCACGCAAAATACTTATACACATAAAAGTTTAAAATTCGTTCAATTAAAAATATATGGGGGCTGGTGAGATGGCTCAGCGGGTAAGAGCATTGACTGCTCTTCAGAAGGTCATGAGTTCAAATCCCAGCAACCACATGGTGGCTCACAGCCACCTGTGATGAGATCTGACACCCTCTTCTGGTGCGTCTGAAGACAGCTATAGTGTACTTACATTAAATAAATAAATAAATAAATAAATCTTTCATAAAATAAATAATTCTTCAGGTGGTGGTGGTGCACACCTTTAATCCCAGCACTTGGGAGGCAGAGGCAGGCAGATTTCTGAGTTCGAGGCCAGCCTGGTCTACAGAGTGAGTTCCAGGACAACCAGAGCTACACAGAGCAACCCTGTCTCGAAAACCTAACTAACTAAATAAATAATATATATGAAGGAAGATGCAGATTCATAAAACTCTAAGCCATTTGCAAAGGAAACTGTTTCTAGAACTGCACAGCTGTGTGCCTACTTTAAAGTTGAGGACAGTTTATTAAGTGGGAGCGATGTGGATGGAAGCATTTCTCCCAAAGCAGCCATAATAGTATACCAGAAAGCTCACAGACTGCTCTACCATTCATTTGCTTTGACCCTTTCTCCCTCATGGGAAGGTGGATAAATACCAGTCTCCTGGAGTCCTCTGTCTCACAAAGAAAACCATGGCACAAAGAGCTACCCTCGGGATGCTGTTTTAAAAAGACATGCACTAGACAATCCATATTCTTTTTAAACAACTAAGGAAGATGCAAAATTTGTTACCCTGGTCAGGGGAATACTATTCCAAATTGATCTTTTATGAATTTTCTTGAATCCTGTATAAATGACTTCCTCAGTTTTCCACATGCTGAGTTAACAAACTCTGCCTAAAATAACAATGTAAAGTGTTTGATTTTATTCATACAAATAAAATATAATCTTATGTGCTTATCAGTCAGGTAGGACTTTAAAATGAAACTTAATTTATACCCTGAGCCATTTTGCAGACTGATAGATACATTGCTGTGTTTAATAACAAAGGGTTCAATTGTTGTTTGTCAATTAGAAACACTCAGCAGGGGAAGAAAGTGTGGCCCTACCAGGAATAAATGCTACCATGGTAACCAGAGGCTTTTCTCACTGCCTGAATAAGGCTCAAGGTTATTGCTAGAGTGCTACAGAGAGACCTCTGAAAATACATACATCACCCATATATTTTGTGCTTACATTATTCAATGTGAAAATTCCAATGTTTTTATAATTAAATATTTTAATTATATAAACAAATTTGACAGTGGTGACCCAAAAGCTGTGGGTGACTTGGACTTCTAAGGGAGAGCAGCACTAAAATCTCTCCTACTAAGTTGAAGCCACATGTTCTACACCGTCCCTTTGCTCACCCATAGGTAATGTCCAGCTCTCTGAGGGTGGTGCATAATGTAAGTGGCTCTCCAGAAGCAGTCTTACCACAGAGAAAAGCTTTTTCACACTGTATTTGGGAGTGAAACACTCAGCCTGGAGTGTTTCTTGGGTAAATTAGAAAAGCACTCAGTCCAGAGAACTCACAGACTAAATAGCTAAGGCAGAAAGGTGCCTCTGCTCCCAATGATGCTAGAAATCTCCTCATTTTTAGGCAAGGCTAGTACAATCACCCGAGGAGAAGGGCAGCTCCCTGTGCCTATATTAAGGAGCATTTCTTCTGCAGCAGTTTGCCATGCTTACCAAGGGAGCAGCTCTTGTAGGCTCCAGGCTGGGACGAGGAGCAGTTGAGTACATGTAGTTAAAAAGACGGTCTATTTTTCGAAGTGGGACTCCACCACCTAGGTCACTTATCTGCAGTGCACAACATGTTAAAATAAAAGGGGAATCAATCTGTGCTTAAGAAGGAGGTGACAAGAGCTCATTAAATAAAGTACATGCTAGGAAGGCTCTAAAATGAGTAAGGGCCTTGAACTCCCACTGAAAAGTGGTTCCTTTGGGGCCAGCGTAATCAAAGGAGACAGAGTAGTGCAGCAATATTTAATAGGCTTGGGACTAAACATACAATGAAGTAACTTAAGCCAAAAGTCCAGCACAATATAATCATGTTCTATAAATGACAGGGACACACTCTGAGAAATGTGCCACTAGGCAATGTCATCATGAAAATATCATAGAAAGTGCTTATACAGAACAGGATGACTACAATGTCACTGGACAATTATGTATGTGGTCACATATATAACCACAACTATACATGTGGTCAGTTCATTGCTGAGAAAGCACTAATCCATGACTTTACTTACAAATAACACATTTAAGAACTGCCAGTTTCTTTTCCTTCCCTCTCATACTATTAAATACATACTATTAAATCAACTGATAAAGTAAAAAAAAAATGCAAACGAAAGATTACCTTAATGGACAAGTCTTCTTTACCCAGAGTAACGAGAGTTTTAACAGCTGGGTAGCCTTCTTTTTTATCTTCATATAGTTCAACTGTTGCTCTCATTGAGTTCTAAAACAGTAAGTTCTTTCTGAAAAAGCATGCTGTTGACTTGCAAAATACAATTAAAGATACTGATAATTTTGGGTGCTGAGGGTGAAACCTAGAGCCACACACATGCTAAGCATGTGCTCTACCACGGAGCTCTACCCCTAGCCTTAAAAACCACAATTTCAAAAAAGAAACAAGCACAAGATTACTTATATATTATAATAGTTGCAAAGCTACTATTAATAAGATTTATGTGAAACTTTTTCCTCTACTGAGCTTGGCTACCCATGGATTCCTATCAAGGACATTTTTTTCTGACGTTCTATTTTGCATTTAATTGTAGCCCCATTCCACATGTTAAGTAGTTTTTTTTCCTTTTCGGGGGGGGGGGAGGATTTAGGGATGTGTGTGTGTGTGTGTGTGTGTGTGTGGGGAAGAGGGTTGTTGGGACAGGGTCTCACTAAGAAGACTGGGCTGGCCTTGAATCCATAGAGATATACCTGTCTTTACCTGCTCATTGGTGGGATTAAAGGCATGTGCCATCATGCCTCGTAGGTTTAGGGTTTTAAAATTATTCATTTCAACCCAGAAGAATGTTTTTATCACATGTAATTCGGCTGCAGAAGCTGGTTTGTGCATTTTAAATGCTATTTATTACTTGCATTTATAAAGCACCTATCCTCTAACATGCAGGCAGAAAAACTGAAGGGACTCACACTTCTCATAAAAATTAATCACCAGACTGAAAAAAAAGGATAATATCCATCAGAAAGAAATTCTGCAAAGTTCCAGCTGACAAAGAGAACACTCACAACTCCATGCCCATCCTAGTGTTAAACCAGTAGCATTCATGTTCTTGGGAAGAAACCAGAACTGGTTCCTTAGGTGTTCAATTTAGTGTTTTATACATTAAAGTGATGAAATGTTAGCTCAAATACCCTGTACTCATAACACTGCTACTATAAATATCACTGGCGACTGGGTAACAAAAGCAACAGCTTAGGCCATAGAGAGTCTGAAAAAGGTTTTGTTTTTTTTTTCCTTTTACATCCAGACTCCACGTTTTTCCTCCCCTGCCTCTATCAGGTCTTCTGAAATGATTCAAATTATAAAATGGTTACAGGATCTCTCAGGACTGGAACGACTAATGCATTAGCACAGTTAATGCTCCAGAATCATAGCTATATAGAAGCATGTTTTTATTTTGGTCTGGTGATCACCAGTAAAATCTCTGCTAGGTTTGAAAATCTAAAAAGCATCTCTAAGCTCCTAACTGAAAGAAAAACAGTACGGATTTGATGGGAAGTCACCAAAGTATAATTAAGTTTCAAAATCAATATGTACTAATATTCACAAAACTATACTGTACACAGCAATTTTTCATCTCACAGTGTACAGATTATAAAGCCCACAGGATATCAGAAATAGACTTTTTAAAATGGTTATGCAAAATCTTTTTCTTATGCTAATCTAATGAATCCATTATGCCCAGAATCAAAGCCATTTAAAATGAAGACTTCTTCCCATGTTTTAAAATTCCACTTACCTTGAACAACTCAAATAGCATGTGAAACAGATGTGACGGCACATAAACTACCTGAATAGGTTTGTTTGGCGCTTTGGCTGAAAACAGAGACAAAATCATCAATGAATAAGGACCTAAAGTAGGAGAAAGTCAAAAATGATGCTTCTATTCTATTTTCCAAGTACATCAAACAAATCTCCATAAAAGACAAATAATACAGATTCCCACACCGAATGACATAACTGAGCAAAGCTTCAGAATCAAGTGAAACTGCAGTGACTAACTGCATTTCCTTCACTGGAGCTTTGTGACCCCGAGTAAATCAGCCAAGCTCTTTCAAACTTTGCTGAGCAAAACTGGAACAGTATCACCTGTGCCATGGTATTCTGAGCACTACACAAGGACATACAAACATCACTTGGAATTTTTTCAAATCAAGTGGACAGATCTGCTATCAACCCCAGTAGTAATTTATAAGAGTAGAGCCAAATGAAAGGGGTGGTAAATTTGGACTCAATAGCACTATGGTTTGAATCTGAACTATTCACTGAAATGCTCATGGTTAAAGGCTCAACTAGCTGCCAGATGATAGGCTTCAGGGAAATGAATGAAGCAAGAAGACTCTGATACAATGAATGCTTAATCCACTGATAGATTCACAATTTAATGATAGTATTGTGAAATGGTAGGAAATATCAGGCGGGGCCTGGTTGGAGTCAGTTCTTGGAGCATGTCCTTGAAGAAGGTATCTTGTCCCTGGCCTGTTCTTTGTTCTTTCTGGGCTGCTGTGAGGGGAGCAGCTTCATCTGCCACACTATCCTGCTACCAGGATAGTTTGCCTTGCGTCAAATCCAAAGCAATGGAACCAAGAGACATGGATTGAAATCTGTCAAATTGTAAGCCTAAACCAACCCTTATTACAGAGACAAAAGTAATTATAATGTGCTATATTATTATAAATAGGACATGGTGTAGACTAGGCTATAAGGTTCACAAAACTTTCTACTACAATGAAATCCTTGAGCATCTATAGTATTCTACTTGAACCAGGGATCTTCTAAGAAACATCAAAGAAACTGAACCTCATGCAAAGCACTAAGAACAGTATGTGGAAGAGAGATGCTCAGCATGAAAAGTCCTTCTTCTTCCTCATGACATGCAATCAGGTAAGTCACTGAAACAAACGTTCTCAACTAGAACAGATACCTTATAACTTAGTATTTCCTCTAATAAAGTAATTAACAATATAAATTAGAGTTAATAATCATTGGTTCTAAGTAATTTACTATGAGCTTCTCTACTTGCCATGTAATTGTATCCTTAGGATAATTTGTGGTGATCATACAGTAGGTGCTATCAGTTACAGATGAGCAAACAAGCTTTGGAAAGCTGATATGACCATGGTAACAAAAGTGATGCTGAAATTGTATACGCAGTGCTGTTGGTTTACATCTCATGTGTCATCAAAGGCCATATGTTAAAGACATGGTTGTCTGTCTGTGGTACAAATAGGAGGTGGTAGAGCCTAGTAAAAGTTAGAACTAGATAAAGCCTAGTGTGAAGAAGACAGATCATTGAAGGCATGTCTCCAAAATCAATGTCAGTTGACTCTAGCTCTTCCTCCCTCTGTCTTGCTTCCTGACTTTCATGAAGTAAACAACTTTAGCCCATTATAAACTACCTGCCATAATGCTGCATCCTGCCATAGGCCCTACAGGCATATCCAAGAGTTTGACACCATAGCACCTACAAAATTGATACCAGAGAATCATACAATTGACTTGATCAATACACACATAGACAGAGACAGAGACAGAGAGAGAGCCTGCCTAATTCTTTTAAGTAGCTTATGGTTTTGTATTGAGCTATACACATAGCTATTCTAGATTGTGGGTCAGACTCACATTTGTAATGATAGAGCCAAACTATCATGGATGGAAACCTCTAAAACCATTTATTAAAATAAATCTCTCTTCTTTTAGGGTGTTATCTCAGGTATTTTATCATGGCAATGGACTGTAGCTAATACAATTGGCCTAAGAATATTGTTATCAGGTAGGGGGATCAGATCTAGAGCCCCATGAACTTTAAAAAATACTCCACCAAGGAGTTATGCGTCCAGGTCCCAAGCCCTTTGATGATAAGTTATTTGTAATATTTAGTTATATATTTAAATAGTTGAAAATCTTCTAAAAACAGAAAGCCAAAGTCCTTTTCCCCTTCCCCCTCTCTGCCCTCTTCATTTCTCTGCTGTCTTTTGAAGGATATTTACATTCTGTTCTATAAACTTGACTATTTTATTTGTTCCCTATAGGCTCTGTTAAGAAAGTTAAAAATCAGTAATGTTGGTAATACTCTATGTAAGTACCAATCACTATAGAACAGACACAAAAGTGATATTTCCTTCCCTGTGAGTCAATGGCATGATTCATGTGTTACTTGGAGGAAATCCTTTCAGCCTTACAATGAAACGGATTCTGTCTATATTCTTCCAACTGCTCATCATCGCATCACCCCTTTTAGAATGTATCACAAACAGTCTGGAGGTTTGAATTGGAAACATCCCCCAAAACTCATGTATTTGGATACTTGGTGACACTATTTAGGGAGGCTATGGGGTATTTAAGAGGTGACGTTGTGCTGGAGGAAGAATATTATTCCCTGCTTGCTTTTATCCTTCTTTCTCCTATCTCTTTCCTATGTGCTAATGAAAATGTCATCAGCCAGCTTCCTTCTCTTGCTGCCATGACATACCTTCCCCACCACGAAGGGCACTATTCTTCTGGAACTATAAGTCAAAGTGAACTTTTTCCTTAAGTTGCTTTTGATCATGGTATCTTATCATGACACAACGGTAACCACTGCACAATGTGTGTCTTTCTTATGTGCTATACATTTTTCCTATTGTGTCTAATCACTCTCCTCTTGGGTAGCCCTATTGTATCACCAAATCTTCCAACATCTTTTGCACAGTGTGCACGCTATTCTTTAGGAATCTTTACATTAGATTCAGCTGCTTTTTAAAACATGCTTCTTGGCCATCTTTGGGGTTGTAGACTGTCTCATATATTTTTTTACATCTATATTAGACAGTCCACTGACCTAGTTATATAACCTACCTTACAAAAGTATGCAAGGGAAGACACATCTCTCAATCCTGATAACCCTGTCTCAGTTGAGGGTTTGGCTAGACACAGAAACTGGAGTTTAAAATCATTCTTCTGATAGAAGAGATAGAGAGAGGAATATTCTGGCAGTAACAGTGCAGCAGAGAAATCCAATAGCAGTTAGACGTTATTCATGCTACTGAACTTTTGCCAAAGTTTAACCTACCATGGTTGTGATTTTGTTTACTAATTCAGTTTAGAACTAAGTTTATCACTTGAGGTAGCTAGTGTTCCTTTCCCTTTGGATATTGCCCAGAGGGAGAAGGCTGACTTGGAGTTTTAAAAAATCGAATCAAGACTCCACTGGCTTCAGAATAAGCCTTTAGTAAGGTAGATGACAACCAGAGAGAGACCTTCAAATGCTAAAATGGAGGTTTTACTTCGGAGAAATGTTATTCATATATCACACCCGGTAAGTTGTTCTTGGACAACATACACTCATGTTACTGTTGGTAACAGAGCCTAGACAGTGTAAAGCTGCTCCTTGACATCTCTCCAGGCTTCCCTTAGACCAGCTTTCAGCAAACTAATCTCAATCCTTTGGCTTCCTTCCTGTTCCAGTTGTTTATACGACTCAGCTCTGTTCCCACTGTCCCTCTCCTGGATAACTGGGGAAATGGCTACCATGTCTGCAGCAGCCTACTCATTTTAGCTCAGTCCTGGCCTGGTGTATCACTCAACATACTTCTATCTAGCTGTATTCTCCCACACATTGGCACTAATGGGTTGCCATGGACTCAGTGTGTGTGTCCTTCTCAATTCATGCCTCAAAACCTAATTTCTAAAATGATGGCACTTGGAAGTAGGCCCTTTGGAGTTCATTAGCTCATGAGAGTGGAAACTTATGAGTGGGATTAGGACTCTTATTAAAAGACACCCCAACCCCAGAGAGCTCCTAGGCCCTGTACTACATGGAAGGGCACACCAAGAAGTCATCTGTAAGTCAGAAAATAGGCCCTTACCAGACACCAAATTTGTTAGCACCATGATCTTGTACTTCTCAGCTTCTAGACCCATGAGAAACAAAGTCTGTTATTTAATCCACCCAGTCTCTGATGGTTTTGTTTAGCAGCCTGAGGGGACTAATACAGTGGTCCACTTCTAAGCCTCCTTGGCTCCCTTTGCTGGTTTTATGGGATTCTTTTATTGTGGTTGTAATGGGGCCTGAGAAGCAAGCTGAGTGCTTAGTTTATCTTGTGGCAAACAGCATCATTAGTTATATAAACAGCCTCAGAATTCAATTCAACCCTTTCAGTCCAAATTTCAAGGAAATGAAAAACATTTTACAGTTTGTTTTCGTCTCTGAAGTTTAAACAACATTCTCTAGGAGTCATCTAAAGGCTTGCTCAATTATGTGTACTTTTCTTTGGGAATATTACAGTTGACATTTCTTTTCTTCCTTTTAGAACCATGGAAAATGTGTTTGCCTATGATTCGTCTCTTATCCTGGGCCTAGTGGCTATAGTGGATGATTAATAGAGGCTTGTTGGCTTTCTAAAATAAGATGAGCAGAATATGAACATTCCCTAATAGTACATTTTTAAAAGTCAATGAAAAATAGTGGTCTGGGTTTTTTATACTTGAGACTCAAGAAATAATAAAGTATATTTTGCACAGTCATTGCCTGAAACACCATTAGTTGAAGCAGCACTTAATAAATGTCAACAGAATTCTATACAGACATAAGGAATTTTACTTTCAGATAGTTTTCCTGTAAGAATGAAAAATAGAAACTGGAGGCTAAGCAGAAAAAAAAAACATATAAAAAGGAAAGGTGGCAACACAAGATTAACCCCCAATGTGAGTGGAAAAGGCTACTAAGGCTACTAATGAAGGGTACACTGTACATTCCTTTTCAAAAGGGACTTATTACATTCCCTGTTGACTAAGTGGATATAAACAATTTTGAAACGACATAAAGATGGCAAGGTAGCCCCATTTTAGAACCTCTTGGACAGACAGCTTGGGTATCATTAGCATTTAAGTCTCCTTTGTACTTAACATTAAAATACTTTTTCTTGCTATACCACCCTGTCCCAGCCTGATTTCATCTAAAATGCTTTGTCTTTTACCATTGAATTCTTCAACTTCTAGCTCTGGAGCTACCAGGTAATACTGTTCACAAAGCATCTTGGCTGTTTCATATGCATCTGTTAAGAAAGAAAAGTTTAGTTGTTGCATTAATGACAGATATAAACATGTGGGTGTATGCATAGAAATAAAGAATTTCTCTAAAGGGACTTCAAACGAATTAATACCATCTTTTAAAACAATCTCTTGATTTCAATACATTACTATGACTAAAATACTTCTCTTTTCTATGTTTTTTTCTTGTTTCTATGTTTAAACAACCAGTCATATCACAACCATACACTAGTAACAATAAAGTTAGATTTATGCCAAGCACACAACTGTTTAACTTTTAAATATTGCTAAAAGATATTTTTCATGGGAATTTATAAACCCAGGACTGTACTTGTAAACACCACAGAATCTGATTAAATTGTAGCAAAACAATACTTTCTGTAATTTAAAATACTGACAACTGTCAGACCTGGAGAGATGGCTCAGCAGTTTTGAGCACTTTGTGCTGTTGTGGAAGGCCTAGGTTCAATTCTCAGCATCCAATGGTGGCTCACAGCCACCCATAACTCAAGTTCCAGGAGATCTCATGCCCTCTATGGCCTCTGTAGGCACCAGGCATGTACATGGTATACATATATACATGGAGGCAAAATATTCATACACATAAAATATAAGTTAAAAATTGCCAAAAGTTATGATCGTCCAGTTACTAGCAAATGAAACCCCAATAATAAATTTAGTAAACAGGTTTTCATGAGGTGCAGTATTTATATTATTTGACCCACCCACTGTCTTTAAAATGTCTGTTAAGTTGGTTAAGAATAACAGCTTAAAGCGGATCTAAAGTTTAAGGTGCAAAAGTCTGCTTTGCAGCAGGAGAAAATAGACAGCAGGTAAGAAAATCAAGGCTATTACAAAAATAGCTAGAAGACAATTTAATAGAAAGTTTAAAAGGTGGGGAATAGCTGGGCAGGGGTGGCGCACGCCTTTAATCCTAGCACTTGGGAGGCAGAGATAGGCGGATTTCTGAGTTCGAGGCCAGCCTGGTCTACAGAGTGAGTTCTAGGACAGCCAGGGCTATACAGAGAAACTCTGTCTTGGGGGAAAAAAAGATGGGGAATAAATTAAGAAAGTAAAGGTGACTCGTGACATATTTATTAACTTTTCTCTTGAACTGCAACCCATTTTTAAAAAGGAAAAGAACACTGAAAACCAATCTGAGGAAAGAATCTGTGGCTTCTATTTTATACAGAACTTAGTTTAGTGCCTGTTTAGGTGGCCAATTGCTATTCCTTGGCTTGATATCATAAGCCTTTTGGTAACTCACTTTAAAAACTTTACTGACACATAATTCTTATACAAGCCACCCATTTGTAGTGAACATGCAATTCCGTGGTATTTAGTACTATTTGAGGTTGTGCACTCCTTATCACAATGACTATTTTTATCACTACACTATTGGCAACCATCCTCTATGCCCTGCCCTTGGTGACCACCCTTCTACTTCATCTGATAACCACTCTGGACATATCAAATGAAGTGACTCCTGTAATATGCAGCTTTTCACAACCTGTTTCTTTCCCTCATCATAGTGTTTATGATGGATCATTCTGTCAATTTGACATAATCTAGGGTCACCCAGAAAAGAAGTCTCAATGAGGAACATTGTCTATATGCACATCTGGGGGATTATTTTGATTACATTAACTGAGGTGGCTTCCCAAATTCTGCCCAATTTGAGTATCAACATTCCCTAGGAAGGGAATTCTAAACTAAGAGTGGAGGCAGCAAGGCAAACACTAACATGCATTACTTCACTATTCTTTGGCATTGGTTACAGATGTCATGTGACCAATTCTATCAACCTCCTTCCACTACAAATTCCCTGTCGTGATGGAATGTAACCTGGAATTTAGAGCCAAATACATCCTTTCTCCCCTAAGTTGCTCTTGTCGGGGCATTTTATTGTAGCAATAGGAAAAGAAACTAAGACAATGTTTTCAAGGGTCATCTATGTTGTAACATGAACCAGTAGTCATTCCATATATTTAAATTTCATAGTATAAAAATATTTTTAAGTAATGGCCACGGTAAAAATATAGCATATTTTCTTCATCCAGTTACTAGCTGGATACACTGATTGAGTTATTTCTACTGTTTATGTAAGCATGCTTTTGCTTCTCATGTACCTAGGAATAGGAAGACACTGAACTATAGGGTAACTCCACGTAAATACTTGAGAACTGCCAGACTGTTTCTCAGAACAAGACTTCTCAGTTTCACCTTTACAATTGCAAATTACTCTATTATGTTTGATGGGCACATTTGCAATGTTCTCAGCTCCATATCAGCTTCATGGAGATGAATCAACACTGTGCATAGAGAATATATTCACTTAAGATTGAAGAGGTGACTGAAGGAAAGATAGAAAGGGAGAGAAATAAGCTCCAGAGAATTTAAATGTTAAAGTTTGATAGTAAACACCTTAAAATAATACAAAGGTAAGAACAGGGTATGTTCAGACTCTTAAGTTCATTTATCTTGCATTGCTACCAAATCAGAATTTCATATTCTAATCATCTATCTGTCCACACATTAAAGAAATCACATCTAGTTAAATTTTTAGAATTAAGCACTAGAGACAGAGACATCAGACTAATTCTGATAAGATAAAACAGACATAGGAAACAAAAAGCAAATAGCAGTAAGAACAGAAAAATAACTTTTAAAAAATTGGAAGTATGAAAATAGACATTAAAGTGGGGTTGAGTTTTCATACTGAAAAAAGAATTTTAAACTACACTAAATTTGCAAATTTTCTCTAGAACATAATAAACCTCATAAATTATATATAAAAATATTTCTGTTTTGAGAAAGAGAAAGAGAGAGAGAAAGAGAGAGAGAGAATGAACAGGAACCAGGTCTTTTTGCTTTGGCTAGTCTACCAAACAATGCTACATCTCCACCTAGTGACGTGATAGCACAAAGGCTGACCATGAACTTTTAAGACCCCAAATACTGAAATTTCTAATGCTTCACTATCTATATACAAAGTCAGTACCCCACAACTCCTCCTGATATACAAGAATGTTTAAATACTGACCTTCTTTTACTATAAAATAGTAACCGAAACTAAACTTACTAAATGTTCTAATGATCCATGGCATTAATTTTGCCGTAACTATGAGTACAGTAACCCTAAAAACATGCTAGACACATACAGTGTGTGGAGGACAGCCAACTTCAAACTTAGTATAGCTCTTAAAACCATATATGAAAGAAAATACTTTTAGTTTCATTATATGTAGTGGATCAATGCTTAATTAAGAATTATTTCATTATTCTTAAAAATCTCAAGACATTGCAATATAGGCTCACATACATGGCCAATCAACAGATGTTGGGAATATTACTAATAAAAATTTATATTAGTATGCATAAATTCTAATAGGATACTAAAATGTTTTGGATAAAATACAAACATAATAAGCATGTGACTAAGGGATGGGTGTGTAGCTCTATAGTAGAGTTCTTGCCTAGCATATAAAAAGCCTTGGTTCAATCCCAAACACTATTTGCTAAATGGGACAATCCTCTGGCCGCTGATAAAGTTTTCACTATTCACTCAATTATACTAACAAGTAGGCCAGGTGTGGTGGCATGCGCCTTTAATCTCTGCACTCAGGGTTAGAAAGCAGAAGCAGGTGGATCTCCCTGAGTTTGGGGCCAGTCTGGTCTACATAGTGAGTTCCAGACTAACAATGTGATTATGGTGAGAATCTAGATTTAGTGACCACTTGCTTGAAAATTCAAGGCTATGTTACATATTTCTGTACTGTCTCTCCCATGACATAAATGATCATGGAGCCACTAGGTGTTTGGCAGCACTAAAATGGGACATTCTTTTCCTAAGTAAAGTAATTTAACATATATTACAACCACTGCAAAAATGTCAACAACCAAAATACAGCTACTGGTCTGGACACTTCCTTTATTTTTGTTTTTGTTTTTGTTTGTTTGTTTGTTCGTTTTTGGTTTTTCGAGACAGGGTTTCTCTGTGTAGCCCTGGCTGTCCTGGACCTCACTCTGTAGACCAGGCCGGCCTCAAACTCAGAAATCCGCCTGCCTCTGCCTTCCAAGTGCTGGGATTAAAGGCGTGTGCCACCACTGCCTGGCTGGACACTTCTTTTACACCTAGAGTTTTGGTAAGCTCACTTTATAGTAAGTTCTCTAAATAAAAATTTTCTATTTTAAAATTGGAAATCAATTTTTTTGAAAAGCTATTGCCAAACTATTTTTACCTGTACTCAGTCAGTATTTATGGCTAATCTTGAAAAGGAAACAGGAAGTTGTTATTATTATCGGCAGTAAACATAAGTGATAGTCATTGCATTAAGAATAGTTGCAATGGTAATAGAGTACTTTCAGAAGATCCATCTTTAGCCAGGACATAGTTTTCAGAAATATCGCATAGGAAATGTTAACAGATTACAGAGGTTATTTGAACAGACTTCTCTACTCCAAATCTATCATACAAGTCTCCCAGATTTTATGCTAAACCCACTCATTTACAGGCATACGGAGCTAGAACTGGAGTGCTGACATTTTTTTCATTCTTTTCCTAAAAGAGTGATCCAAAAGAATAGATTACTCATTTACAGGCATAAAGAGCTAGAATTTTAATTTAAATAAACTTGTCAGAGACAATAACTTTTAAGTCTGACAGAATAAAGAAAAATCTTAGAAACTCAACTTTAAAATTCCTATCAGAACAAAGTATACATAAATAGCCATAAAAGATTACAAAGTTATAAAATGACATTTTTATTTATCTTTCATGTGTGTTTGCCCAAGCGTGTATGCATGTTTCTGTGTGTGGATGCAAACACACGTGCCTCAGTACACAGGAAAGTCTGAGGACAATCTCAAGGGTCAGTCTTTGCCTTCTACCCAGTTTGAGACAGATGCTTTATGTAGGTTCTGGGAACATGAACTTAGGGTCTTCATACTTGCATGGCAAGAGATTTATTTATTTATTATTATTTATTATTTTATTTTATGTGAACGGGTGTTTTGCATGTATGTCTAGTATGCTGTGTGAATGCAGTGCCCACAGAGGCCAGAAGAGGGCATCAGATCCCCTGAAACTTGCTTTAGAAATGGTTGGTTGCTACCATGTGGGTGCTAGGAGTTGAACCCAGCAGGGCCTCTGGAAGAGCACTCAGTGCTTTAAACTGCTGAGCCCTCTGTCCAGCCTCAAGATTCTTTTCTTCTTTTTTTTTAAAAAAAAAACAAAAACAACACCACACCATTATTTTCATGTGTAATAATATAAGGGTAAGCAAAACAACACAAGCAGGCATTTTCAAACTACCTTGCCAAACCAAAGACACCTAAAACATCCAACTTCTTAACTGGTGCTCTTCTAGAATTCCCAGCACCCCACACAGCAGCTTATCACTATCTGTAACTCCAGTTCCAGGAGATCTAACACAGAACCAATATGCTACTTTTTAAAACCCCCTAAGTTATAAAGAAATATAAAGCAATACGTTATTAGTAGCTTTCCTACCCAAAATCCATCCCAAGTGGAAGGCACTAATTTTCCAAAGCAGTAGATCCTCCAACCTCATAAATACAGTCAGCTGCAAAAGTACAGACAAAACATCTACCATAACAAATCCCTAGCCTACCCTCAGCCAGACTGTTAAAATTTGCAGTCACGGGTAACACCAAGATGAACAGAAGCAAGAAAATCTACTTTTGGAAACTCAAGATGGGTCATTCAGAATGACCATAAATCAAAAGGTCACTGAGAAGTACCGTAATGTAGGAAGGCCTTGCCTTAAGTGGGTTCAGTCAAGTTAACCAGAGCATACAAAAAAAAAAGTCAGGGGCTAGACAGGTGGCTCAGCGGTTAAGAACACTAACTGCTCTTCCGGAGGTCCTGAGTTCAAATCCCAGCAACCACATGGTGGCTCACAACCATCTGTGATGGGATCTGACATCCTCTTCTGGTGTGTCTGAAGACAGCTACAGTATACTTACATATAATAAATGAATAAATAAGTCTTTTTAAAAAAAGTTAAAAAAAAGGCAAGTAGAGAGGCCATAACTTGACAACTCCAGCTTTAAGATATCTAAGAAAACAACCTGGTATTTTGTTTCCCAATTCTAGTATCTATAGCACTGACTGTAAAATGTTTCATGTCCTGACTATAGGACCTACTCGGTTATTTTAATAAACCTATTTCTGGAGCTACAATGAGTCTGTCACTTGCAATCTGAGGAGGCCACATTGAGAGCATAGGATATTATTTCCAATCAGAAATAATATCATGTATTTGGGAGGCCATTTGTATGTGATCATGCTAAGCAATGATAACATATAAAAATGACATAGAGAACTTACCAAGACTGCAAAAGTTAACTTTTGTGTCAAAGCAAACCTTTAAGTTGGTATCTTTAAAAGAATCTCATTACAGGAGTGTCCATTTGATTGTCTGGTTTCTTACATGGAAAGGAAGAGGAAGGGACAGCCCAGAAGGTCCCTCCCAAAGGATGACAGGAGTTGCCTTAGAACAGTAATTCTAAGCCAGGCAGTGGTGGCGCACGCCTTTAATCCCAGCACTTGGGAGGCAGACGCAGGCAGATTTCTGAGTTCGAGGCCAGCCTGGTCTACAGAGTGAGGTCCAGGATAGCCAGAGCTACTCAGAGAAACCATGTCTCGAAAAAAAAAAAAAACACCAGTAATTCTAGCATTCACTACTGACTCTGTAATTTACACATATATAAAGGTAGAAATCAATGTTCTGACCATGCCCACCATGCAGAGGCATACACAGAGAAGTGTATGTATTCAGTTACTATTATGCAGGGTGAACCCCTACTTCTACACATTTACACAACTATCTAGTCAAAAATAAAAATAGTGTTCCTACCCTTCTACATAAAAACTGTCTGTAGTCTGTCTCAAAGGGCCTAAGTATGGGACCAGTTTTAGTTAAGACTTGTGAAGGCTGTAAAACACATGTGTATACAACACGAAGATGTGAGTGCACACAAACACGGGGTCATTTGGGTATTTAACTGTGCTTAAACCATGCAAGCTCTTCACAGCAAAGGGTGGTACAGGCTTAATACCAGCTACTCTGGAGGCTCATGCAGAAGGACAAGCTCAAGGCTTGTTTAGGCTATAGAGTTGAGGGCAGAGCACTCTGGCAACTTAACAAGATCTTGTTCCAAAATAAAAAATGAAAAGAGGATCAGAATATAGTTCACTTGTGGAGTGTTTGTAATGTGAGACCCTGGGTTCAATCTCCAGTATTATAAAACAAAGTTCTATAAATATAAATACTTGTAAAGCACCTTGATGCGGAAGGGAGCTTGCCATAAAGGTTTCTGTGGACGTGGCTTTGCAGCAGTGTGCCCTTTAGGATCTGAAACCACGCTCCAATGCCATTTAACTTAAGGAAAGAGACTACTGAAAGATGAAAACTACTGAAAGATTCACAGAGGAACAAAAACAGTTTAGTCTTCCTGCCTCACCTCATAAGCATGGTGGTAGGGTGTGTGTGTGTGTGTGTGTGTGTGTATGTGCATGTGTATGTCACACAATTGAATATAGTAAACTTATTTGCAATATACTAGGCAGAAAGTTAAAGGGAGGGCAGATGGCCTGGGTGTGCAGGAACCCAATGCTAGATAGCTCAGAGACCCAAAACTGACTGATAAAACAAAAAATAATCGATGAAATTACTCCTAATGGTATTCTGCTATACTCATAGATGCCTAGAAAGGCTTCATCAAGTAACTGATGGAAGCAGATGCAGAGACCCACAGGCAAACACTAGGTGGAGCTTGGAGGATCCTGTGGAAGAGCATTAAGAATTGTAAAAGCCACAGAGGTCAAGGATACCATGAGAACAAGTCCCACAGAATCAACTAAGCGGGGCTCATAGAGGCTTAGAGCCTGCATGGGTCTGACTTACGTCCTGTGTGTGTATGTTGTAGTTGTAAAGCTTGGTGTTTTGTGGGACTCCTAACAGTGGGAGGAGATGCTGTTTCTGACACCTTGTGGGTTGCTTTACCCAGCCTTGATGAGGGTTTGTGCCTAGTCTTATTGTAACTTGATATGCCATGTTCCGTTGATATCTCTGGGAGGCCTGTTCTTTCTAAAGGGAAATGTAGGAGGACAGGATCTGGGGGAGAGTGGAGGTGTAGGGATCACTGGGAGAAGTGGAGGGGTTGAAAACTGAGATCGGAATGTGAGAAAAGAATTCTTTTTGAAAAGAGCCAAGATAAAGCTCTGAGTGGGCTGTGCCTGGTGGTGTAGGCCGATAATCTCAGCTAATAAGAAAGCCAAAGCAGAAGGATCACAAGTTCTGTAGTTTATGGAGAATGAGTTCAAGGCCAGCCTAGTAGCCATGGTGTAACTCTGTATTGAAATAAAAAGTAAAAAGAAGGCCAGGAATAATGCTCAATGGTAAAGTGCTTGCCCACCATGTGCAAGGTCCCGTGGATCAATCCCCAACACAGCAAAAATAAGCTGTGAGCACTGGAAGGATGAGGAAAAAGGAGAGACTGGAACTGTCAAGAAAATAAACAACGAAAACTGGTATTTTACATTTCTGAATCCTAAACATTCCCTAAAGGACATTAAATGGCCTCTCGACTGTGGTGCTATTGGACAGAACCTAGGAAGGCCGGGGACAAGAATGAGGAAGTTAGGTCACTGATCTTGAAGGAGATATTGGGACTCTTTTGTTTCCCAGCCACCATAAAACTTTGCCCTGGCATACACTCACTGCCACAATATTACACACTGTCACAGGCCCACAGTGATGGGGCCAAGCAACAGTGCACTGAAACGTTTGAAACTGAACCAACATAAATAGTTTCTCTGATAAGTGGATTGATTTCCTCAGGCATGGCTTCCCAGCAATAGAAAGCTGGTTGACAGAGCGAGACTGGGAGACTCAGGCATAAGCTTTCAGGCTTTTCATTTCCTTTCAAACACATGTTCCACTATTCTCAATAATCTTTCAATTAGTTTTTGGTATAAAAGTTGTCACTAAGAATGATGCAGAAGTTTATGGCACAGATTAGAGATCACGTAACAATATCAGTAGTTAATACATACTAAATAACGGAATAATGTTGACAGTAACAGTCATAAAACGTAAGTTCTTTCAGCTTTAACAAGAGTCAAGTCACAAGGCCTTTGATGCACTGTAGAAGTACTTAATCTCTCTGTATGGTACAAGTAGTTAAGTTTCATAAAACTCCAAATACTTATCAAATTCCACCGGTCCTCAGATATATCCTTAAAAATTAGTCAAAGACTTTATACTGTAAAGAAACAATGAGATAACAGAACGGAGTGCTTTTCAAAACATTACCAGTGTAAAGCACAGTATAATGAACCACCATGCACTCATCAAAGTCTTCACTGTTCTTCACATAGGCCCCGTCTTTGATATTCCCTAACTTCTCTGTGATCTTGAAGCAAATCCCTTATTTCATACCATGTACAAACACTTAAAAATACCTCTTGAAGCTCTGTCTCTAAAGCTCTAACTAAAAACTCACCACCTAAGAAAATAGACCTTGGGGCTAACTAAGTCCAGTGTGTGCTATTTTTTTAATTTGAAATTATTTTTATTTTTACTGTCTAAAATGTATTTATTTTTATTCCAAGTGCATTGCTGTTTTGTCTGCATGTACGCAAGGATGTTGGATCCCCTGGAACTAGAGTTGCCGGTTGTGGGCTGCCGTGTGGGTACTGGGAATTGAACCTGGCTCCTCTGGAAGATAAAATGCTCGTAACCACTGAGCCATCTCTCCAGCCCACTATAATTTCTTAAATATTTTTTAACTTGACTTCATGTATATAAGTGTTTTGCCTGCATGGATGTCTACGCACATACATTCATGTGGTCAGAAGAGGTCAGAAAAGGGCACTGAGACTAGACAGTTATGAACTGCTGGGAAGAGAATCTGGGTCTTCTGCAAGAACAGTAAATACTCCTAAGAGCTGAGCTGTCTTTCCAGCCCACTTTCAGTTTGTTTGGTTTTTTGTTGTAGTGGTATTTTTTTGTTTGGTTGGTTTGGTTTGGTTATTCCAGAAAGGGTCTCTTTGTGTAACCTTGGCTGTCCTGGAGCTTGCTCTGTAGAACAGGCTGACCTCAAACTCACAGAAATCCATCTGCCTCTGCCTCCCTGAGTACTGGGATTAAAGGTGTGTGCTGCCATGACCAGACATCCACATTTTTTTAAAGGTTTATTTATTTTATGTGTATGAGTACACTGTAGCCATACAGATGGCCATGAGCCATGATGTGTGTGGTTGTTCTCTGGCCCCGCTCGCTCTGGTGTAATTCACTGTAGCTGTCTTCAACGCACCAGAAGAGGGCGTCAGATCTCATTACAGGTGGTTGTAAGCCACCATGTGGTTGCAGGGACTTGAACTCAGGACCTTTGGAAGAGTAGTCAGTGCTCTTACCCGCTGAGCCATCTCGCCAGCCCCCTAAACAATTTTCTTTTCTTCTTTTTAAATCTTTTTTATTTATTTAGTTATTTAGTTATTTAGTTACTTATTAATAAGTAATTAATAAATAAATAAATAATTTATTTAGTTATTCTTTTCTTCTTCTTTTTAAATCTTTTTTAGTTATTTATTTTATGTATGTGAGTACACTGTACCTGTCTTCAGACACTCCAGAAGAGGGCATCAGATCCCATTACAGATAGTTGTGAGCTACCATGTGGTTGCTGGGAATTGAACTCAGGACCTCTGGGAGAGCAGTCAGTGCTCTTAACCCACATTTTTTTTTAGTAATAAAATGTAACAACTTTAAATGTGTAAAATTTATCAAGCCACAGAATATTTACAGATCTTTTATCAAGGTTCTATAAAAGTTATCAAGCAAGAAAAGACATATTCCTTGGCCTTACATCAATTACAGCTCAAGAGAAAAGGCACATACGTATCAACTAGACCTACTTGCCTTAAAACTGAAATAATGTGAGGAAATGTCTTCTGGCCAAACAAAGACACAGGCATATATACTAAAAAATAAACTGCGTGGGCTGTCCTCAGCAGTGGCTGCTGAAGAACAACCAACCAAGGTCCCTGATGAAAACCAGGACAAAGTATGATCATGCAAACTTGCCAGCTGAGTGTTTAAAGCTAGATGAGAAGCAGAGCAGGAAAGGCAATCTGGGGAAGGAGACAGGCTGGGAACAAGAATCTGCACAAAGTCAAAACTGAGAAGTGCTGGAACCTGGTGGGCCACAGGCAGTCGAGCTTTTCTGACATAGCATTCAGCATTTATTTTAAACAAATAATGGAATCCAGCTATTCAAACTCAAAGTCCCCAGTGTACCAGGGATTTATGAGTACCTGGCCTCTTCTACCCTGGGAATACTGACTAGTGTCTATACAGCTAAGCCTACTTGCTGGATAGCTTCTAACACCATGGGTATATAAGAGAAAGATACGTAGCTTTGGCAAATGTACACACAGACTCATTTTATAACAAGAGAATAATTAAAAATGGTGGCAAGTCAAATCTAGACCTTCCTGAAATGTTTACTGTTTAAGGAATAAATACAAGTACAACCCTGACCAACAAAGTAGAAACTGGTGTTTGAGCATTAGAAATTACTTGTTCTTCCTCGATCTAGAAATATTTCATATTTGGATTAATTGGTTTAGGCCTAACATGGTCTGATGAATCACAGACTACACAGCAACATGACCCCACAGCTGAGCTGCCTCAAATACACCCCAATGCTATTTCTGCCACAGTCAGTGACACTGGGTTGGCGTCCTTACCTTTCACCACATCAGCTACATTACAGGTGGGATCGATACTCCCTATATGTTTCGGATGAGCAGGGTTAGTGTCACCACCAAACAGAAGTGCTAAATGAACACAGAAGAGAAGGAAAGGAATTGAAACACAGCAAGCTGATATGGTCAAGCACAGAAATAAATTTCTAACTGTCAAAACTATCTTTTTAGAATCATTTCGGCATCCACAATGACTTAGAGTAATGCAATATAGCTGATGGTGGGAGCAAATGCATCAGGCAAAAGGGGGGAGGGATGTACTTTAAGTCCCATCAAGCACAGGTAGTAGATCCTAGAGCAGCAGTGCATGTCAGGGGCCCAATCCTTTCTTCCTCTGCTGATGATAACTAGATCAAGACACTTCCATGCTTGGCAGGCTATCTCCCTGGGGGCTCAACCCTTGCAGCCATTTATTGCAGTCACTAAGTTATTTCCAACCTGCAGCATGGGCCACTCGTGAAGAACCCTCACGGTAGCGCTGCAAACGTCTCCACCATGGAGGGTCTTTTTCAACTCTGTGTACACAAACCATATTTGTTCAAATATCTTTAGAAAAATATTCCACTTTACCCTACACAATAGTTGCAGATTTTTATTCCCAAATAAAAGCCTAAAGAAGCTGAAAAGAAAAAAAAGCAATGCGAGCCAAATTTTTATAAGTATAATTTATATTAAATCAATCAAACCTGGGGACTAACTTAGACTCCACAAAAGGAGAATTAAATACCTAAACAAAATAGGAACGACTTGAGATTACGAAAAATGACAAATATAGGTGTATGCCAGTACATAAAGTTCTAACTTATTAAAAATAGAAAAAAGCAGAAGTGTAGGAGTTTAATCAACATCGAAACATATGCATATCTATGTGAAGACAAATACGCTTAGATAAGGAATTGCTACTATCTCAGTAAATTAGCTGGCTTTTATTTAGGTTCCCCTTTTTCTATAAATTATCTACATGTTTCTAAAAATATAAATAAATACATACTTGTTTTTTGTTTTTTTTTAAAGACAGGCTTTCTTTGTGTGTAGACCTCAAACCTAGAGATCGCCTGTCTCTTGCTTCTTGAGTACTTAGATGGAGGCATGTATGGCCACTGCCTGCCTATAAGTACACATTAACAGTTCCAGAACATTTGTTTATCTAAATAAATCCAATGAATTAAAAATGCTTTGTTCTTTCTCCAATTCAGCAAGAATAACTCCAAATATGTACATGCTTTTCCTTGAAAAAAAAAAAATCAACCAAGGTGACTACTGGAAATCAGTCAAGAAGTTTGTTGTGTTGAAAGAAGTGAGTATACTAAAAGTGTGGCATCATGGAGTAATTAAAAATCAGATTTTGCTGGACAGTGGTGGCACACACCTTTAATCCCAGTACCTGGGAGGCAGAAGAAGGCAGATTTCTGAGTTCAAGGCCAGCTTGAGTTCCAGGATAGACAGGGCTATACAGAGAAACCCTGTCTCAAAAAAAGCCCCTCCCCCAAATAGCAGATTTTACCTATCACTGTGGAACAAAGGGAATTGCTTATATATCTAACATGCTCATTCAATATTCCCATATTGGTGTTTTTAAAACTAAAAAAGAAAATGCATGTTTTAGATCAAGAAAAAATATTCCATATAAATTAAATTATTGAGAAATTAATATGGCTGCCATTCAAGCCAGTCCCTTGACACCATAGAAATGTAACAGCAGAGCCTTTGAAAGGCAGGCAGTGGTCCTGCCTATAAATATAAGCATCACAAAGCCTTCCAAGGACAACTTTGAATCAAGAATATTGATTAACAGATTTTTATAATAGGAAGGATTCACTTAAGAAAAACTGAACTAGAAACAAAATTTCTATAGTCAAACGTCTAAGTCAGTAAACTAAAAGTGAAGCAAAAGGAAAACTTTTTAGAAAAATCAATATGGTTACCTGTTCAAAACTAGACCCCAAACAACCCAACTTACTGTGCTGGTTAATAAGCATGCGGAAAGAAATGCGGTTGGTGTAAAACCGATCCAAGAAATACTGAATGTTACTGCTAATGAATGGATCAAACCCGAACTTTTCCTTGTATTCAATCACTCCTTGGGCCATTGTAGGAACAACATCATTGTGTCTGTTTCTGATATTTATCAGAACATGGAGAAAGCTGTGTGGGAAGGAAATACAATGTGGTAAGTTTATATTTCACGGGCTGGAACCCACTCCCCACTTTTATCTAGTTACCTGCTGGTACTCTTTATAAGTAGAAACATTCCTCTCACTAGATAGTAAAAGGAAGGTAACCATAAAAGCTAAAACCTAGCCTAAGCTTACGACTAAAATCCTTTCAGAGCTACACAAAGTAAAAGGTTATAATGCAGTTTAGAAAAAAAAAATTCAAACACTTTCTTAGGAATGTGCTGACATTTGGGGGTTCTATAAATTTTTTTGACTAAAAGAATGTAAATCAGTAAGGAAATAATTGAACTGATTGGGCCAGAGGGCTAACAATTTAAATCATATATACCAATTTCAAGCCTTCAGCTCCAAGAGAATGAGAAATATAAGAATAATAGTGAGGAGCTGGCTTGGGGGGTGGTGGTAAAGTGACAAGGATCTGTAGCCACATAGAAGCCAGGTATGGCACCACATCTCTGTAAGGCCAGGGCCAGGGGAGTAGACACAGGTGGATCCCAGGGATTACTGGCTAGCCAGTCTAGTCAAAACATCAAGTTCTCTTGTTTGAAAAAAAAAAAACAGGTGAGAGTGATCCGGAAAACACCTGACATCAACCTTTGATCTCCACATGAAAATGCACACACATACATATACATATATACATCAATGCACACATAAACATACATACATACACATCAATGCACACACACATGTACATATATACATCAATGCACACATATACACATAAGTACACATCAATGCACACACGTACATACATATATATATATCAATGCACACATACATACATATGTATACATAACCCATATAAACCATACACAAAAATTAATTTCTTTTTAAAAAGACAAAAATGTTAAGAGTGAAGTCACAGAAATAATAAAAGAAAATCAGCTGAATTAAGTCTATAACTTTGGGATAAAGGAGCCTGTTCTCAGCTTATTACCAAGGGCAGAAACACTACAGAGAAACAAAGAACATAACTGCAGGATTGCAGAGGCTGGCATGATGAGCAAGAGAAGAAATAAAAGTCTTAGTGAAGATGAAGATCATATTGGAGAACTAGGGAAAGGATCTTAGTGGGAAAATCTATGAAAAAGCAAGCACAGTGCCAATCAATTTACCAGCACAAAAGCAAAGGAAAACATTCTTTATTAGAATGGCAAATAATAACCAGCGAAGGTTGCGTGTGGGCGCTAAATGGAACATTTTCTAAGGGCAATTTAACCAAATATATCTGAAGTCCAAAGAAGATAATTCCCCTTCTAGGATCAACGCTAGGGAAACAAGTGGACAAGGTAAATCACTGTTTTTAAAAACTGCTTTTAACACACACACGCATGCAGAATACACAGAGAATGGAGGTATAGGAAGAAAAGAGAAAACAAATGCTGTTTTTAGAGCAGTCTGTGCCAGCAAAGTGACTTGCTGCATAAATGCAGTGCTGTGCAAACTTGCTGACCTGAGTGTGGATCCCTGTAAATGGAAGGCAAAGACCAGCACCCAACCCTGTCATCTGATCTCCACATCCACAACATGACACACATTACTCTCAGATACAAACACCTATGCAATGGATCATACACTCATACACACGAAAAAGTAGTAAAAACTACAAACCAGGGGCTGGAGAGATGGCTCAGCGGTTAAGA
>NC_045030.1:94314220-94319455 GCF_008632895.1 Mastomys coucha
ACCTGGTAAGGTTGTAGTCCTCTTATGTTTGTATGAGGATACTCTACAGTATCCACATAAACAAATTTTCCTCATGAAGCACCTCTCTAAGTTATCTGTCATTGAGTGATCCATGACTGTATTGTGAAACTATTGGCCACTATTAAGTGGCCAAGAACTATATTGTAAACACTTATAAAAAGTGCCAGGCAGTGGCGCACGCCTTTAAATCCCAGCACTTGGGAGGCAGAGGCAAGAGGATCTCTGTGAGTTGAAGGCCAGCCTGGTCTACAGAGTGAGTTACTGGACAAAGAGGGCTATATAGAGAATCCTTGTCTCTAAAAACAAAAAACTTCACACTCATACAATATGAATGCTTAGGAGAAAAGAATGGCAGAAGAAATGTGAGCTGAGGCTGTCCTCTAGTAAGGAAAATTTGGGATAAGTTTCTTTTACTTATCTGGTCTTACTTTTTCCTCAATGAAATATTTCTGTAACAAATCTATGCATACAATGAAAGCAAAGATGAGTAAACTCTGAAACTAGAAGTTCATAACTAGCCAGGCTTGGTGGTGCATACCTTTAGTCGAAGCCCTCAGATCAGGTAGAGATCAGGCAGGCGGATCTCTGAGAGTGCACAACCAGCCTGATCCACAAGTGAAACCCTTCTTCAAAACACAACAAAAAAGCCCAAGTTCACAATTATTCACAAGAAATTTTACAATGGGTAAAGTTTCATGTACCTCTTTCCAATGTATTTATAAATTAAGTATCTGTAAAATGAAACAATTCATTATAGTGCAGAAACATCTTTACTTGAAGGGAAGAGGCTTATTTTAATGGATTAGTTCTCTGAACACCTCCCTACCCTCCTGAGCTTTTCTATCTCCATCATGAGGGCCAATGTGATTGACATAAATGTGTCTCCAGCTAGTGAACTTATGTGTTCTCACTGAACAGAAAAGCTTGTTGCCAGAACCCAAGCTCATCTTTCACCCCTCCCTTTACTAACAGCATGAGGCATCTCAAATCTCAACTTTCTAACCTAGCTGCATAAGGCCAGCAAGTTATGAAAATTTACTGAGTGAGAATGACTACCATGAAGACCTAGCCCACACTGAATTCAGCACTGTCCATTTACTTAAATTGTCCCTGATGAAAAAAATGTTAGGGTTGGGACTCTAGAAAAACCATAGGAATTAATTAATAATTGTGCACTTCTCTAAATCTATATTCTCAAATGTAGACCTACAGGCTAGCTCCATTTTGAGAATTTTAAAATGTCCCCAACTAATGACTTAAAACAAAGCTCCTAGATTCAATCCACTTAATGTCAACACATTAAATGACAGTTGAGGTGGAAACTTAAGGGTTCTTTGGAACGTCAATTGTGTTGGATGGTGTTTTGCTGGGCAAACATGTTAAGGAGCGTTTTCCTGAAGTGGACACAGTTATGAAAGACTAAAGCCGACTCATGAAGGAAGGTTTCTCTGAAGCAGACACAGGAGAAAGGATGTTCTGCTAAAGCAAGCACGTGAAAGGACATGTGAGGAAGGATTCTTTGTGAATGACACACATGTATTAGTCCACCTTATACTGAATAGTTGAGCTGCATTTGTCAGGACTCCACAGAGAGAAATGCACCAAAAAAAAAAATTAAAATAAAATAAAACCCTTTTGGTGGTGTGCTGCAGTCTCTTCCAACTTCCTGCTTCCTTGAACTTGGGCTAATTGGCACAGTGATATCAACTGAGACAGGTACATGTGCTGAGGCCAGACCCTTGGAGAACACGTGATATTTGGCGGGTGTATAAAAAGGACTCAGTGGACAGTAACAGAGACTGAGCTTGCTGGGCAACACTTGTGCAACACTAGCTTCACTGAGAGAGGCACAGCCAAGAACTTCTCCTGGTGTTCCTGTTGCTCCCTCCTGCTGACCTGAGCCAAGGCTGAGGCCTGGCTGTCTCTGCTAGGTTATGTTACCACTGTTGCTTACTCAACTCTACTGAACTGGACTGCTTGTGTATCCATGAGGTGTTTGTGAGTGGATTTAGCTCCCACTGCTGACCTGTGAACTGAACTGCCAATTTCCAGATGGGAGTTGTTCCAAAGACCCTTTCTAAACAGGTCCACTTCCCCATATCCTTTCCTTACCTCTGTTAGGTGGTGGGCTAGAAGGGAGGTTAAAGTGTTCAAGAACCATCATTAAAAATAGGGTTTGAAACCCCAGCACTTGGGAGGCAGAGGCAGGCGGATTTCTGAGTTCGAGGCCAGCCTGGTCTACAGAGTGAGTTCCAGGACAGCCAGGGCTACACAGAGAAACCCTGTAACTCAGAAAAAAACAAAAAACAAAAAACAAAATAGGGTTTGAAAAAATGAAAGTTACAGACAGCAGTGGCTAATATCAAGGAAACAACTATGTGGCTCTAACCCAATGCTTGTACTTTTCACGTTCAAGGATCCATTAAATAAGATACAACTGAACCTGAGCTCCCTTCTCCTGGCTGGAAGCAGCATTTTCCATTTTCAGCTGTATGGTACACTGCAGGGGACCAGTGTACTATGGAAAAGGAACAATGACTCACAGATCTAGCTCTGCTATGCAGTGTCACAACCTTGAGCACATTCTTCCACACCTCTGACCTCCATATTTCCTTGTTTGTGAATTCATATGTCTGGGTTAAAACTCTCCAAGGCTGTTTGTGTGGTATAGTGTTTCCCTAGTCTCTTCATGGCACACATCCAAGCCAAGCGTTTGTCTCATGACTATGAGGATTAAGTCTGTACTTATGATAAAAGAGAGTCCTCAGCACAACTGGACTACCATGAGCATTCACTGTGTATATCCCAAACAGGAAGAGATTAGGGTAAAGGAGATACTTAATTTCTCTTGAGGGAAAAAACCCTACTCACAGCTGAGGTTATGGTTTACTGGAGAACAAAAATAGAAAACAGAAATACTTTCTGGTAACATGAGAATTCCGCAGTCTTTGTGCACAGTGACAGCAATAGAATCCAGATAGTTGTATATTTAAAAAAAAAAAAAACACTCTTTTACAGTCCACCAAAACAAAATCACTACAATTTTCTAAGTTCAACAGTAATGCCCCTTTGGAAAGTATTTTTAAGTTGATGGATTAGGTAGATAATTCATGTATATATGGAGGCTACTGCATTCTTAAAACTACCACTAGATGGAACATTCCCTAAAATGTTTTTATTAAGCTGCTGTCCAGTTCACCTTGACTACATATATTAAGAATTGGGTCATGAAGTATTAATTGAAGTTTCATTGTTCTTTGTGAACTATGCTAAATTCTTAAGTTTAAAACAAAACAATGTTATTACCCACAAGAAATTAAAACTTTTGTCTAAATTCCAGTTATTTGTGTTCTCAAATGTATGTGTAGTGTATGTGGGAATATTCATGTTAAAGTGTGAACACACAAATGTACACACACACACACAAGGTTGCCAGGTTAGCAGCAGTTGTCTTCCTCATTCACTCTCGACCTCATTGATCAAAACAGTGTCTCTCATTTGAACCTAGAGCTTGTTTACTCAGGTCATTTACCTAAGCAGCTTCTCTGGGGATCCCCAGTGTGACTCCCAACCACTAGGATTACAGACAGGCTGTCATACCTGCCCAGTATTCGCATGACAATTGCAGATCCAAATTCAGGCCCACATTCTTGTGCAGTAAGCACTTTATTTAACAACTGAGCCACCTCATAGCCCTGAATTATAATTCTTTAGTCTTAATAACATGAGTTCCATTTTACTGAAATGTTCTCTTGCCAAGATATTTTTACTGTCAGGCAATTGGCATCATACTTACTTATCCAAAACTTGTGGATCTTCTGGGCTCCTGTTTTCATATTCTAAAAGTTCAAGGAAGCTCTGCATGTACCTAAGAAAGACAAGTCAGCACATGAGCTTTCCCTGCTCGCTCAGGCTTTACCCAACTCATGTATGCAGCTTAAGGACTTCAGGCTAAGTTGATTCCTCCAGAGCATGGGGGTGGCCCCATCTTTCTCTGGGAGATCCCTTCTCTCTCATCAATAATTACTCTTTAGTTCCACAGTCCATAGCTAAGACTATGAACCAAGTGCATTCCTGAACGCAAGTATTGACTCAGGAACAGGTCTAGGGCTTCAATTCAAACTGAAAGAAATACACAGAACACTTGCTGGAGGTTTCTGAGAAACACATTGACTTCTCTCTGCTCTTGTATAGCCTAGGAAATCTGCAACTGCTACATCCAGTCTTCCACCTGGAAGGAAGCTCACCTGAAAACAAAGCCAACACTAACAAAATCCATAGCTCTGATAGCTTCACGTGTCTCTGATTCAAATAGGAAGAACTCTCATCCAATGACTGGCCCTTCTAGTTGTACAAGCCAGGTTCAGCTGTACTGTCTGTTATTACAAATGTATCCTAATACTCTAAGTCTATAATCTGATTACTCAAAAAGTACATAAATCTTTCTTGAAATAGGGACTCACTAGATAGCCCTGGCTGGCCTAGAACTCAATGTGAAGTCCATGATTACCTTACACTCACGGAAACCTATCAGCTACTAACTCCTGAATTCAGTGATTAAAAGTATACACCACCACATCTGGCAAAAAGAACACAAAAGTTTAAGACACACCCTGGTTTGATCCTGAAGCATACACCGAGAATACAAGAAGGCTATTTCTTAGAGTAAAATTAACTTCATCAGTATGTTCTAGAGAAATGCACATCAGAAAAAGATTCTAAATTGATCCTGATAGTTTTCAATAAAGGCCAATACAAGAAAAATATGTATATTATGAAATCCTTGAGTCTTAATAAGATGTGCCACATATGAGTAAGTTAGGTGGGCCTCCAGCCCCTTTCCCAAAGCAGTAATCCTTTAAAGAGAAAAGTTATAACTTATAAATGCAGAAGAATCAAAGATCATACTAAGATTTGTAGCATGAAAAGAAATCAGGAAAACTACAGGGTGGCCCAGGGAACAGTGGAGTTGCTGTTTCACATGTAGGTCACATTTAAAAGCAAATGACAGGAACACACAAATACATGATCCTAAGCTGGATTCTTAAATCAAGACAATATTTTTAAGAAAAAAGTAGCATTATTAAGACAATTAGTAAAATAGTAACAAGCACTACCTATGAGGAAATACTACTATATCAACGATAAACTTCTAAATGAGAATATTTATGTCATGGTTTTCTAAGAGTTACCCCCAGAGATGTGTGTTAAAGT
>NC_045030.1:94319531-94332517 GCF_008632895.1 Mastomys coucha
GAGCATAATGTCAACATCAATCCAATGTTTCAGGAAAAGCAATAAATTTCTGTATGATGTCAACTGATAAAAGGAACTCTCTGAAATATATCCTCAAATACTACTAATATTTATTTGGAAAGAGCCTTCCAATGAGAAAGCACATGCTATAGGAAGCCATAGGTATGTTCAAAAGAGCACCCCCTTGTAGATTCCTTGATTACACTTCCAAAATCCCTTGTGTGGCAACATGCTTCTTTTTCCACTCCCTTTTCCAGCTTTTCCTTTCTTTTCTAATGGTTTGTTATACAGGGACATTGTTTTATTCATCTTGCTTCTTTTTTAATACCTAAGACATGGTTAGTAATATATGATTAAAGAAAGAAAAAGAAAAGGTCCAAAGCAAGGGGACTGACTTCTAAAGAAAAATGATCACACCAGATATTTGAAATCAAGACCTGTTGATTCTAATGATTAATACCAAGGGTAGAATGTATTGGAGGGTGAAGAGTTCCTGGTCAGATGGCCTTACAGATGTCATTTCTTTATAAGGTTGCAAGAGCCTCTGTACGAACTTGTAGACCTAGAATCTTGTGCTAGTCACTAATAAGCAACCATGCAAAAGAAATTTTCCTTAGTAACTCCCTAGCTCTACCAATTCCATTTTGATCCTGACAATGTTTACATTTCTTTCATGCATGTGTTTGTCATATTATATAGGTACGTACATGGACACAAATATTCATATTCTCTCTCCCCATTCAAGGTCGGAGAGAGAACATAAACATGAATTATGAAAGAGCAAATATAGTCAAATATGATCGGTGAAGCTACATCAAGGTATATGATAATTCGTTCTACTAGTCTTGCAATTCTTAAGTAGGAAGTTATTTTTTCAAAATAGAATGTGCACGAACAAAAAGTAATGGCATGCAGAGTCTAAAGCAGGCATGGACAATAGAGAGGATACAAAGGAAGGTTTAACATTGTAATCTGAGTCTATACTTCACTTTGCCAGTGTTATATGTATAATACAAAAATAAACTTGGTATTAACACCTGGTTCCTGGTACAGTTCCTAAGCCTTCAAATTTCCAGAATGACAGGAGTATCTTATGTTACTCAGAAGAAGCACCTATTGCTCACATCTGAGTTATTCTAATGAGGTCACTTAGGGTGGGGCTCTAGACAGTGTCAACAAGATCGTGATTAAAACAATGAGCAAGTGACTACAGAGCTCAAACTTTTAGTCTACTCCCAACCTCTGTGGAGGCATGAGGGCTGAAAGTGAAGCTCTATTAAAAACTCCTGAATTAGGAGATGCTGAAGGCTTTGTACTGAACACCTGGAGGTGCCAACAGAGAGGCCACACTCAGAGAGGGTATGAATGTTACAAAGCTACACCAACACCTTGTCTGATATATTCCTTCCATTTTGCGGTTTCTTTTCCAATCCACCTGCAAATATAAACAAAGTGCCTTCCTGAGTTCTCTGATCTACTTTAGCAAATGATCAAACCTCAGAAGAGGGACATGGAAACTCAATGTACAGCCAGTCAGTCAAAGGCATAGATGATCCAGGACTTGCAGTTGACATATGATGTATGGTGTCAGTCTTTGGGGACTGAGCTCTTAAATTGTGGGGTCTGTGCTAACTTCAGATACTTAGTATCACGACTTAACAGAGTTGCTGAACAGTCTGCTGGTGTCTGGAGAATCAGAATTGGTTCATGTTGGAACACAGTTCAGATGCAGTAATTTACTTTGAAGTTCCTGAAGTAACTGCTGCATAAACAATGGAAACTGAATTAATTGCTACAACCTAATGGATCAAAGTACAACTTTGCCTATCAGGCTCCTCAGCATAGTGGTCCCTTATACTATCTATAGCAAATTTACAATGATGGTCTCAAAGCAATAAAGAAGTCTCATGCAAACAAGTATTTGTTGCTCCTTCCTTCTAAAACAAGTTATGAATCCAGAGCAGAATGAAACTATAATATCAAATCGGTAGCCATTGTTTGTTTAATCTTTCCTACAACCTAAGGACTCTGCAGCTCATAGTCAGTAGCTTCTTGTTGCTTTTCTGGAAAGGGGATTAGACAGTGAACCTCTAAGACCACCTAAAATTATGGGTAGTAGAGGAAGTCCTGAGTGAAGGGTGTTACTGACATGAGCATGGCCTTTTGAGGATGCCAGTGCCTCAAACCCATTAGAATGGCAAAGCCATCCCCTGGCCCATGTGTGGATGTTGACGGTGTGTACAGAAAATATCCACTCAAGTTTCCTCCTCCCAGATAGGTATAGCCTGAGACTGTGAGCCTACAGAGACTCCCTGCCTAGAACAGCTAAACTTACCACCTTTTTCAGTTATATACCATAAATCTGCCTCCTTAATTCAGGTCTGATGTTGGTGCAAGTCTATCAGAATGCATGGCTCGCTCGACTCCAGTTTTTCTGTATGTGTGCTATCATTTCTTCATTCCCTGCCATCTGAGTTAGGTCAATCCCTAATACATGCAAGGTTATCACATAAAACAGTGCTTTTCAGAAAAACTTATTCTTGAGGAATGGCCATTGAATGTTCATTCTTTATCAGAAGCCAGGCCACCACAAACTCTCTGAATTTGAGCTAGTTTTCTTAAGCTGGTTATTTTTTAAGATGGTCCTCTGTACCAGTCAACTCCACCCACCCATCAAGGAACAAGACCACAGCTAGCGTTTTCTGCCCCTTTTTTGTTCTCAGCACTGTTCCTGATTAGCAATATGTCTGCTACCTGGTCCCTACATTCCTCCAGTTTCTCCATATACTTCCACCATGCTTTTTATAGCAAAGTAAATCAAACATGCAAATCCCTGTGTAAAAACATGCCACCTTTTCTTACAGCCTTCCACTCAGTGACGTCATGTGGGGGTTGGGGGGAGAGATCATCACGGACTCCACTCTTTCTGTTAGAGGATACACGCTTCACAATCAGAGCTGTAACTGAGTTAACTTTGTGTTAGCTTAAAGATCTTTCATAGAGCAGGTGCAGAACAGCATGGAGATGGTTGTTTTTTCCATGTGAGGTTCCCCTGTAAACGACTTGTTCTAAAAAGAGTTTTAAAACAAAAATAAAAGAGGCAAAGCTGAGACTTACTAAAAGTCAAAACCAGCTCTCTATTCAAAGGAGGGCCAATGGGCTAGGCACGTAGCTCCATTGGGAGTGCTTGCCTTGCCTCTGTTGTCAAAGCCCTCCTTCAATCCCCAGTAAGTAGACATGGTAGCATACATGTGTGCTGCCAGCACTCAGGAGTCAAGAGGATGTGCAAAGGACATGTAGGCTACAAATGGAATTCATGGCCAATCTGGGACACAAGAGATGCTGCCTCAATTTCTTTCTTTCTTTCTTTCTTTCTTTCTTTCTTTCTTTCTTTCTTTCTTTCTTTCTAAATCAAAGTAGATACACTGATACTGGTCACTGTAATGTCATTCCTTTATTTTATTCTCTATTTTTTTTTCCAATGAGCAATCATGTCTATAACAAAAAAAAAAGGTTAAGAAAGTGTCTTATGGTTCAAGATACTTACGTTAAAAATTTTAAATGAATAGTTAAAAGCTTGTAAATGCAAGGAAAACCCAGCTATCCTGAATGCCTCATTCCCAGACAGACGGTATGTACACTTCTGTGCAGAATGCTTCCAGTGCTGAAATGTTCGCATTTACTTACCAACTCTGAACTAATCCCACGGAAGGGTGGTTCAACAAGTTATCTGGCAAAAGATTAACCTCTCTCATGGTGTTAGCCAGTCGCACAGGAAGTTCCTTGCGCAGAAACATGTATGAAGTTTTTTCACATGCATTATCCCTTCCTATTAAGAGATTAAAAAAAAATCCCATAAAATTAACGTCTAGAGACATAAAATGCTCTCATGGTCACAAAATTACTACTGGTCATAAAATGAAAATTAAGTCATATAATGATGTCTAGTTAAAATTTCATTCTCCAAAATACCAAGTTTAAGAAAACAGCTTAATTAGAAGAGAAAAAGACCATTTATTCCAAGAGGCAACTTTGAAAGCAGTTTTTTTCTTAACACAAATAGGTACCTAGTGTTACTGACCACAACATGAAAGTGACCTGGGATATAATTTGGGTTTGCTTTCAAATAAACACTATGTGGAAATTACTAAGTACAGAACAGTACAATATGGAAATCCACTATTGTTCATAGCGGTTTTCTGGGAAGCAACATGATCCGTTCATTCTGTAAATATGCCTATTGTGTGCCAACCATTTGTTCGGAGTTTTCTTCCAATGTAAAGAAACACATTGCTCTGCCATTCTGGAAGCAGAAGCTCTGTGATTCTAAACAAGGGGCTCTAAGCCACACAACTAAGATGTCTCAAAAAAAAAAAAAAAAAAAAAAAAAAAGCTTACAATGTACTCCCAGTCAATGGCCCACTGTGACAAGTCTAAGATGGAAAAATCTACCCTACAGACTGTCAGTGAGCTAAGGCAGGCATAGAAATCGTTGCACACGAGTTCACATGTGGAACAGCAGAAATCAAGACCACAACAATGGCTCCAAGAGCTCAGGGACAGTGGGGATGGGGTGGGGCTTTATCAAGAGCTCCTAGCTGAAGTTAGAAGTTGAGTTCTGGTGTAATGCTGTATAATATGGCTAACAATTATATACCATATTTTTCCAAAAGCTAGAAGGAAACTGAAAGGACCAAATGTTTAATTAGACAAATATGTCTAACCTGATGTTAATGTTATGAAGCTATATCATGTACTGAACATTTTATACCACTCCATTATGATTAATATAAACAAGAGTAAGTTATCACCTATCAGATTTTTTCAAAAGTAAAAGACAAGACATGGTTGGGGAAGTCTTCTGGAGACGGGTGTGCATTCACATCGACAGCAGGATGAGAGAAAAGACATCTGAATACTTGGAGAGGAAACCTGAGCCCTTTTCCCAACTGTTTTGTGGCCAGAACACTTCCCTAAACCTGTTACAAACTTATGGCTGGGGATATGTGTGAAATAAAGTATATGAGCTTTGGGGAGAGAAACACCCTCTGGACCTAATTCAGCCATCCCATGCTTGTGAAACATTTGTTAAGGCTTACCATGCCTCTGAACTTTAGCTACCCTAATCTTTAAGGCAGGGGTCAAATTTTATAAAGGCAACATGAAACCCACACATAACCATGGTCCTCTACTCTATGATATCATGGGGTCTATCCTTTCTCCCTGGCACTGGCTAGCCTCCCTGATGCTCCACTCCCTGGAAGCTGTTCTGGAATGAGACAAGACCAGACACGAGGGAGGAAAGCAGTGCTTTCTAAACACTTTGCCCTCCAAATTCTCCTAAGTTTTCCCTGTATAAAAAAGGCAACAACCAAGAGGTTCACACACATGGTATTTCTAATGCTTTCGCCCACTTTCTGATTTCTCCCTTTCCTTTCTACAAAATAAAGCTTGGGGGAAAAGGGCCCACTCTTGAAAGCCATCTGTGGATCTTCTCTTGCTCACCAATCTGGACCCCAGCTCCATATTACAACAAACTAGAATGAAAGATTGCTCTCAAACCATTGTTTCCTTCGTTCTGCATGAGTATACTGAAGGTCTTTGGTAGGAAAATCCCTAACGAATGTATCTTTCACTTACCCTAGCACTCTGACGCATATACATTAGTTCCCAGGTAAGAGGGGAAGGGGTAATATTCCAGAAATGAGCAACCAACAGCTACTTTACAGAGGTGATTTTGGGTAGTTTTGCTACAAAAATACATTGTTCCTATTGATCCAAATTTAAATCTTAAGTTTATATGCACAAAGACATTGGTATTACCATAGTTAATTGTATTGGATCTACTATCTAAGTTAAAATATAATTCTGGATTTTTACAGGACAGAAGAAATACTCTAGATTCTGGTAAAAAAAAAATTACATTGTCAAAAGCACTTGTTAAAGCACACAGAAAATATTGTCCCTGTGGGTTAATGAAGACCAGCTTTCAGTCAAGCTTCTGATGAACAGTTCAGACCTTACACTCTATGTTGACTTGCTTAGAACAGTTGTAACAACAATCTTACATGCCATTTTAACAAGTCTCCTGCCCTTAGTTTCTGGTTTTCCTTGGTACTGATCAAATTCCTCACTCCATATTCTAGGTATCTAAGCATTCCAGACAGTTTTCAACAGGGGTTTAGTTGATCTAGTAAGAGCCTCCCCAAGCACTGATTCCTCTTAGTAATTTTCTGGCCAGGGGCCCTTCCCCCAGGTGCATACACACATACAGTTCCTAAGCTATGAATCTCCACTTGTCCATGGTGCATTGAGAGTTGAGCCCAATCTCCCTCCCCTACTATAAAATCTCACTGCAGTGGTCACTCCTGAATAGAGTTTTCTATCATCTGTCTTAGTTCCTTTTCTATTGCTGTGATAAAATGGCATGACCAAAGCAACTTCTAAATGAAAACATTTTGTCTGGGGCTAATGGTTTGTGATGGTTTGTATATGCTCTGCCCAGAGAGTGGCACTATTAGAAGGTGTGGCCCTGTTTGAGTAGGTGTGTCCCTGTGGGTGTGGCCTTTAAGACCCTCACTCTAGCTTCCTGGAAATCAGTATTCTGCTAGCAGCCTTCAGAAGGAGATGTAGAACTCTCAGCTCCTCCTGCACCATGCCTGCCTGACTGCTGCCATGTTCCTGCCTTGATGATAATGGACTGAACCTCTGAACCTGTAAGGTAGCCCCAAGTAAATGTTGATCTTATAAGAGTTGCCTTGGCCATGGTGTCTGTTCACAGCAGTAAAACCCTAAGGCATGGTTAGAGTCTGTGATCACCATAGAAGTAAGTATAGCAGCAGGCACACAGGGCACTGGAACAGAAGCTGAGACTCACATCTTGATCCACAAACCCAAGGCAGAATGAGGGAGCCACGGGGAACAGCATAGGCTTTTAAAACTCCAAAGCATGCACCTAGTGACACACCACCTCCAACAGGGCCATTCTCATTCAAACTACTATACCATCTTTAACAAAGATTCTTAATAATTTCTTCACAAGGGGAAGGAAGTCCTGGAATGGGGAAGAAATAAAACGCCCCTGTACTGATAGTTGGAATTATGAGTATCAGCAGAACTAAAAGCTTTAAAAACCCGAGGAGCTTGGGGGCGGGGGGTGTGGTAATAAGAGTTTACATGCTAAAATTTCCCAGTCTATAAGATGGTTAGGAGCAACAGATTATAAGCGCAGGGGTAGGATGAAGAAAAGGCAAGAGCTAACCACCAGGTCCATGTCTCTCCTCTAATACCCACAGGACGAGATGTCCAGAATTGAAAGATTTCCCAGCTTTTAAAAAGTAAAGAATCTATGCCATGCTGATGTGATATGGAATTCTATACAAATACAACTACAGTAAAATATATGAACATTAACATTAAATAGAAAAAAGTCTATTATTTCAAGTCAGTTCAAATCAGATTCTACCAAAGAATAAGTGGGGCCCCAAAACTTCAAATTCTATTGTCAGAACCTTTGGACTCACAATTCAGATAAAAGTGTATGGCCCTACAGAGCAGCAATAACGTACTTGGGTCTGAATCGTATAAGCTCACAGACCAAAGGGTCTTCTTTAGCTCATATATTTCAACCATCCATAACATATAAGCACCTTCTTCCTAGAGGTTTTGTGAAGGCTGGTGTTTAACACTGAACACTGACACAATCCTTTGTCTTAGAAGTGGAATTCATTAAAGAGCAGCCAATAATGCCTGGTGATGATCAAGCAGAACAGTTCAAAGCCATGGGCAGCAACATCAAACTGTCTGCTACACGCACCATCAGTCCTCAGAGCACAACTATATTCTAGTCTGGTGTGATCCTCAGCTCATATGACAACTCTACATCACTTTAAAAACCATGAAGGTGTGTTCAGTGTCCCTAGCACTCACTATTTTAAAATAAAAATCCTACATGGCATGGCAGTTAACTCTGCCCTACCTAGAAAACTCAACCTTTAGACACGATCTAAGAGAACCAGTGACAGAAACTATTCCACTCTGGTGGAACTGGATTATCAGATTGTTGAAACCTGTGGAGAGAAATTTGTCTTGCTATCCCCCATAGCACCTATCACAGCACCTTGCCTATTATAGCTGCTCAATGACTTTTTTGGAAGATGCGATCATGCTTTCAAAGGTTTACATTTTTAATGCAGAATAGCTAAAAATTCCCAGGTTTTTCCTCCTACATTCTAATTTAGCTCCAAGAGCAAATTCTTTGTACTTAGCTACCTTAATTATACATCAGCTTAAACAGAAGCATAAGTCTTTTTAGTAAGTTAATTAGTCAACCTAAAAATAAATGTCTGATTTTTACAACTTTTCTGTGGCTTTATTCATATACATTAAAGATATTTTATCCTAGATGTTGAATACTTATCAAGGGGTTCTATCAAACACTTTTATAATACATGTATCAACCCCCCTTGGTTTTTAATAACTGTCCTATCAAAGGAGTCACTTTCATAGGTCTTTTCCAGCTATTCTTTCCAGTTCTTTGACTCCATTCCTCCCTCCCCAACACACTTGGCTTCTCTACATTCCCCGATTCTTATTTTCTATTTATGTACAACAGTATTATTCTACATTACTCTATATGATTCCTATTTTTTGAACTTGCCAGTTAAAAGTTTACCTAATATCCATTTAGAAGATGCCAAAGAGGAACCCAGGAGGATCTTGGAGAATTGACTCAGCAAACCTAAGTCACTAGCTTTAAACACATTCCCAGGGGTTGCTTTTCTCCTGGTTTCAGGAGCCTTTGAGTCTCTTGTTTCTGCCTCATTTCAATGCTGGGGATTTAAGGCTAGGGTTCTGCACATCCTCTCCCACTCAGTCTCTCTGTGTTTTTATACTCTGGCCTTTCACTGGAAGGTTGGAGACAGCTATTCATGTACAGAAAGCCCTATAGTTTGCCTGGTCCAGGATGGCTCCATATAGCTTTATATTCACTAAGGCATCAGAAGAATAGGCGTAAAAATTGAAATTTGGGGAGTCCTCTTGTGCAGGAATCAAGAAGTAACCAGAAGTATTTGTCTAGCTACCTGAGAGCAAGAGTTCCCAGACAAGACTTTTTCCATAGTAGCTGGTGTCTTTAATCCTGTTTTCAAATAATTTACAGGAGAGAGAAAAAACTATTCTGTTAATGAAATGGCCCAATAATGAGCATTTTATAACTGAAGGAGAATGTTGGGGACATCAGTGCCCCCCCCAATGTAGTTTCCAATGAATTCGTAAAGGCTATCTCCATCTCCACTGTAACACTTTGTGTGGGTTGGTTACAGAATAGCAGCAGGAGTGACAAGTGAGTGAAAAAAGAACAAGGGAAAAGTACTAGTGAGGCCTGAAACCCCAACAGAATGATCCTGCTCATCCAGGAGAGGTTGTGTTTTCACAGGACTGTCTAGTAAATGTTGGAGCTTACAATGTATTTTTTTCCATTAACCACGTTAAATTGGATAAATTTTAGCAGGATATAATTTTAGGGTAGCTCTTTGACGTGTTTTTTTTCCCTCTAGTTGTATTTATAAGACTTTAATATCAGAATATGGTAACACAATTACAATCCAAGCACAGGAGGCAGGGGCCTCCCTAGTGAGTAAAACAAAATGAATGGCACCTGAGAGACAACAGCCCGAAGCCTTTGCACTCATGGACACACATGCCTGCACAAGTACAGAACTATCAGATGACCTAGTAACCCTCTTCTGAATAATAAAAACAGTGGCAATAAGGCAACATGCTACGTCGGATGCAGTGGAGAGTATGAAGAAATATGGATGCATACAGAACATATATCAGAAAGCTGTGATCAGCTAGACCCTAGAGTGTCTCAGTCTCCCTAAAGCTTCAGTGCAGTTCCTCATGTTGTGATGACCCCTACCCATAAAATTATTTTCATTGCTACTTCATAACTGTAGTTCTTACCTCCTGAGGAACATTGTAATCACCTGTTTAACTCGAAGTCCGAGCACCTAGACACCACTCTAAGACTGAATATTAAGTGGCTTCGGTGGGGGAGCACCATCAGCTCATAGGCACTCCCAAGAAGCAGGAACCATACACTAGCATCTAATCATGTACAACTAAGTGAGGAAACATGAAGCAAAGAATTCCTCAGGCTCAAATGGCAGACACAGAGCATTCGAAATCATTCTGGCTACCTACACATTTTAGTCTTTATTTTCATGTTTGAATTTTTTTTCCAACCCTATAGAAAACAGACCACAGATACCTTCAGTCTGCATGCCTCTTTTCTCTCCCCTTTCTCTATTAGACGAGCCCAAATGGAGAGGATGAAAACTTAACAAATTCATTAAGGAAACAAGCTGTACTTGACAATGTGGTAATGTCTGACAAGTGAGGACCATGTACTCATTGAAGTTTCCCCCATTTTGATCATCCAACACCTCCATTCTCAGCTATAAAGAATGGTAGGATGGACAGGTGAGCAGAAACCCAGCTTTCCCCTACTGCACGTGTAATTCTCACCTGCTCAGAATTTCAGCCTCCTAGCTTGTAAAGAGGGTACAGCTGTTGAGAACCAAATGGTACTACATGTTATACCAAGTTTGGGTAAGTATTCTCTAAATACCAATGGCATCAACCGATTCTTTTCCAACTCCCATATAAAGCCTAATTTCCTACTGGAATAGTTTCAGATTAAAACAGAAGGAAGACTGAGTACACTGTGTAGAGACATCTAAAATGTACAAAACATTACAATGTGTAAAGAGCACTAGCCAAAGTAATGCCCAGAAGGACAATTTCTAGAGAATAGGGGATTCAGTGTGAGGCAAGCAGCCTTCTCCAGAAGGGGTTACTCCAAAAAAGTGTCTCTCCTTCAGCACATGATGTGACAAGTATACGATTAGGAACAGAACAATGACCACTTCACTTTCTAGTCAACTGGCAGTATCAGCAAAAAATTAACCTGTATAAAACCAAAGTCATGGATCAAGAAATACCTGCTACCAAACTTAAGGAAACATTTTATATTACTAGAGTATATCCAAGAAAGAGTTCATATAGAGAGTATGGTGACACAGCCCTGTAATCCCTACACTTATAAGGAGCTTGTGTATGGTCATGTCTATGAAAATGTAAGTTATTGGAGAAAGATAGGTATGCCACAAAAGGCCCTATTGTTTTCTAATACCACATGGGACACTATTAAACTTCCTGTTGTAGAGAAACATGGAAGAATTGATCATTTATACTGAGACTACCAACACAAAAACATACAAGGAATTTATGCAAATGATTCAAACTCCAGATTCCAGGTACTAAATGTTCAAACACACTATGCAGAACAAAACTGCAGGCAATATACCTAATTAGGCAAAAAAAAAAAAAACCCAAACAAAAAACAAAACAACAACAACAACAAAAACCCTTGTAGTTCCTATGTTAGGCATTACAATTACAATCCCAAAACCTCATTTTGGCATCCCTGTAGAGAAACAAGTACACTTAAATTTGCTGTCAGTTTTGTAAATTGAACCTATAAAATCTTTCAAAGCCATTCATATGGAAATCCTATTCACAAACAAGACATTCCATAAGTAAATACCAGATTATCTAGAAAAGTCTAAGCTACCCAATAAATCACATTCCAGATAAGCAGTGCTAAGTGTTAGCAGGAAACAGACAACTTTATCACTTAGGGCAACTTAAGAGCAATAGTGCTCACTCTTTAAAGAGGGGACATAACTGCCTTAGATCAGGGGTTGGCGTATTTGCTCTAGAGGACCAGACAATAAGCACTTTTGGCTTTGTGAATCATACATACAGTTTCTGGCAACAATACAACTCTGCTGTTGGGGAGGAAACCAAAGCTACAGACTATGTAACAAACGAGCATGTGTATGTTCCAGCAAAGCATTATCTATGGGTATCAAAACTCAGAGTACACACAAAGAATGATTTCTAGTATAAACAATGGACCTTTGGTGCTGATGATGGTTTCTTAGTTGCAACAATGGTTACCGGCAGCTCCTCAAGGTCTCACACTGTTGAAGTGTGAAGGATGTTGAAGGCAGTTGAGGCTGTATGTTTGGGAGATACAACTCTCTGTACTTCTGCATTTGCAGAATTTTGCTGTGCATCTATAGATATTCTTAAACATGTTCTAATTTTAAAAATGAGGAAAAGCACAGGCTCTGATCAAAGACATTATTAGATAAGGATATTCAAAAAAAAAAAAAAGAGAGAGAGAGAAGAGAGATCTACCCAGCTCTAAGACAGAACTATCATCACTGAAATACAACAATTAATTTAATTGTGTATACAATATAAAAAATGAAAGTGGTAATATTTTGTAATTGCATCCAGCAACAAAGCTAAGGTTTCCCAAATCTTGCCAGCAGTCTGATCAATTTCCCAAAAGCTTACCAGAAGGAAACCAGCCAGCCATCAACAAGGTCAGTAAGTGATGCCATGTCCTCTTCAAAGAGCTTATTCACTACTAGTGGGCATTCAAAGGAGGGCAAGTGCCTCAAAAAGTGAAAATAGAATTAGCATATAACTGAGCTAGTCCACTCCTGGATATAGATAGTCAAAGAACGTCAAGTCCACAGAAATAGCTGCACACACAAGTTTATTGCTGCACTGTTATAAACAGCCAAACAAGAATGGAAAGAGACATCAAAAAATTAATGGATAAAAAGTATGCATACACAAGTGAATTTTAATCAGCCATAAAGAAAAGTTAGATTATGATATTTGTAAGAAATGGACAGAACTGGAAATGGCATTAAGAAAAAAAAACTCATATTTTCTTTTTATGCAGATGCTACGTGTGTGTGTGTGTGTTACACATGTGTTAGTCATAAAACTAGAAAGGTGACCATGAAGAGGAATGCCATGTTAGTGGAGGGCAGAGAAAAAAAGATGGGTAACAGAACAGGTGTGGCATGAGAGCAGATGGGAAGAGGAGGAGGGCTAGC
>NC_045030.1:94332528-94333815 GCF_008632895.1 Mastomys coucha
GAGGGCTAGCAGGAGGAGGGCAGTGGGAGGAGGAGGGCTAGCAGGAGGAGGGCAGTGGGAGGAGGAGGGCTAGCAGGTGAACGGCAGTGGGAAGAGGAAACCAATACAACAGCATATATATGAAAATGCTGCAAAGAAATTTAACTTGTATTATAATAAAAAAAAAACTAAGCACATGAAAGACACTCAAGTGCTGTAAAAGGAACAAAGCCAGAACTCCAACTTTAGATGCCTCAAGATGTCTCAGAGCCCAGTAAATGAGTTCCATGGATATCCAGCCCTATCAGATCATAAAGGCTTAAAAGCTAGTTCTCTTTACTGACCAAGATGCAAGAAGCTAAGTACAATATTCAGACCTTAAACTAAATTGTTCTCTCACCTTTTAAATCTAAATAATTGGCTTCGGTCTCTAAACAGGTTGGTCTAATTCTTGGCAATCCCTCACAACACTGGATCTTTTCCACTCATAGAAAAGATCTGTTGTGCGCATGTAAAGTAGAAGAATAAACATGCTCAGAAAGAAGGATGACACTTTCCCCTTTCCTTCTTAACACAATCTTTGAATAAAACCTTTCAACTTCTCCAGGAGTGAAATCACTGTTCTATCCACTGGTAATTAAGCGTCGAAGAACAAGATGACTTAAAAATCTGAGACTTTGCAGAGAGCAAGCCCTTGGCACTGAAGTCAATCTCTCAGTGGGTAATGGAGTCTTAAAATACTTGCAAACGCAAAACTGAAGGCAGCTGGGCCCTTAAACTTCAAGAATAGCAAGAACAAGGGGACTGGCTGCTGCTGTCTAACAGCTAACACCTGTAAGATTCACAGAGCCAGCATGCTGAGGGTAGAAATCAAACCACAGAGTTTCCTGGAAAGACAGAGGAGATGTGCACAACAGCCTGCTTTCTGGTGACTTGGGAGATGCTGTGTTTTTCTGCAAGATTAAACGTCTGTAACCAACTAACGTGAGTAATGTGTAACGACCTCCATGGCATTTGTGGCTGGGCAGAGAAGACTGAGCTGAGGAGCTGGGAGGCTACAAAGGAGCAAGCATCCACATCTGGAGAGAGGTTAGGATGAAATAAAGAGCAAAAGGAACAAGAAGATCTTTATTACAAGTGAAGCTTGTAAATGAGTAATGAACAAATGGGAAGGGACAAAAGTGGCTATCGAGAAGACCTGAAACAGGCAGTGAGGCTAAAAGAAAAAGAAAATACTGATGGAAATGAGAATGGTGTCCCACCAACTCATTCAACTTGCACAAGAATATATCTTTTTTTTTTTTTAGA
>NC_045030.1:94333826-94342489 GCF_008632895.1 Mastomys coucha
GTATAGTAGAGGATTGCAAATTCGATCAGCAATAGGAGAGGGCCTCAGCCTTGTGAAGGTTCTGTGCCACAAGAATATATCTTTAAGTACTGTGTCCAAGTTGGCCCTTTCTTAATCAGAAGCCCCCCCCCAAAAAAATCATAACACAAAATCACTAAGAGAATTATTAAGTCAAAGAAACAATTCATAGGGGACAGAACTGAAGGGTTGTTCAAATGGTGCAAGAACCACCATAATGTTAACAGCTATTCAAAGACAATACATTAGTCCAAAATACAGAAACTCTACAAAAGAAAACAGAACAAGGCATGCAAGAGCAGCACTAGGAAATAAAATCAGTAAGTTTCTTTTGTACATAAAATATATTAGTGTTTCCACTAAGAAATTACTATTTGAAGCCACATTGAATATGCCAATGGAATATGAGCTACATATATAGTTTATAAGTCACATTAGCAAAAATAGATGAGATTTTTAATATTGTTTATCCTGACATGTAAAATATCATTTGAATATATAATCAATATGAGAGATGTAGAGTATAGCTCAGTCACAGAGTACTGGCTTGCTCTATACAAAGCTCTAGACTCAATCCTCACAACCTCAAAAAAGTGAAAAGGTATTATACTGGATTTATATGAATTCCTTGTTATCTGCTATGTATCTTACATGTACAGCACATCATAACTTAGAAGCTGTATTTTTATCATGAAGAAATGGCCGATAATTAAGTTCCATAAAGTTTATAGATGTTAAGGTAAATTCTTATTTCCAAATTATTCTAAATTAACTGAGGAATGCAGAGATAGGTCCGTGAGTAAAGTACTTGCCTCTCAAACATGAGAACCTGAGTTCCATTTCCAGAGCAGATATAAACATGTCAGCCAGCCAGCTGGGCGGTAGTGACTCACACCTTAACCTTTGAGACTAACACTCAGAAGGCAGAGGCAGGTGGATCTCTGTGAGTTCATGGCCAGCCTGGTCAACAAAGCACATTTCAGGACAGCCAGAGCTACACAGAGAAATCCCATATCAAAAAACAAACAACAGCCAGGAAGTGGTGGTGGCACACGCCTTTAATCCCAGCACTTGGGAGGCAGAGGCAGGCGGATTTCTGAGTTCAAGGCCAGCCTGGTCTACAGAGTGAGTTCCAGGATAGCCAGGGCTATACAGAGAAACCCTGTCTCAAAAAACCAAAAACAAAACAACAACAAAAGTCAGGCATGCTGGCTTAGACTTATAGTTCTCATGTTGGTGGAGCAGAGACAAGTCAGATCACTGTGGCTGTCTGATCTACTTGATGAGCCCCCAAGCAAGTGAGAGACTTTATCTAAGAAAACAAAGTAGACAGTTCCTAAGGAAGGACAGCCAAGGTTATCTTTTGGCCTCCACACCATATACGCACATGCATCCAAATACCTACATGTAACACAATTTTAAAAAGAACCGAATCAAATCTGTTTTGAATTCAAATTAAAGCAGTTCAGTTTTTCAGCCATCCTAGCCAATTTTTTTTTTTTTTTTGGTTTTTCAAGACAGGGTTTCTCTCTGTGTAGCCCTGGCTGTCCTGGAACTCACTCTGTAGACCAGGCTGGCCTCGAACTCAGAAATCAGCCTCCCAAGTGCTGGGATTAAAGGCGTGTGTCACCACAGCCCGGCCACCTAGCCACGTTTTTACTCCTCAAAAGGTCCATGAGCTAGCAAGGCAGTGACCATACTCAGACAAAGGAAGGTCTAGTCTAAAGAAATAAAGTGGGGCTGGATGACTTGGAAGCTAAGAGTAATTGTTGTTCTTGCAGTGGAACCCACTTTCCATTTCCAGCCCCCACACAGTGGCTCACAACCTACCTTAACTCCAGTCCAGGGGATCTAACCCCCTCATCTGACCTCTGAGGGCATCAAACACACACACACAATGCACATTCATGTAAGCAAAATACTTATACATATAAAATAAAAATATCTTTAACAGTTATAGAAAGGAAGTCATAGTTATAACAAATGAAATCAAAATTCAAACCTAAGCACTAATTAAAACAAACATGGTAAATTAAAGCAATAAATTATGTGTTAAGGCATTAACAACAAAAGGGAACAATTATACATGCTTACCATTATGTATGATAGATCATTTGATTTATATCAATAAGTATATTCAGGCTAAACCTACCATATAAAAGAAAACAACTATTGCAAAGCAAAATCAGCTTTACATTTAAGGAAATATTTAAATCAAAGTAATTAAGAAAAACTGAAAATAAGAAAGCCAATGAGAAGATAGGATATGTATCTCAACATCAGATAAGGCTGAATCCAGAGCAAACAGCGTTAACTAGTAAGGTAAAGGCTCCAACTCACCAAGAGGACATGATAGCTAATAGGTATCAAGGGGCGCATTAACAATCATGACATAAACTAGGAACATATGGAAAATAGCATCGTATTGAAAGACTCTAACATCTCTCACATTTGATCCACAACCAATTAAGTGGATCTTAGCAAGGTATAAAAACAGTCTAAACAACAATATGGAATACATAATTCTGTAACCTGAGAAGAGTGGACAACCTCCTTTCTGCTGCTCAAGGAACACTCACAGGAAATGATCATATACAATGACAAACATCAATAAGTCAGAGAATTTAAAGAACATTTTGTGCTCATGCAACAAAGCTAAAGATAATTAATATGCATAATAAACCTACAATGGAAGTTTCAGCACTCTCAAGCTAACCTTAACTCATAAAAGAATAAACATCTTCCAGGATATGGAAGAGATGGGGGTAAGGGTCAAATATAGCTATAAACTACTAAAGCAATTGATCAGAGGCACAGCTATTAGCCTTAAAACTGAAATAAAGGGGTGGGAGACATGGCTCAGCAGTTAAGTGCACTCATTATACTTCCAGAGGACCTAGGTTCAATTCTCAGCAACTACATTGTAGCTCACAAAGGTCTGTAACTGGGAGACCTGACTTACTCTTCTGGCCTCTGCATGCACCAGCCAAGCAAGTGGTCAACAGAAATACATGCAGAAAAAAACACCTATCTACATAAAATAAAATTAAAATTGAAACATAGAAAAAACATGAAATAAAAGGGAATGACAAAAAACAAATTGGCATCCAACTTTAAAATAAAGAAAAAGAAAAAAAAACAAAATTAATCTAAGGATATCAGAGAGACTCAGTAAGGTCAAGGTAAGCATGAACCAGAGATAAAAGCCATAAAACTAAGAAATAAGTATAAGCAAATAAGCCATCTGCTAACTGAAACAAGAAGACAGTGGAAGCCAGGTCTGGTGCCTCATGCCTGTAATTCCAGCACTCCAAAAGTTGAGACAGGAGGGATCACTAAGAGTTCAAAGTCAGTTTGGGCTACACAGTGAGTTTCAGCAGAATGAAACCCTATCTAAAATAAAGATGGGGGAGGGGTGGAGAAAAAAAAACAAAAAAAATCAAAAAGAAAGAAACAAAAAAACTGTTAAGACACTACTATCAAAGCTGCAGTAGTGGTGCATGCCTCTAATCTCAGCATTCAGAAGACTAGAGATGAAGATTGTGAGTTTAAGGCTAGCTTGGGCTACATGGCAAGACTGTTTCAAAAAAATTCCCAACTATAACTGGACATGGTTCATGTCTTTAATCCTAGCACTGAGGAGGCAGAGGCAAGCAGATCTCCGAATCTGAGGCCAGCCTAGTGTACAGAGGGTTTTCCAGACCCTGTTTCAGTAAGTAAGTAGGGCCCTACAATGCTCCAATCCAATGGTCACACAAGGTCATAAAACCAAACCTAATAAAGCCATGAATCTAGGAAAGGGTCTATGTGTGGGGGGGGGTGAGTGATAGGGATGGGAAATGGATAAGAGAGGAGTGCAGGAGAAAGTACTAAGAATGGATTATAAACATAAGAAACTTGCCAAAATACAAGCAAATTTTTTAAAGCACAAAATATAAAGCGAGTGCCTAAATGGAAAAGCAGATGCAAGAGAGGGGAATCTATCCAAACTTGTCAAAAACAAACAAACAAACAATGAAATTGAGGATTTTGTAGAAAAAAATATATTCAAATGGACTCCAGATGACACAGAAAATCTACACAGACCAATACCATAGAATATAGAAACTTGTGGAAGGTTTCATAGAAATGTTATGCCAAATCTTTAAAGAACAGTTAACTCAAAAGAATAAATCAGTATTAATGGAGAAAAAAATTGTCTTTCCGAAACAAGCCTAACTTTCTCAAAAAGAAAACCAAACCAAGCCAAACCTAACAGCCTGCATATGCAAACATCTACAAATAACACACGACTCTCAGTATAATAACCCAAGTTTATCAAACTATCCTTTCTACTGCTATACAATTTTCCAAAATAAAAAGCCAAGATAAAGTTTACGTGAAGAAAAAAAAAAACATTTCCATGTAAGTATTACTTCACCCATCAAAAGGGTGATAACCATGTAGCAAAAGTACAGAAAAGCAGGCACTCTGTCTCAGAAACTTCTAATAGGTGGGTAGATACGTCCTATGGAAAGGAATTTGTCAACAATTATCAAAATTACAAATGTGCATCATCCTTGATGTAGCAAGGTCACCTTTAGGAATTTGTCCTCTATCTACGCCCAGACGTGTGAAATTACAATGTACACAATACTTCACTGCAGTACTGTGTCATAGCAAAGTCTACAAACATCCCACTAGACACTTGTGAGGTATCTAATTACACTACACCCATATGAACCCTCAGCAGTCAGAAAAAGGAAAAGGAAGTTTACAAGTACATACATGGTAAGTCCTTTCATATTAAGCTTAAAGCAAGATATAAATAAAAACTATATGGTGCAACTTAAGCAAAGAGACTAGTCAACAGAAGTAGGAAACAGGCATTTTCTGCATAGGTCCTCTTGTATCTTTTAAATTTGGAAAAATCTTGACCCAAAAGAGAAAATATAAATTTTTATGTTTTTTTTTTTAATCTTGCCCTTGGGAATGGTACTACAGTACCTTTGTAAATTGGTATTCCATTTAGAATACTTGTTATTCTTGCAGACTGAATTTCCAGTAAAGACGATTCAAGAAATTCTTATTTTAAAGGGCTTAAACAAATACACCATCCAGAAAAAAAGGAGGCAGCAGATTAGCCAGAAGTACATCTACTTAATGGTTTTTAACCCTGATGATGCTTTAGAATGACTCTGGGGTCTTCTAAAAATACCAATGCCCTGTACCCCATTCATATACTACTAGTATCAGAAATTCAGGGCATGAGGCGCTGGCCCCAAACCACTGATCTAAATGCTTTAAAAAAGTGAACATTTGTTTCTAGATACAACATAGATTACCCACCATATCCTTACAGTAGCTTTCCTATTCAAATATCATCCTTGCCTATGAACATGGGAGATACTGCCACAGAAATAAAGTAACTGAAATTTCAGGAACACTATTCAAACTTTCACAAACTTTGCAGGTGGGAGTGAGCAAGATTTCTTTTGTTCTTTCAACTGAGAGTTAATCTGTCTGTTTACCGTAACAAAAGGTTCTTATGTTCACAATAATCTCTAGCCCTAAATTAGGAAAACATGCCTATTTAGAGCAATAGCAACATTTTCCTTCTAAGCTCTGGAGTCAGGACCTGCCTCAAACCTATGCAACTCTCCAAGCAGGGTGGGGTAAGAAAGTGCAGTGAGTAAAGGCATGTTCTTCCAAGCATGACCACCAGAGTTCCATCTCTGGGACCCACGTGACAGCAGGAGAGAACCAACTCCTGCAAGTTGTCTTCTGACCTCTACAGATACACCATGATAAAAGTGTGCCCACACAAACAAGTTCATGCATAGCTAAAATGTTTAAGAATACATAAATTTTACACATAGCCAGAGGGAGTAGAGTCCCTCTACTGAAAAGCTTTTGAAAATGAAACTTAAGATACAAAGGCCAACTTCTCCCTTATCTTACTTAGATTTTCATCATCTATCTTTGGCAACTTGGCTTCTAAAACTTAATTTGGCATTAGCTTAAACCTCTAACCTATACCTCTTTCCATCTTGTATGTTTCTCCCCAAATATAGACAACATCATATTTTGCATATCTGGTCTTCCCAGAAGGTTCTACCTATTTTGCATTTTTATATCCAACTGACACCATCCCATGACATTTAAATCAAATGAATTTAACAGATCTAGGCTTTGAGAGCCTAAGTCATCTTGAGTTTCCTTTGGGGATGCTGAGTTCCATTTCTGTTTTATTTCAGGTGTTTCACAACTGCATTCAGCCTGCCGGAGTTGGAATAACATCCTCTGGGGAAACATGATTGATCAGTTAATGGAAGGTGACAGCATCTATTCCCATCTAAGTAGGCCTCAGACTTTATTGGGGTCCTCTCCCTTCCCACCCCAATCCATGTAAAGTAAAGTACTAGCCCAGCTGCCCACGGGGTGCAAGGGACATCAAAGATAGGTGCTCACACTTAGGAGGCTGGAGTTGTCCTAGAAACCCCTGCTTTGTAGCCAGGAGCCTACAGGTCAGCTCTTACCCAGCATGTAAGGCACTTGCAGCCCACGATTATGACTGCTTTGAAGTCATAATCATAATGAAGGCGTTCAGGTCCTGCTACTCAAGGCTACCCAACACCTTACTACAGAAAAGGAACAAAACGCCACTATGTGATTTACTCAACCTCAAGGTGTTTCTAAACACTTCTTACACAACCATTAAAAACTTCTAAAAATAAAAACGTTTACGAGTTCTCTTTCTGAAGTTTTAAGGAGAGTGCGGTTTGAGTCAAGTAGATTTGAAGCTCGTAATGAATAGCTGGGGAGTTCTGACTGGGATGAGGGTCCTTGAACGAAGCTGGGCGTGGGGGTGTCAGGCCCTGCCCCTCCACCTCCCGAAACCCGAAACCTAAGCCCCAGGAGGGCCCTCAGGCTTGCATCCCCATCACCCCTCCCGGTGGTTCTCACGGACTTTGCCCAGAAGCTGAAGAGCCCCAGCTACAGGCAGGACAAGGATGGCGGCTCCCTCACTCCCATGGGGCCTTGGAGGTGGCTCCAAGGAGTCAGACTTACCGAAGTCTAGGAATTGTTTGATAGAGAGTGGCGACGGGGAGAAGCGGGAGTAGCGCTCGATCTGCTTGGGGACCGGCTGCTTGAGCAGCCGGTAGAAGAGCCGCATCTTCACTGGTGTAGTGGGCAGATCCACCGAGCCGTCCGGGACCGGAACGGAGGCCGCCGCCGCCGCCAAGCCACAAGGAGGAGGCGGCGCCGGCGGGGCTTTACCTCCACCTGGGGATCGGCCTTGGCGCCAGAAGCCGGTCGCCGCCGCAGCACCCTACACGAGTACCGGGCAGCAGTTACGCGGCCGTGGCCGGCTGCCCGCGGGTTCTCAAGCCCCGCCTGGAAAAGGCGGGCTCTGCCGCCGCACGTACGCGGCGCGCGTGGAATGTGAGGGGCGCTAAGGGGTACGCGATTGCACGCGCGCGCCGCTGATTGGCTGCCGCCGCCGCCTAAGCTTCCTTAAAGCCCCGGTAACACGCACAAACCTCCCGCCCTCGCTCGTGGGTCTCAGACTGGCGCCAGCCAGTTTGGTGGCTGCCGGTCCCGCCCCGGATCAAGTCTTGAGAACTGCTCCGAGACTTGAAGGACGCTGGGAGCCCACGCCTGAGAGATCTTTAGGGCTGCTCTAGACCTCCCCAACCCCAGGCCTCTCTCCCGGAAGGCACTCCTCAGATCTGCTGACTCCTCAGCTTTAAGTTGTTCCTTGCGGTCCTATGCTTTTTCTTATCTGCATGCTTTCTTTCATCCCCTCCAACAATTAATTACAGAATTAAGTGGAAGCTACTGGTCCCATCCCCTCCAACACGCGACTGGATTCATTGTATTATCAATTAACCTGTCCACAGGAGCTCTGCTCACTGCCCACCTTCACACTGGTAATCCTTCACTCCAAACAATCCTTTGGACAGGATTGTTACAAAACAGTATTGTTATGTCACTGGCTGCGGTTACTGGCCCTATACCCCTGGTTACCAACTGGACCAATAACACAGTATCTTTAGATTACTTATTCATGCTTCTCTCACCACTACCTCCTTTGAAGGAATCCATTACAAACGAAGGTCATTAACATTTGGTTTCCATGCTTCCTAGACTCCCTTGCCCCGAAACAGTTTGTTGGGATTAATCACAATTATTTCATTGCCCAAACATACACATCCATTGGAAAGGCTCAAATTAGAGCCTCTGACCAGTCTCTTTCACAAGCCTTCACCATCACAGAACCCTGACTCAGTTTCACTACAACTATCAATTTGGTGCAGGACTCTGTGTTGCATTGTGATAGATTTCCTTTGCCTGACAGCTTAAATTCACGGCTCAGTATATGAAATCAGTATTTCCTAATGTGAATATAAGAACTAGTGCTTGCTTTTAACCATTACCATGAAACATTAATTTTTGTTAATGTGTAAAAATCAACTAGAAGAAAGGTAAAAATTCTTCTTGGTCCGATTATTAGTGGAAAGTTTCATGCCTTCATTTGGCTATGTACCACTTCTTTGGTTTATGAAGTTGTTCTGTTTCTACTCCTTGAATTTAAAGAAAAATAGCATATGCATTCAGAGACATCCTGTGGTCTTCCCACATTTTCAGGTTTTTTTTTTTTT
>NC_045030.1:94342509-94352405 GCF_008632895.1 Mastomys coucha
ACAACATAATAGATACCTGGACTACTTTGCCTTTTCCATTCAAAGCAAAGCCTAAAGAGACTTAGCAACAAGCTTTGTAAAGGGCAGTTTTGCCAACAGAGCAGGACACTGACTGCAACTGGGACTGCATAGGCAGACAAAAAGGAGTGGTCTATGGTTGTCTACTCACTTTTTTTGGGTGATACCTACAGGTGGAAGTTATAGGTGAAGATCCCCGAGAAGGGAAAAGCTGAGTGTTGGTGGGGAAAGAGGTTTTTTCACCTATGTGACACAGTACTGCTGACCCTTCTGAACTCACCCATCAACTTTTTCATAATTTCCTTTTCTGCTGCACAAACTGCTACTTTAAATTCTTTTATTCCAATGTTTTAATTACTTAAAATTAATGTGCCTAATTTTATGCTTCCCTAAAAAGTAGCACAGTCCTAAAAGTTGAGGAAATGTGAAAGAGGCCTGTATAATGGAAACTTGTGCTGGGCCACAGCTCAAATGACACAGCTCTAAATTTAACCCCATCATTAGCAAGCTGTGTGACCTAAGACTAGTCTACTAGCCTTTCTGTGTCTCAGTTATTTTAATGTCAGGTGGAAATGTATACTTCCCACCATGATGATAATGGACTAAACCTCTGAAACTATAAGCCAGCCCCAATTAAATGGTTTCCTTTACAAGAGTTGCCTTGATCATGGTATCTCTTCACAGCAATAGAACCCTAAGATAAATCTCTAGCCCATTCACAGAAGCAGTACCTGGAAGCTTGTTAGGAATGCAAACTCTTGGATTCCACTACAGTCCTACTAAAACCAACACTTTGGAGGTAGAGCCCAAGGACTTGACCACAAATTCTTTTATACTGCTGTCTTCAAAAGCTACAGTTTAATTCCCTTCCTGATGAATGTGGGTTAGCATTGGCTTCTAACAAATAGATTATGGTCACAAGTGATGAGATTACATTCAGAGATTAGTTTAGAAAGTTATTGTGTCTCACTAAATAACCTGAGCAGAATCCCTCCAAATTATCAAGGCCATTAAAAGCAAAGGAAACCAGAGGTGCTGGCACAGAATAGAGAAACCTGAAAAGATATTGACAACTTAATATAATTTACTCTCCTGGATGGGATTCTGCAACAGAAAAAGAAATACTAGGTTTAAAAACTAAGGTATTCTGGACTTTGGACCAAATGAGTTGTAATACATGTACCAACACTCTTCCCCCACCCCTTCTTTTCCTTTTCCCATCTCCTCCACTCCTTCCCACTCTCTCTTCAACCCTCTCTGTTTTTTCTCCTCCAACTACCCACTTTTCTCCTCCCCCTCAAAGCTTAGAAGCAGATCCTCCCACCATATAAACTGGAGGCCGCATAGCTTTGGCCTATGGCCTTGATTCAAGCCTCCCTGTAATTTCTGAAAGATTCTGTATCAAAATCACTTAGCCAAGGGAGAAATGCTTGGACTCTTAGCACTCCCAAATCCTCAGAGTTTGTTGCCATAAATGCTCATTGTTTCCAGCTTCTAAGCTGATGATGATCTGTGATGGAAAAAAGTTAACTCATATGCAGGCCTTCCAGGATTCTGATGTGTGAATCGCTCTCTACCCTAACTCCACATCTCTCCTACCAAATGCCTCACTTAAACATAAACGGAAGCCTCTTCTGCCTTAGAAGTCCATCCATTTCCCATGCTACATGATTCACTAATAACAATACTTCTAATCCAACCTTCCTAACACTGTGCTATATAATGATTAATGTCCCCTTCCACACTAGACAGTGTTTTGCATAAGTACCTTGCCATTATTTAAAGTCACAACAAATATACATCAATAAAAATGAACAAAATTGGAACTGGAGAGATGGCTCAGTGGTTAAGAGCACTTCCTGGGGCTGGAAAGATGGCTCAGCAGTTAAGAACACTGATTGCTCTTCCAGAGGTCCTGAGTTCAATTCCCAGCAACCACATGGTGGTTCACAAACATCTGTAATGAGATCTGATGCCTTCTGTTGTGTCTGAGAATAACAATGGTGTATTCACATACATAAAATAAAATCTTTAAAAATATCTTTTAAAAAGAGTACTTCCTGATCTTCCAGAGAACCAAATTTCAATTCCCACTACCTATACATCAGAGGGTCCTACAAACACCCATAACTCCAGCTCCAGAGGATTAGATACCCTCTTCTGGCCTCTATGAGTATCTGCACACATATTTTTGATAAAAATTTGTCTCTTTTATTGATAATTATTCTCACTTTTGTTCACTTCTCCATGAATTGTGTTTGTGCTTTGGAGAGAAAATAGCCCATATTGGTTGCAATAATAAGAAATGTGGGCCAATTTGAAAACTGATGAGCATCAGTCTGATTCTTTGCAATAGTTCTTGGTTCAAGATAAGACATTGTTATGGGATGCCCACTGGAGAAGACCATACAGGCACAGTCTATCGAGCCAGTTGGGTTTTTGTTCTGTTTTGGTTTGGTTTTTTATTTTTTCTTTTCAAGACATGGTTTCTCTGTCCTGGAACTCACTTACAGACCAGGCTGGCTTTGAACCCAGAGATTCACATGCCTCTGCCTCCCAAGTGCTGAGACTAAAGGTGTGTACCATCACACCTAGAGTAAGGGGTTTTTAAAGGCAAAACCACATTCTAGTATCTTTATTGGCAGCTGTGGGGGTGGCTCTGTGCAAGCAAGCAGGTTAACAGAAGCTAAGCAGTTAGCTGGGGGTGAGGGTGTCTGTACAAGCAGGCAGTTTAACAGAAGCTTACACAAGCAGTTAGCTAGAGGGGGTGGCAGTTCTGCACAAGCAAGTTGTTTAACAGAAGCTAAGATAAGTTAGCTGGGGCATCTCTATCTCAGGTTGGGTAATTTTCCTTGAGGCTTCCCATCAAAGAGATCAAATTTTAGTTAAACTCAAATGCACTCAACAAGAATAGAAGATGGAGGAGCCTCTGAATCCCTTGCCCTGTCACAACACCTAATAAAAATCAAGGAGGAAATATTTTCAAAGGCCTTGGAGCTTCTGAAACAGTCCACCTAACTTTCACTCCCCCTCTTTCTACCTTCTCCCCATATGTGAGTGCCAACAAAGAAGCAAGTAGTAGCAGTTTGCAACTACCTTGAGACTAGAAGTAAGCTGACATTCCAGAAAATAGAACATAAACAGGAAGAAAAAATGTCCAAAATGATGATGTGAGGCTACTATCAAACCAACTCCCATGCCTTCTTTGAACTTTCAGATATAAAGGCCAGTCTATTTCCTTTGTGATTTCCACTTCACCCCCTCAATAAAATAAAAAAAAAAATTGTCCAGTTTGTGTTGTCCATATACTCACTGGACCATGGTCAAACTCCCAGTGACTAGCTCCCCGGAGGGGCTAGAGAGAAGACTCAGCAGTTAAGAGCACCAGCTGCTCTTCCAGAGGACTTGGGTTCAATCCCCAGCACCTACATAAGAGCTCACAATTGTCTTTAACTCCAGTTCCAGGGGATCCAATGCCCTCCTACAGACATATATGCAGGCAAAGATCAATTGCACATAAATTATTTTCAGGATGGTGCTGGTGGCACACACCTTTAATCCCAATGCTCTGGAGGAAGAGGCAGGCAGATCTCTGAGTTTAAGGCCAGCCTGGTCTACAGACTGAGTTCCAGGATAGCCAGGGATACATAGAGAAAGCCTGTCTCAAAATAAAACAGAAAGAAAGAAAGAAAGAGAGAGAGAGAGAGAGAGAGAGAGAGAGAGAGAGAGAGAGAGAGAGAAAGGAAGGAAGGAAGGAAGCGAGTCCTTCCTCACCTCCACCCCCACTAGAAGCCATCAATAATGGAGAGCTACACAGCTACACTTCAGCATCCTTATCACAGTTTTTAAGAGTTCTCTTTGATGGCTTCCATTTTTGGCTGTTAACTTTTTTTGAAAGAGTGGGGGTTGAGGTGGTGGTAGAGGTTGTCACAGAAGCCTTCTCTATCCCTACTTTGCACATGAGAATTTAAATCAGGTTTAATTTGATTAAAAGTGAAGTACTATAATGCTTCTTGTGCCCAAGCTATAGAACAAAATCATATCCTGTAATATCCACACCAAAAAAAACCAAAAAACAAAAAACTATAAGGGAGGGGGCTGGAGAGATGGCTCAGCAGTTAAGAACACTGGCTGCTCTTGGACCCTGGTTCAACTCCCAGCAACCACATGAGGGCTCATAACCACCTATAACCCCCATTTTGGAGGATCCTACACCTTCTTCTAGTCTCCACAGGCACTGGTACTCTTACACACATGGAAGCAAAACACTCTCACACAAAAAATAACAATAAAAAATTTAAAAAACAATAAAAGAGATTGGTTAAATAAAATAAATCATGACACATATACTCAATGAACAATTAGTTATCACTAAAGATTCACTGCATGGGCTGGACAGATGGCTTCACAGTTAAGAGTACATACTAACATTGTAGCACACTGGAGCTTGGTTTCCAGCACCCATTTTAGGTGGCTCACAACCATCTGTCACTCCAGCTACAGGGGATCCTACACCCTCTTCTGGCCTCCATGGACACCTCATTCATATGCACAAATACTCACATATACATATGCACATAATTTTTAAAAATATCTTAACTATTAGTTGTACAAAACACAGCCTTTTTAAGGGCAGGAAAAGCAAGGTACAAAATTATGCATTAATTTTCATTTGAGCTCACCTACGAAGAACACACATAAGCTTTTCATAGGGGAAGGTATAGAATGAATCAGAGCAAAATGGCCACAACGCAAGTCCTTAACTTTCTTGAGCCTCTGTTTTCTTACCTATAAATGGGTGTTTCTGTCACCTGCTACTTGAAAAACTTGGCATTTCTTTCACTGGCAACCACCTAATGATATCTTCATCCACCTAATTCTGTTAGGTACTACCACCGATCCTATCCCTAACCATCAAAATTGAATGTTAGACAGGGCAGTGTCCTTTAATCCCAGTACTTGGGAGGCAAAGGCAGACAGATCTCTGAGTTTGAGGCCAGCTTGGTTATAGAGCAAGTGCCAGGACAGCCAGGGCTACATAGAGAAAACCTGCCTCAAACAAACAAAACCACAAAAACAACAACAACAAAAATGAAAAACAACAGAAACAAAAAACAAAAACAAAAACAAAAAAACAAAACAAAAAAAACAAAGAAAGATACTGAACTTGACCTAGGTGAATTTCCAAGTCTCTCTGATTTCCATCAAAGAGGGTTATGAGGATACCAGGAGGGTCTCAGGAGACTGGACATTTATTGTCTCTCTCATTTCTTCACCATGCTGAACCTTCAACTTACTCTAATTTTCTGGATATTTGAAATTTTTGAAGAAAAGAAAGTCATTCCACACAATAAATCTGGTAATTCCTATTGTAGAATAATCTGTACTTTGTATTGCAAAACAACTATACATTAATGATATTAATGGAACAGGACCAGGGCTGAGTCATTTCTAATTTGATGTGGGATATAAAATAGACTGTAAAAGGGCAGATTTCAAAATGTAAGGAGATTCAATGTCATTAGGAAAGCCACAACTGCTTTGCCCAGTACAAGACCACCACCCACAAGGGTGTATTCAGGCTTTGAAATATACTGGACAAAAATGAGATGTCCTATATGTGTAACTGTCAAACTGATTCCAAAGACTTAGTATGAAAAAGAATGAAAACAATAAGATACTTCTTGTTAATTTTTACGTCACCTATAAGTCGAAATGATAAGCTTTTGGATATGTTAGTTTAAGCAAATATCTTATTAAACTGATTTCACCTATTTCTTTTACACTTTTTTTGTTTGTTTGTTTGGTTTGGTTTTTCGAGACAGGGTTTCTCTGTACAGCTCTGGCTGTCCTGGAACTCACTCTGTAGACCAGGCTTTCCTCAAACTCAGAAATCTCCCTGCCTCTGCCTCCCAAGTGCTGGGATTAAAGGCATGTGCCACCACTGCCCAGCTCTTCTTTTACACTTTTAAGTGTGGGGCTTCAAGAAAATGTGCTGAAGATGTGGTAGGTGTGCTTTAAATTATATCTGCGACTCACATTAGGGCCCACATTAGATTTCTATAGGACAGTGCTACATTAAATGTGTGAAAATGTACTACCCATTATTCTATGAAATAGGAAGGTAACTGGCATTGCACTGGACTTCTTTGTGCTGAAGATGTGGTAGGTGTGCTTTTAATCCTTACATTAACCTTGCCAATAAATTCAACACTGGATTGTTGTTCAAGGTCTCAGTCAGTTGCCAAGGCTTTTCTGTGTGCCATGAATGATCTGAAGACTTATGTGTAGAGAGGAAAGGATGCCAAACCAAGTGGAAAAAGAAAGAGTGGGCATGTTCTATAGAATTCCAATGTTTTTGCACAGATGAGTCTCATGGGAAAATTATAACTCCAGAGCCCTCATCCTTGATACTGAGCTTACAAGCACATGACTAGTGACAAGTGACATGGTCTTACTTTATCTAACACACCTTAGGATTTCAGTGTGAGTGCTGGGGAAAACCCTGACTCTACCCATTCAAGAAAGATTCCTGAGCTAGGCACGAAGATGTACACCTATAATTCCTGCACTTGGGAGGTGAAGGCAGGTGGACCAAGAATTCATGGCTAACCTTAGTGCCTCCAGGACACAGGATTGGAGTTCTCAACTGGAAGCAGAGATATCTGGAAGGCGTATAATAAATATACACAGGCTACTTTGGGGGTACAAGCTGACAGGCAATTTTCAAGGCTTCAAGTTTCTCTCTCATTCTCTGCTCTCTTTCTCTCTTGCTCATTTACTGACAACTTGAGGCTGCACACACTCTGCATTCTTCTGTGCACTCTGCTTTTCTCCTGTGCACTTTTTCTTTTCTTGAAGTCTCACACTCATACACACCTCTGTGAAAGGGGTTTCACTCTCACACACACTCTTCACACACATCTCTCTCACACACACACCACATGCACTCTCCTTTCACTCACACACACTCTCCATACATGCCTCACATTCTCTCTTCACTCACTCTTCACATGCTCTTCTCATGAGCTCTCTCTCACACACACTCTTCATTTGCTCTCCACATTCACCTCACTTGCCCCTCACTCACTCTCTACATGCTCACCACTCGCTCTCCACATTAGCTCTCTTGCCTTTTTCTTGCCCCAGTCCTTTATTGATACTCTAAAAGCAGATAAAAAAGACATTGTATAATCATTGCCAAATCAAATTCAAAAGAATAACCACATCCCAGAAAGAATCAAGAATTACAGTTGTTTCCCAAGGTTTCAAGCTTCCCTATTCCCAGGCCTATAGCCAAAATAATAATAATTGCAAACGTATCATTATTTAAACTTTAGCATATTATACTTCAGAGCTCAGAGCTTCGAGGCCAAGTACTTGCGTTTTCTTGTGAGGCTCTAATAATAAATGATATGGGCAAAGCTGTCAAGTAGTGGCCAGAAAGAATCAAGATAACCCTTAACTCAATAGTTCCGCTAACTTTCTACATCTGCATGTTGCACACAATGACTCTCCTAAAAGTCCCAGTGTTTTGACTTAGTTCCACTAATATAAGATTTTACATTTTCTATACTTGCTTATCCAGGAACCACTCTCAAATGTGCTACTTATTTCATAACTTCAATAGTTTTTTCCTTTCTTGGGGTCCCAATGTTGGCTCTATTTCATTTTCTAATAATTTCTTCAAACTTTCTTTGCAAGTCAAAGCATTAATTCAGAACTACCATTATGCAGTTATTACATTGTTTTTAAGATGAGAACACACAGCATGCACCTGGGCCATTAGGACTGTGCTGTGCTGTGCCCCATGCCTCAAATTTTTAATTGTTTAAGAATCATTACATCAGGGAACATCTAGTTTCACAGAATTTACCAGAGCAGAAGGAGAAAGAAGTAAGAAAGTCAGATATAATAGAATAATTATGCACACCAAGACCAACTGAAAAACAGTCATGCACAAATGAAATCTATACAGCCATTGTCCAGGGCTGAGGTTAGGAGAAATGGGAACAACTGTTTTTTACAAAGAGCTGCCACAGGCTACTGAGATGTCTCCATCCAGACCTTCTGCAAGCAGTCCCTCATTTCACATGGTGGGTCCCCTGGAGGGATGTGTCTCCTGTTTCTCAGGGTCCCAGACGCCATCCTTTTCTACAAGGAGCTGCTGCGGGCTTCTGAGATGTCTCCATCCTGGCCTAGTAGAAACAGACCCTGTCATTGTATGCGATCCCCAGCACCTTAGATATGAAACAAGTTCAAGGCTAGCCCCAGCTGTAAAGTCCTATTTTTAAAAAACAAGGAGGTGAAGGAAGCAACAGAAGAAGAGGAGATAAAGATAGTTTTTAGTATTGGTTTTGGGTTTTTTGTTTTTGTTTGTTTTGTTTTTTTGAAACAGGGTTTCTCTGTATAGCACTGGCTGTCCTACAACTTGCTCTGTAGACCAGGCTGGCATAGAGCTTAAAGATCTGCCAGTCTCTGCCTCCCAAGGGCTAGGATTAAAGGTGTGCACCACCAGCACCTGGCTGAAGATAGTTATTTGTTTCAGTTTTGAGTGTGGCAGGAAGGTTTACTCAGTTACCCTTTAATTTCCCTTTTCCCCAGAGGATGATTTGTTAGGTTTAGATATGCAAGTCAGGACTTGGAATTGTGGACAGAATTTGGAGTCTCTCAGAGTAATCATGGAAGGGGGTAAAAGAAGAAATTAGAGGGCTGGGCTTTAAGAATGGTTCAGTAGAAGACAAAGAGCAAGGCAATACCGGAGCCTGCAAGCATATCACACTGTGTGTGCTTTGTATTGTGTGTTTTGAGATTTAGGGAGAACAGGAAAAGGTAAATGAGTGAAATTGGGGTGGGATACTTTCACCTTGGTCCATCAAGGACCCTAGCTAACATTTCAATGATATATAGTACTGAATTGTTAATGGAAGCCATTAGTTGTCTTTTTTGCATGCATACATGTGTGTGTGTGTGCACATATGGAGACCAGAGGTTGTCATCAGTCTTCTATGATCCATGTCTACTTTATATAATAAGGCAGAGTCTCTCACTTGAGCTCAGAGCTCACCAATTTGATACAACTAGCCTAGCTTGTCAACCCTTGTGTCCACCTCCTAAGCTTTAGCTTCACAAGCCCGCCACCATATCCACCCAACATTTATATGGCTGCTAGGGGTCTGAACTATGGCACCTCACACTTGCATGGCAAACACTGTACTCACTGAGACATGTCACCAGCATTGACCTTCAATTTGAAACACTTAACACTGGCTCTTATGTTTGCCAGTAGTTCCATGTGTCTAAATGGAAAGTGTCATCATTGGGATCTGAAATAGGAGAAAGTGCCTTTATTTTCCCTGAAGCAGATTGCTATAGGTTTATAAGTGGTCTCCATAAGCTCACATAGTAAAGGCCACCCCCAGTCTGTAGCATTATCAGAGGGTGGTGAAACCTTTCAGAAGTCAGGGCTAGGGGGAGGGTTTAGGTAACAAGCAGGTGAGTCCTCACAGGGGATTGGAAGGTACTGGTCTTTTCCTTTCTTTACTTCACTCTTAGCTATGAGTAAGGTCTCCTTCAACACACACTACTATCATGACCATGATGTACTGCTTCACCACAGGCCCACAAGCATCATGCCAACTGACTATAGATTGACCACTCCATAATTGTGAGCCTAAATAATCTCCTGAGCCAGGGGTAGAGCTCAGTGGTAAGTGTCCTCTTAGCAGACACAATGCCCTGGCTTTAAATCTGCCTTTCCCCTCCCCCCTGCTATAAGCCTTTCTTCTTTTATTCTTTTATCATTTTTACAGGGCTGGGAATTAAACCCAGAGCCTTGTGCCCCACTACAGATCTATATCTCCAGAAAATCTTTCTTT
>NC_045030.1:94352820-94354161 GCF_008632895.1 Mastomys coucha
GAGTTTGATGCCAGCCTGAGCAACTTCATGAAACCTTGTCACAAAATAACAAATTTTAAAAGGGTGCTTGCCTTTAGTTGCAGCATTAGAAAGGCAGAGGCAGGCAGATTTCTGTGAATTCAAGGTCAGCCTCATTTACATAGCAAGTTCTATGCCAGCCAAAGCTACATACTGAGACCCTGTCTCAAAGAACAAAACCAAAGTAACAAAATGGCTCAGTAGTAGAGCTCTTGCCTAGCATGTACAAGGTCCTAGGTTCAATCTCTAGTACTCCCACACACACAAAAGAGTACTACTGTCAGGAGACTTTTAAAACTAGCTTTTGCACTCAGCATTACAAAGGGTCATGCCATGTTACCTATGTACATACAGGCTCATTTTAGTTTGTTTCTGATTTAGCTCTCTCTCCTTCTTTTCCTTTTCTCCCTATCTCCTTCCCTTCATTTCTTTCTTCCTTCCATCCTTTTTTTTAATCTATCATCTATCCATGTTCTATCCTTTTGCTACTACAAAGAGTAGACAGTGGTACCGAGAATATTGTTTCTAAAGAAATGGGATGGTTAGATCAGAAGATAAGAAAATGTTTAGATCTACAAATTCATCAAACTACCTTCTTAAGATCAATATGAGATTTCATTAATCTGTTTGTATCCTGTTTATCAAGCCTTGATGCTGTCAGGCTGCTTCATCAAATGCTTTTATTTTTTTTGTTAGATTTTGGTTTCATGGGCATTCATACTTATCCATGATCTATCTTATCCTGAGATGGGGGTCTTACTTGGTAGCCCTGGCTGGCCTAGAACTCACTATATAGACTAGCCTGTATCTCATATGGATCTGTCTCCTTCTGCCTCTGCAGTGCTAGGATTAAACTCAGGTGCCATCACACCTGGTTATATTCATTTACTTTTAAAAGCAGGCACTGGAGAGATGGCTTGGCAGTTAAGAGCACTTGCTGCTCTTACAGAGAACCAGAGTTTGGTTCCTAGTACCTACGTATATTAGGTGGCTCATGACCTCCTCTAACTCCAGTTCCAGGGCACACAACACCATCTTCTGCCTGTAAGGGTACACCCACGACCACCACCACCACCACACATTATTTTAAGGCAGGCCAGGCATGGACCTGGGTATCCCAAGTCTAAGATTATTATGGAATCAATTCTATTCAGCTATTGCCTCATTTCCCAGTTAATACAGTTATGGCATGCTGATCCAGGTTTATAAATGCATGCTGATCAAGTTTCAAAAACATCACAGCCCAATGAAGATGCAGACCCACCCATTCTACAGACCATGTGAACTTCAGGTGTTGTTCCTCAAGTGTTACCCACTATATAT
>NC_045030.1:94354283-94359637 GCF_008632895.1 Mastomys coucha
ATGCATTACCATACCAGGCTCTGTTATGTGGATTGTGGGAACTCAAACTCAGGCCCTCATGCCCACAAGGCAAGCTCTTTACTGACTGAGCTGTCTCTCCAGCCCTCATTCTATAGAGAATCCTGAGCTGGACAGTATGCATTTTCATTGTAGCGTTTCATTCTCCAGAGATTAGGTTGCGGTCTCTACCTGATTAGTACCATCTTATTGAGCCATCCAATTGCTTCTGATAATTTTCCTTTCCACTACTCAAAAAGAGACAACTTTTCAGTGTTCAGTTCAGAACAAGGCTTGGTTCTTTCTAGCAATGATTCTGGGTGTAGCTGGTAGCCACTACAAGAAAGAAGTCAGGTTGATAATTTTGGTTGGAAGGACCTTTGGCCATGTCGTAGGCTGCCAGTGAGCCCCACTGGTGAGTAGGACCAGCCCTACATACATATAATCCCTACATGGTCATCCTACAAGGTTAGTCAGTTCTACCATTTACTGCTGCTGTGGCAACAGATGTGTTATCTAAACTTTTCTGAGTCTTGACTTTCTCATCTGGAAATGGGATATCGGAGAAATGAATCCTTTATTATGAGTTTAGTGTCAGCTGTCAGCCAGATTTCATATCCAAGCAGCAAACCACAGTGTAGACAAACATCTGATCTTGATGTGCCCCTTTCAGATCTGCCACCCTGGCTCTGAGTTTGGGACAGTTCCTCCATCTTTCCTCACTTGTAAAATGAGAAGGTAGAACTTCAGTTGACCTCTGAAGAGGAGACCATGGGTCTATTAGCAGGGCATTGACTGCAATAATAAATTATTTACTGGTGCCAGTGGTATCATCACCTGAGGCTATTGTTCCTTAGGCAATAACTTATTCAACAGATCCAGAGGGAAGAGTTAGGTAAAGTCCAAGGGAATAGGAAGAAGCCATCTTATTTTATTTGAGGGACTGATTTCCAAATACAAAGGAGAAAGAAAATAGTGACAAGGTTAAATACCTGCTCCAAAATGCACAAATAAAAGCTGTGTTTGTATTGAAGATCTTCCAAGCTGAGTCTGGAACTTTGACATTACTCTGCAATTCCTCCAGTTCTTTTTCATGGACACAAAGCAGCCTTATGATACATCAGGCTTGTGTTCTGTTTCTCCTTGTGTAGCCCGTTGTTCAGACTTTCCTTTCTTCTGAGCACTTCTGTTGTCACTGGTTCCAGAAAAGTCACTTTCATAAGTTTTGTTTGGCATCATAACCCAAGCTGAACCCGTTCCCATTCTTACATTATGCCATCTCTAGCACAGAAAAGTTTCACTCCTGTATTTCATATACATGGATTGGGCCAAACACAAGCTGAATTTCAGTGAAAAAAAGCAACACTGCCTATTTCCCTTAACCTTTAACCCAGGACTTTTCTGACAGCCTTCTTGGCTTCTCACAGACAGGAGGCTTACCTTTATCACACTTCCCCATGAACTTGTCTGCCTAACATCCTATTGTCCTTTGTCTGCACAGGTGTGGTCATGTTCTCAATGAATAGCAGGGAAATTTTTATTACCCCAGACTCCCTGGAGACACGGTCTCTCCACCAATACCAAGAGAATGAAAAGAGGACAGCAAAAGAGCAAGTATGTTCACAATACAGCTTAGAATAACCAAAATCTGGCAGACATGGCAGCAAGAGAGGAGTAGAGAGCTTAGAAAAACCAGTGATGGTCTGGAAAAGACAAGTATATAGGGAGGCATGGTAGTATGGTCTGAACGTCTGTGCCTCTACCCCAGTAAATATGCTGAAGTCTCCACCTGCAGTGTAATGCAAAGTCTGTAATTCTCATGATTGTAATTACTGCTCATGTAAAAGAGACTCTAGACAGCTACTATTTCCCTTTCACCATGAGTGAACCCAGCTCTGTCTGTGAAACCCAACTCTGTCTGTGAAAAACTAGGGCCTCCTCAAACACCAGATCTGCTGGAACCTTGATCTTGGAGGTAAAGGAATTTTAATCCCAGCAACATGGCTACCCTGGCAAGGGATCACATCCAACAATCTAGGTCTGTGTGATCCAGCTGGAATATAGACACACCCTTAGTCAAGATCTTTAATTGCCCTGGGTGAAATACAAACATGCCTTTAACCCTAAACAGTGACATCTAATTGAAGGGTAGACAAAGTGACAAATCAGAGAAAGATTTGACAGAATGAGTCAGAGATAGGATACGCCCAACTCTCACAAGAACAGACAGGAAAGAGAGGCTGCTTAAGAGCAGTGCAGGGAGAGAGGGGGAGTTGAGTTCAGTTGAGTTCATGCAAATCAGTTCAGTTCCTGCAGTCAGTGGGGTCATAGCAGTTCGGTTTGTGGAGTTCAGAGGTACTATTTCTAAACAAGGCAATTCAGTCAGAGGCCCAGAGAGAAGCCAGATTAAAGCAGTCAGATGGGAGAGAAGTTTGAGCCTAAACAGCTGAGTTGAATGAGTCAGCCAGAGTTCAGAAAGAGCTCAAAAGAGTGACCTTATTCAATAGTGTCAGAGATTGAAATATTCTAGGTCTAGGTTAGTAAACAGAAGCTGGAAGTTAAAGCCTTTGAGGTCCTAGCTTGAAGAAGATTAGATTCTTCAGAGTCTATAAGCTTCCAGACCTATGCCTATGGATAGTTAGAACAGAGAAAGAAATGCTCTGGGCTTGACTGGCTCTTATCTCATCACTTCATCTGAGGAAATAAAAGCCACATTTACATTGGGCTTGTAACCTCCAGAACTATGAGAAGTGAATGTCTGTTGTTTATAAGCAAATGCAGTCAATAGTATTCCGTCCCAGTAGCCCAAATGCAGAGAGAGACAGAGAAAGAGACAGAATATTCTTGATGGGGTTAGCACACATGTGCAGTCCTTCCCCAGTTGTGCTGCTTTTCCTATAGATACTGTCTTAATTTGGTTTTCCATTGCTGTGAAGAGACACCGAGATCAAGGCCAACTCTTATAAAGGACAACATTTAAATGGGGCTGGCTTACAGGTTCAGAGGTTCAGTCCATTAGCATCATGGCAGGAAGCATGATGCTGGAAGGGTCCAGGCAGGCATGGTGCTGGAAGAGTTCTGCATCTTAATCAAAAAGCAGACAGGAGAGGGACTGTCTTCTGCAGGCAGTTAAGAGGAGGCTCTCTATACTGGGCAGAGCTTGTGCACTAGTAAACCTCAAAGCCCACCCCCACAGTGACACGCTTCCTCTAACAAAGACACACCTCCTCTGATAAGGCCACAGCTCCTAATAATGACACTTCCCATGGGCCAAGCATAATCAAATCACCACAGACACCATGCTCACTAATGTCTAACAGATGCGCCGAAGATGGTAGTTTTGCTCCTATTATGTTTACTTTTCCCACTGCTGCAACAATACCTGACAAAATCAACATAAGGGAAGAAAGGGTTATTTTGACTCAGCCTGAAGCAATGGTCTCAACTTGTGGATTGCAACCCCTTAGGAGTTGAATGACCCGTTCACGGGGGTCATCTAAGATCATCAGAAAACAGAAATTTGCATTATGATTCATAACAGTTGCAAAGTTACAGATTGAAAACTACTGGTCTGAGGGGATGCAATCAACCCAATACAGATGGAATTTTCACACAGCTGGTCATATTGCTTCCACAGTCAAGAAGGAAGGGTAAATGGATAACCTGTAGCTTCTGGCCATAGCCTGGTCTCTTTTGATGACTGCTGCTCTTCTGCTGCTTCTAAAAGTGGCTTAGAGCCGGATCCTTGGCCTCTTTCTTTCTTGTTTCTCTCTAGTACACCATCCCTACTATTCCTCCAACTCCATTTTGTTATTTGCTGATTCGTATACTTCCAAATGCCCCTGGCCACTTCTATGCCAATGCCTCAGTGATTCCCTCAAGCTGTTCATGATGACCAAAATTGTGCTACTGGGCTCCTACTCATGTCCTTCTCTTGCAGGAAGGCTCCTTTCCTAAGAACTGTGGCCCTGCTGACCAGGCACGTAAAATAAGAACCAACACATTACTACTGGAAGCTCACTTGTCACTTTCTTGCATTCTATCCACCATCAAACCTCCCAATTCTATGCCCTGTTCCTCTCCTGAATCCTCTGCTTCTCCTCATCCCAAGTGTCACGTCCTGCTCATGGCTCCAATTCTTATTCCCTGTTTTTCCCACCTGCAGCCTTTGGCCATGATCTTCATTGTGTCAGAATCATAAATACTCTTTCCACCTTCATTCACAAAATTGGTAATGCCTACTCATCCTTAGATTAAACATTACATCTCAGAGAATTCTCCCAACTACCTGATTGAACTGGGTCTCCTTCTAATTCCTTTTGTAGCACTATATATTCCTCCTCTCCAGAACATTGAGACCTTCAAGTGAGGGGGCTGGAGAGATGGCTCAGTGGTTAAGAGCACTGACTACTCTTCCAGAGGTCCTGAGTTCAATTCCAACCAACCACATGGTGGCTTACAACCATCCGTGATGGGATCTGATGCCCTCTTCTGGTGTGTCTGAAGACAACTACAGTGTACTCATATAAAAATAAATCTTAAAAAAAAAAGAGAGAGAGACCTTCAAGAGAATATTCTTTTGGCTTAGTGCCAGTCTTTCTCTCATGCCTATAAATTCCATATTGGAGGAGCTCATGCCCATTTGCTCACCAGGGAGTCTTTCTTCAGTCCTAGGATCACTTCCAGCCAATAGTAGGAAAGTCTTTAAGGTGGCTGACTCAAAGGAACACTTCTACCAATCATTATCCACAGTGGTCTCACAAAGCCATACCTGTTGAGTTGGAACCTCCTGTGTTAGTTTCTGATAGCTGCTATAATACCTGGCCACAAACTTGATGGCTTTTATACATCAAGACATTTATTATCTCACAGTTCTGGAGGTCAGAAGACCTAAAATCAAAGGCTGTGAACAGGCAAATGGAAAATGGTCAATTGGCACACAGTGTTAGTTACATAGTGGAGGTATATTCTGATGGTCTACTGCACAGTGGGCATAGATAATAATAATAATACATTTTACATTTCAAAGGAGCTAAAGGGGCCAGCCATAGTGGCACAGACTTGTAATTCCAGGTACTAGAGAGGCTGAGGTAAGAGGCTCACTTGAATCCAGGAGTTCTAGGCTGCAGGGCACTATGTATCTGCACTATATTTGGCATCCTGATGGTGACCTCCTTAGAGTGGGGGGCTACCAGGTTCCCTGAAGAGGCTGTGAACTATCGCAGGTCAGAAATGGAGCAAGTTAAAATAGATAAATATTTTGAAGCTGGGTGGTGGTGGGACACGCCTTTAATCCCAGCACTTGGGAGGCAGATACAGGCGGATTTCTGAGTTCGAGGCTAGCCTGGTCTACAGAC
>NC_045030.1:94359647-94367180 GCF_008632895.1 Mastomys coucha
TGTGAGCCTTCATGTGGTTGTTGGGAATTGAATTGGGCTCCCTATAGTCGCTTCGGTCAACTCCACTCACTCAGTCACTGCTTGTTCTGGCCCAAAGCTTTATTTATTATTACACATAATTACAAACTGTAGCTGTCTTCAGACACACCAGAAGAGGGCATCAGATCTCATTACAGTTTGTTGCGAGCCACCATGTTGTTGCTGGGATTTGAACTCAGGACCTTTGGAGAGCAATCAGTGCTCTTACCCACTGAGCCATCTCACCAGCCCCTTGAATGTTTTAACTAGAAAAAATGTTAAATTTCTGATTTGATCATTTCATAGTGCATATACATATCAAAACATCACACTGTACCTATAATCCACATGGTTAATGTTAAATAAAAATAAAATAAACTTAAATATATATTAAGGGATACAAAGGACTTTATTCATTTCTAGAAGCTCTGGGGGAATGTTTTAGTTAGGGTTTTCATTGCAGTAATAAAAAGCCATGACCGCCGGGCAGTGGTGGCGCACGCCTTTGATCCCAGCACTTGGAAGGCAGAGGCAGGCGGATTTCTGAGTTCGAGGCCAGCCTGGTCTACAGAGTGAGTTCCAGGACAGCCAGGGATATACAGAGAAACCCTGTCTCGAAAAGCAAAACAACAAAACAACAACAACAACAACAACAACAAAAGATGCCCCTCAGCCTTGCCTATAGGCCAGTCTGATGGAGGCATTTTCTCAGCTGAGATTGTTTCCTCTCAGATGACTCTAGTTTGTGTCAGGTTGACAGCTAACCAGCAGAGGGAGGATCCACCTTTATGACTACAGACTTCGTTTTCTTGTTTTGTTTTTGTTTACTTCTAGAACTTTACTTCAACATAACTGTGCATACGGAATACATTCAATATTAGCTAATAAAATGCAATTATGGTTAAGTTATTCCATACAATTTTGGCCAGAAACTTGGTACATGGTTTACAATTAAAAAGAAAAAGCAATTGAGTTTACGTTTATCTATCACAGATGTATAAAACAAATCATCCATCAAATGCTGCTGAAGAAGGTGGCAGAACCTTAAGACCGCAGCCTTCTTGAGGCTGCCTGTGTTCCTTTCAGACCAGCGCCACTTCAACTGCCACCACCATGTCACAGCTTCTCCCATCCTTACTTTCCTGCCTTCCTCTTATAAGGACTGGGAGTCCATCCACATGATCCAGAAAAATCTTCCCATCTCTAGATTACCAATTTGATAATATCTGCAATGTCATCTCCTGTTACCTTAAGAGAATCAGTGACAGCCGGGCGGTGGTGGTGCACACCTTTAATCCCAGCACTTGAGAGGCAGAAGCAGGCGGATTTCTGAGTTCAAGGCCAGCCTGGTCTACAGAGTGAGTTCCAGGACAGCCAGGGCTATACAGAGAAACCCTGTCTCGAAAAACCAAAAAAAAAAAAAAAAAAAAAAGAATCAGTGATAGGTTTGCGACATTAGGAAGTGAATATCTGGGAGGATTGTTGTGGCCTGAATGTTCCCATGGCCCATAGGCCAGTTCCTGGTTCAGAAATTTAATCTTCAGTACAATGGTATTGCAAAGTGTGGGCTCCTGGAAATTCTTTACCTCCAGTCTTGTGAATGGACTAATAATGTTAGCGGAAAAGGAGTGCACTCTCTTCTGCTCTTCTTCCACATTAGTACATTGTTTCTTTTTTTCACCTTTCACCTTCTGCCTCACCAGGACTTGGTGCAGCAAGTTGGCTATTGTAGTTTTCATAGAAAGTGTCTCCCCAATGGCTCAAGTAGAGAAGACTTGATCCCTAGGTTGTTAAGTCCAATCATTGACACAGCCATGAACTCTGCCTTCACTGGTGGATCAATCCATAGATGTATTCTCTATCTGATGGCATTATTGGGAGAGCATGGAAACTAGGAGATGAGCCCTGGGTGGAAGATGCAGATTGTTGGAAATGTGTCTTAGGAGCTAGAGCTTGCCTCAGGTCCCTCATTCAGCATCTTTGCTTCATAGTTGTTATGATGTGAGCAGCTATCCTCTGTCATGACATTGCTGCTTTGCCTCAGGTATGCAGCAAAGGAGAATTAATGTACAGGTTCTCACCAGGAGCCAGACCCCAGTGCTTTAATCTTAGACTTCTCAGCCTCCAGAACTATAAGGAATACGTTTCCATTATTTATACATTATCCAGTCCCACATAATTTGTTATAGCAGCACAAAATAGATTAAGATGGAGGAGGGACAGTATTTAGTCTGTGACACCACCACCCCTCATTTCCAGAGGATAGGTTCTTTGCAGTTTTCTGGAATAATTTCTGAATTTAGCTACCATGCACACTTCATATGCATGATGGTGCTGATTTACAACTGATTTACAACTGTCTTTTTAGGCTCTCTTGTATGTTATTTCCATTAGTCTTTCCTTGAAAGTATACATATACTCCACAGTGACCACCTAAATATAGCCTTCAGGTATATTTAGAATATCCTTCCAGACTCATGCCCTCTTAACCAGGCAGTGCCATGGATTTGCTGTAGTCTGTCCCCTTCAAAATTAATGTTGAAATGTGGTCCGCAGTGTAACAAGCTCTGAGAGGTGGTGGTGGGATTCTTATGGGAGTGAATTCCCAGTCTTGAAGAACTGAATTAATTACCTGGAGAGTGGGCTGCTATAAACCAAGGCTGTCCTTGTTCTGCCTCTTCCTCAGGCACACATGCCCTTGTCCTTTCGCCTTCCACTGTGTTATGACAAGACACACCAGATACCGAACAGATGCCAGCACCTCGTTCTTGGGCTCTCCAGCTTCCAGCACTGTGAGCAGATTGAACTTCCATTCTTTCTAATTTACCCAGGTTTGGCTATTTTCTCATAGCAGCAGAAAAATGAAATAAGACAGGAAGACAGAGGCACAGAAGGGGAATGAGATCCAGTCAAGCAGTTGAAGTGACCTTCTTAATGTACCTTTATAGCACCAAGTTCCCCGTCTAAGCTGTCATTTTCTCCTAAAAAACTGGTAAGGGAGTGGTCCCAAGATGTCTTAGTCTGCAGGATTTTTATCAATAAACTGTAGTTGAGCCATTTTAGATGATACATTTATAATTGTTGGGCAATGTTCAGAAAGTATACTACCTCTTTAGCCAAAGGTGTTCAGTATACAAATGATCTGCATTTTAAAAACTTCATTTAGTCAGCATGACTATTAAAGTTCTCTGATTCTCAAAGTGCTACCTATGGACCAAAATGTGGATCCACCACAAATCTCTGGGCATGCTTACAAAGGATTTTCTCGATTATGTCAATTGAAGTGGAAAGACCCACGTTAACTGTAGGTGACAGAATTCTATGTGCTGGGGTTCTGAACTGCATAAAAAAGAGAAAGCTAGATAGGCATCAACATTTATTGCTCTCTGCTTCCTGACTGTGGATGCAATTGTGACCAGCCATTTCCTGTTCCTGCCATCTCCCCTTCTCCTCCACAATAGTAAAACCTGTGCACTGTGCATCAAAATAAACCTTTCTCCCTTAAGTTGTGTTTGTCAGGTATTTTGCCACAGCAGAGAGACAAATAACTAATACAGTCTCTTAATGTTTTAGGCAAGTTTCCAAAGTAAAACATTTAAAGGTCATTTGTCTTTATATGCAACCATTCTGATTCTTTTTGAGGTGGGATTTTGCTACATGGCCTAGGATGGTCCTTAATTCTCTGTGTCACCCAGACTGACCACAAGCACTCAGTAGTCCTCCTGCCTCACCCTTGTACATACAGAGATTATAGGCATGCATTATCACATCTGGCATTCTTCTGATTGTAAAATAAACTCTTAGACATTGTAAAACTTAATCTAGAATCATTTTGTTAAATACTTAATCCTCATTATATACTTTCAGTGAAATGTGTTATTTAAGAAATAATCTCCTGGCTTTTCATTGTTCTGGCCTGATCATTGCATTTTAGTAACTGAGAATTAACTGGAGGGTTCCAAAAAAGTCAGAGATTGTGTGATGAGGCTGACTGCCAGAACTACTGCTTTCCACTGTCTCCAGTGAATCTTGGCTACAGTGGCTTTGATTAATGAGAAGCAGGTGGTTTACAAACTTGTTTTCCCATATAAGAACTGTTATAGTTTTTGTTTGTTTTGCTTATTTTTTTTTTGTGTGTGTGTGTCCATCTGTCTGCTATCTGTCTTTCTGTTTATAATATATGTGTGAAAACTTCTCAGGAGTCAGTTATTTCCTTCTACTGTGTTTTGGAGGGAGGATGTCTCTGAAACTCTGTATTACAGGTTTGCTGTCCTGCAAGCCTCTGGGCCATTCTTCAATCTCTGCCTCTCATCTCAAAACCCACTTGCTAATTCCATGTTGACTGAGGACCTCTGGCTTGCAGTTGTGAGGGGTGTTATGGATGGAAAAAGCCACCAGAGAAAGATGGAAGCACTAGAAACAAACACCAGCTACTTTGCAATCTTGTCAAAGGTCAACCCTGTGTGTTTATTACAGGGTTTCTCACTGATGATACATTTTCCTTTTTGATTATGTTGACAACATGATCTGTAGGTTCATATTTGAAACCAGCTCAAGCTACATATTTTTTTGTTACTGTATGCATCCCAGTAACTGCTTCTTTTCCTACTGAGATGTTTAATGCCAGTGTGTATGACTTAGCACTAAATAGGTGTGCTTGTTAATGCTTGTTTCCAAGTTCCTCCAGGGAAAATTCTAAACTCAAGGCAACATGGATTCTCTTCAGTTTGAAATTCTCTTCAATATTTGATCCACTGGCCTCTTTGATTATTTTTTTTCCTAAGAGGGCATCAAATATTCCACAGAACGAACAACCAAGCTCTCAGCATTGTTATCGTGAAAACGGACGAAACTGTTATTGTAGACCACAGATGGCAGATACTAAGGCCTGGTCTAGAGAGTGAGTTCCAGGACAGCCAGGGCTACACAGAGAAACTCTGTCTCAAAACAAACAAACAAACAAACAAACAAACAAACAGGGTGAGGTCTGAAATTGGAAAGCATCCCACTAAACTTTCATACAAGTGACAATAAGCACTCAGTATTCCGCCAGCACAGACACCATACAAATTGAAGGATGCTTGCACTTCCTTCTGATTAGACAGTCTCTTTTTAATGTATTTAGTAGCCTCCTGTACTACCTTGAAATGAAATTTACAGGTGATAACCATATACCTCTGCACATAGTTGCAATAAATGGTATGATGAAGAAAAAAAAGAAATGCCTAATAAAATAACATGCATTTCGTAGTGCAAACCTTCAGGTATGGCAACATCAGAGAGCATAATAAAGTATTCCAATGCTTTATCATAGCATCACTATAAGTGACAGTTCAAGATGTAGACTAATGCAGGTGGGCCTCAGTAGCAGCTTTGTCCACAAAAAACACTACTAACCCTGTGGTGTTTGAGATTTCCCGACATGCTGAACAACTCCTGGAAAATTCTAATCAGAAGGAAGTGCAAGCATCCTTCAATTTGTATGGTGTCTGTGCTGGCAGAATACTGAGTGCTTATTGTCACTTGTATGAAAGTTTAGTGGGATGCTTTTCAATTTCAGACCTCACCCTGTTTGTTTGTTTGCTTGTTTGTTTTGAGACAGAGTTTCTCTGTGTAGCCCTGGCTGTCCTGGAACTCACTCTGTAGACCAGGCTAGCCTAGACCTCATACTTTTAAGTGTCAAAAGTTTTCTTCAGTTATGACTTTTTTTTTAATGCCATCATAGATTTCTAAAATTCTTTCAAACTTGAATGGTATCACCTCTCATTTAGAAGGTACAATTTAAAGTTAAGAAAGAAATTACAGTCAGATGGGGTGACCCAGGCCTATAAGTCCAGCATTTGAGAGATAGAAGCAGGAGAATTGAGTTTGAAGCCAGCCTGGGCTACATAGTGAGTCCTTGTCTCTCTGAGAGTCTACATGGATACATAACATCACAGACAGTTGACATGAATGTAGAAGTACAAGTGTGTGAAGGAACAAAAGGAATAATGGAGGAGGAGAGAAGGAAAGAGGAGGAAGGCAGGGCCCAGGTTGGGGGATGCTCAAAAGCAGTCCTATGTAACCCAGTAAGAAAAGTAAAATTTGAAAGGTTTTAGGTTTTTGTTTTTATTCACAACTGACAAAAACAACTTTATCTGTACCAGTCAAAAAATTGAAAACAACCAATGTAATCTCAAAAGCTACACAAAATTGTTGTAGCTACATCTTAATGGAATATCTTGTTTTTATTTTTGATTCTTTTTGAGTTTCACATCATGCACACTAATCCTGATCATTTCCCCATCTCTACATATCTACCCTCTGCCCTTGCAACCTCCCCTCACCAAAAATAAAAAATTAACAAAACAAAACAAAGCACAGAAAACATGTCATCATGGAAGCTGCAGTTTGTCACAGTGTGTCCCACAATATACCCTTTGGTTCACACATCTTTACTTGCAAAGGATCATTGCAATGAGTCATTGATCTGTTTTGAGGCCTCTGGCTACTCCTAGATACCCTGTTGTTGCTGTGTCATGGAGATCCTGCAGCTTTGGATCTGCAAGACTGGCTATTTCACATGCCCTAGCAGTTCATAGATGATGTAAATGTTGGGCCAACTCAAAGCTCTGGATCTGGGCCTGTGTGGTAGCTGGGTTAGTCAGCCTGCCACATCTCCTATGTACACACCACCAGGGCAAGCCCTGGCTAGCTCACCCAATGCTGCAGCTGGCAAGGGGTAGGACCAGCCCTCCTGCTCTTATACCCTGAGGGCCAGCTTACACGTGCACCCATCCCACCAGGACCAGCTCTAGTGTTCTGCCCAGTTGAGGCGCACTTTTCCAGAGTGCTGCAGCCAGTGAGGGACAGGGCCAGCTCTCCCACTCTGCTTTCATGACCTCAGGGCCAGCTCTAAAACCTGCCACTGGTGGCAAGGAACAAGAGGCAAGCAGAGTATCTCCCCTGTGCCCACCTCCCAGCAGACAAGAGGCAGGGACAGCTCTCCCATACCCCGGCCGCCAGGGCCAGGCCTACTGCACTGCTTAGGTGTGAGGTACAGGGCCTATTCTCCGGAGTGCTGCAGCTAGTGAGAGGCAGGGGCAGGGGAAGCTCTGCACAATCCTTGGATATCAACATGGTCCCAGGTAGCAGCGCAGACCAGCGATCCACAAGGTCATTAGTGGTAATGTGAGCTGGGTACATGGACACAGACCCCTGCTGCTGTGTGGCCATGGGCACAGATGTGGCCCTCAGCAGCAGCATGGGCTGGGACTTCGCCATGGCCTCAGGTGGCAAGGCAGGCTACTCACAGCGGACTATTCCTCTCTGTCCTTGCACCTCCAGTTCCATTTCTCTTTATAGTTCTCAAACTGCTCCACTTCTCTTTCTCTCTCATCTGTCCACCATATACTTGCACATCAATAGTGGCTCCCACTGCAGGCGGGCCATGCCACAGGCAGGCCTCTGGGTGTCTTCCCCTGCCACACTCTGTGGCAAGGTGGTGGGAAGTCTCTGGGTGTCTGCAGCCCGCCG
>NC_045030.1:94368911-94369544 GCF_008632895.1 Mastomys coucha
TGAAGCTCCCTTCTCTGTGATAACTCCAGCCTGTGTCAAGTTGACACACAAAACCAGCCAGTACACTTCAGCTTCACACTTACTCTGCTTAATTGTACTTTTCAAACAGCTTTAATGCTCTGGAACTTTTTTTCTCTAATGTGGGATAGGGGACCTGGAACTTGTCCATACTAGACTCTATTACTGAACTACCTTTTTTGTACTGTTGTAACGTTGCCTTGATTTCTTACTTATCTCTAATGTGTTTTTCACCTTCCAGAGTCTAAGCTCTTCACACACAGGTGTGTGTTTATCTTCAGTCCCCTTGATGCACAGAGAAAGTGTATATATGAAATATATATGAAATATATATGCATATATACATATATGTATATGAAATATATATGTGTATATATGGAAGCAAGGGATAAACCCATTATCTAAAGACAAGTATTGGGAAAGAACAGTGAAGAAATATGCTAAGCTTTATTTATAATACCTATTAAGATAATGGTATTGGAGCTAGAGAGCTAGTTCAGCAGTTAAGAGCAGTTGTTGCAGGGGCTGGAGAGGTGGCTCAGAGGTTAAGAGCACTGACTGAAGTTCCCGAGTTCAAATCCCAGCAACCACATGGTGGCTCACAACCACCTGTAA
>NC_045030.1:94369554-94375114 GCF_008632895.1 Mastomys coucha
GGTTTGGTTACCAGCACCCAGGTTTGGTTACCAGCACCCACAGAGTGACTCATACTGTCTAGTTCCAGGAAATCAAATGCCCTTTTCTGACCTCCATGGGCCCAGTCTCAAAAGAAAACAGAGCAAGGGAGGGAAGGAAGGAAGAGAGAAGGGAAGGGATAGAGGGAAGGAGGAAAGAAGAATATCCCAGCTAGTCATGGTGTGCTCCTGTAATCACATACTCAGGAGGGTGGGATGCAGAGATCACAGATCTGAGACCCCTGCTTGTGTATTTGTTGACACAGGGTCTTGATATGGCTTAAACCATCTTTGAACTTGAACTCACTATACAACAAAAGATGATCTTGAACTGTTTGTCCTCCTGACTCCACCTCCTGAATGCTGGGATTCTGGCCTATATCACCACTTCTTGTTTTAATGGTATCTGTTCTTTGTGGATGGGGATCAGGAGAAAAGAAAACATACCCTGGGCTGCTATTACAGCAGGGGGGTCTGGTACCTTTATTTATTTTTTTGTCTGTTCTGTTTTGTTTTGTTTTGTTTTGTTTTGAGACAGGGTTTCCCTGGATAGCCCTAGCTCTCCTGGAACTCACTCTGTAGACCAGTCTGGCCTGGAACTCACAGCAATCAACCTGCTTCTGCCTCCTGAGTGCTAGGATTAAAGGTGTGCACCATGGGACTGGAGAGATGGCTCAGCGGGTTAAGAGCACTGACTGCTCTTCCGAAGATCCTGAGTTCAATCCCAGCAACCACATGGTGGCTCACACCACCAGTAATGAGATCTGACTCCCCCTTCTGGTGCATCTGAAGTCAGCTACAGTGTACTTATGTATAATAATAAAATAAAAAAAAAAAGGTGTGCACCATGATTGCCCACCCAACATGCCTGGTGCCTTCAAAAATATTTCTATAAACAGCCTGGTCCAGTTTTATACTTGGTCAACATGTTCCTTGGACAAGGAACAAAAAGCTAACTGCTGTTTGTCATTCTGGAAGGGTTTGTGTTCCCAGAGGACTTTGTCTCCTACTTTCGTTCCCCTCCCCTTTTCCCATTACATCCTCTCTTGAGATGAGATATTCTCTCCTATGCAATTTTCAAAGTCCAAGAGGTAATTGCTGAGTTCATTGCGCACAGTTTATGGCACACAAATTCTTGGCCAAGGAAACAGCAACAAAGCTGATGCCATCTTAGCCTTTCTGTGCAGTTTGGTAAGAAGAGGTCAAACTGCTGTCTCATGCAGAGCTGGGAAAGCTTGGGTCAGCAGCTCTCCGCACATTTGTGCCCTCTGTGGCTTGGAGGGAGTTGGAAGGCACACTCTCTGGGTGCCAGGAGGCTTTGATAATGGCTGCTTTCCAGCCTTTCCTCTCTGTCCCATCACCTGGAACCAGGACTTTTCCGTAAACCTTTCATCAGGATTCCTTTTTGTAAAGAGGATCACACTAGGCAGTTCAGGTTGGCTTCAACCGCATGATCTTCCTGTTTCAACTTTTACAGTGCTGACATTACAGTCATAACCCACTATGCTTTTGGACTTAGGGAGGATTTTCAAAGGCACCCCTTCCTCCAGGAACATACACCCCAGTGATGGGGCCTCCAGATTGGCAAGTACACATGAGTTAGATTTCAAGTGTCTGTGTGCAGGCCACACCTACATACTGCACATGGAGGCATCTCAGGAGGTAAATGCTCCAGTTAAACAAAGGAGAGGGCTGGAGAAAAGTCTCAGAGGTGAGGCACATATGTTTTTCTTCTAGGGAACCTGGGTGCAAGTCACAGCACCCACATCAGGTGCCTCGAAACCACTTGTAACCCCAGCTCCCACACTTCTGCCTTCTGCAGACAAAATGCACTCAGAGGCACATACCAGCCCCCACCCTGCTATGTACATGAACACAACTAAACATAAAGCTTAAGGGCAGAAGCATGGCCAGATCTGCATTAGTACAGAGAAGGTGTGCAAGGAAAAATCCCAGGTATCTTCTGGGTAAAAGGTAAGACAGACTCCTAGACTGCAATTCAGCTACCTAATAGAGAGGGCTATAGATAAGGAGAGGAGCCTCAGAGAAGAGAAGACGACCCCTGCACTGGGTAGGGCTGTGGAGAAAGAGCCTGCCCATCTGGGACTAGAATACAGCAGATAGACACCACACACAAGCTAACTCAAGTTTTCCTGATAGCAAATCTCCTCCCTCAGAAAGGAGTTGTGTAAGCAAATCTAGAACGTGCTCTGTCACCGTCTGGCTCCAGCATTACTGCCTGCAGATGTAATCTGGGGATGAGGAACATACACACACTGCTTTAACCATTGGCTTTGGAATTACTCAAGATCTGTTGTAACCTGTACTTACAAATGGAAGCTTCCTACCTTGACTCTTAGCCTACTTCAATAAACAGGTTCTGGTCACCTCACATGCGCACATCTAATTGGTGGAACTGAAATTACATAGCTGCAATAGAGTCTGGGAAATGTAGTTTTTCTATTTCTGGACTCTGTATATACATATATCAAAGTACACTCTAAAGAGGTGGGAATAGATGCTGAACAGTCATTTTTACCAGGGTGCCAGTTAGAAATCTGTCTATCTGGATAGCACTGCTGAAGGAAAAGAGCCTTGATCTAAGATACAGGAGACAGCAGCAATGATTTTTGCTGTGATTTAAATGTGGCTTGTCCCAATTTTCCCAATTTCAGCACATCTCCTAAATGATTTTAGGGTTCCCATTCCTAAGTAGGGAATGTTTTAGGAGCCTTAAAGGCTGTGACTTGCTCCCTGATGAAATCTACCTTTGACGGTGTGTGGACATTCTGATTTTCTCCAAAGATTAGAACACCATATACTGTTGTCTTCTCCCTTAAGTGTTAGTCCATCTGAGACTCAATCATCTGGTCAATAGAGTATCTCAGGAAGGATGCCATGCTAAGGAGATGGGAGGAATAATAATCTCTTTAATGAGATAATGTACCCTATCCCAGGGGAACCCCACCTTCAGTGTAGCTACTTACAGAGCTCCCCTTATATAGCACTGAAGAGCCTATCTGTTTTTTTCTCAGAAAAGCATACGTTCCTCTTTTCATTGCTTTCTATTCGTTTCCTAATCATGCTTCCCCTAACTCTTTCAGCTTCCTCATTTTTTCTCTGAAGCTGCCCCTCCTTTTGACCATGTGGCTGCTGGTATACCTTGTGGCTGCTTACGGAACTTGGCTTCCTCTCTTCCAAGATAAACAGTTTGCCTGCCCTGTTGTTTTTCTATTAAACTATAGCAAACTAAACTATCCTCAAACTTCCTCGTGAGTCTGCTTTTACACTATTTCGTTAATGGGACTGAGAACTGAAAGAGACAACTCCAATTTCCCTGTTAACGTATTGCAGCCAGTGTGGGGCTCCACCAGCCTTCTGGTAAGAACCAATGTTCATGTTCTGGAACTTTGTTCTTCAAAGTGGTAGTGTTGAAGTAGTGGAGCATTTAGAGATAAGGCTGCTGAAATGATTAGATCATTGGGGCACCATTCCTAGAAGAGACTAATGCTGGTCTTATGGAGTAAGTTAATTTGGAGAAACTTAGTTTTATTTCAAATAGAAAGAAGGAAATCCTGGACTCTGAATCATTCTCTGGTTTCCTGTCACCCCCCCCCCCTTTACATGTATTCCCATCATGATACTATGATACAGTAAGGGGGAATCCTAGAGCCAACCAGAAGTTCTTAGACCTCTAAAAGTGTGAGCTACAGCAACCTCTATTCTTTATAAATTATTCAGTCTCGGAGGATATTTTGTTATGCCAACAGAAAACAGGCCAATACACACTTTCCAAACTGTGATCTCTAAATTCCCGGGTGGATTTGAAGATAACACAAAATCTTTGTAACCTCATTCCATTGTGGCCATTTTCTGTGAATTGAAAACAAATTGTACCTTCCACATATGTTTCTAGGATGCTGTCTATCTTTCAAACGTGGAAGCAATTCCAATCAAAAATACAAATCATGGTTATGGAGAGATATCTCAGAGATTAAGGGCACTTGCTCTTGCAGAGGACCTGGATTTGGTTCCCAGCATTCATGTGGCAGCTCAGAACCATCTGTAACTAGCTTCCATGGGTACCAGGCACTCATCTAATACACAGACATACATGCAGACAAAATACTCATAATACATAAAAAACAATATTAAAATAAATATTTAAAACTTCAAATCCCTTTTAAAACCTTCCTTAGACCCAGCTTGTCACCCACAAACTCCTCTATTCTGCCACTAATGTCGTCTTCCCCTCTTGCTCACACTCCTACTCATCCTAGGCCAGAAGTCCCCTGACCTAGGGTGGGGGATGGATTATTCTCTATGATGACTTCAAGTTAGCAGAGAGAACTCTCTTCTACCCCCTTGCAATATCTTGGGAAGCTGTCACAAGGATACTATCACAACATGAATGAAAGCTAACTTTTAGGGGCTTACTTTGTGCAAAGCATCACGAGGTGCACACATTTTACAGAGGCAAGCACTGGGGCATAGAAAGGTTGTCTAACCCATCCAAGATCACTTTCTAGACAATAGTCTAGTTTCAAATTCCATGTTCTTAATCAAAACTCTTATTTCTTCTCACCTTTTGTTACTGCACTGCTCACTAGCTATCCATTCATCCATCTATCCATCTGTTGATTTATATTTTAATTGTGCATCTGTTTTTTTCTCCATAAATGACAAATGTCTGTGTGATGCTGAAATGAAAAGAGGTTTTCCTCCCTACTCAGCACATTGAGAATTCTGGGACCAAATTTTTTGATCTTTCCTTTTCTCATCCTCTACTGTCTGTTAACATGGGGATGATTTTCTCCTTCAACAGAGAATACTAGACTAAATTACAGAGCAGGCTAAGAAATTGCTACCCTCAGCTCCCTTCTTTGCCTGTTTTCTCTAAAATAGGTTCTTTCTGTTGGTTATAAAAATATAAGGCAGAACCCACCACTGCTTTGATATCACGTGGGGAAATGTATCATCAGCTCTGAGCTCTGCTGAAACAGAACTGCTGGCTAGGATCCACTGGCATGCCATGTGAGAAGATGGGGCTTCTGGAAACTCCAGCTCATGCATCAGAATTCCCGTGAGAACTCCCAGGAGAACGTTGAGGAGTACTTGATCACTTCCTGGTAATCAGGAAGTAAGGCCCCGTGTCTCTGTCTTCATCGTTTATTACTCTATCTAACACACATTTGTCCGTATTTCCTGTGTTTTGGTGCCCACAGTGGCTCTACTGCTATGTGCTAACTGCCTCACTGGTAAACTAGCTAACTATACCCTCTATTGGGTGTTAGCCTTATATCCTGGACACCCTTTCAAAGGCTCGTGTTCTCTGTAGGAAAGATGGGACCAATTCAGACAGGTCAGGAATGGTGGTTGTGCAAATATCTCATGTAATTTACACATCCAAAACAATTGTTTCATCCAATATGCACAATATTTGGTCAAGGGATACTATCTGCAGGAGAGATGGGAAAACATCTCATATGTTTGATTTTCACGACTCACTATTGTTTTAAAACATCTTTTTTTTTTTTTTGCA
>NC_045030.1:94380804-94384309 GCF_008632895.1 Mastomys coucha
CCCTGCTGCCCTGCGGCTCCCCTGGGAGTCGTGGGGCCTGTGGTTCCCGGCTGGCTGCTCAGGTCTCATAAACTCACCCGAGCTGGCTGCTCAGGTCTCATAAACTCACCCGAGAGAAAATCGTTTTAAAACATCTTAATTCTAGCTAAGCTAAATGATACAGGGATGTGGTTACAACATTGTTGTGCAGGCCTTCTAAGGAAAACAAAACAAAAAATGCATGGGTCATACTGGTGTTAATGGAGTCATTGAGACGTGACATTTAACACTCAACTAATATTGGCATTGAGCAACATCCTGACAAAAAACAAGGAATACTCTAAATTGGAATTACTTGGGTATTTAAAAGAATCTTGATGCCCATTGTTATGTAGAAGGCTAACTAACTCAGAATCTCTAGAGTGGGTCCCAGGCATGATTACATTTTTAGGTCTCTACAGATTTCAACATGTCACTAACCTTGGAAATGATCACTAGTTTTGAACACCTGGCCTTTGTTTACAACTGCTTAGGTAGGCCCTCTATTCCAATCTTTGTCAGATGTGTAGGGCTGGAGAAGACTATGACTTGCCTGAAATAAACCCTCAACCAGACCAGCACAATTCCACCCGCCCACTGTCTCTCAGTTATTGAAGCTATGTACAAGATAGGGTTGACACTCAGGTGAAGGTTAAGGTTAGCACACGGCAGAACACTGAAAGCAGGAGAGTCAAGGCACAGAGAACAGAGAGACCTCAATTCACATTCAGTGGTATGTCATCACCACTGGCTCTGCCCCAAAAATGTCAGATGGTAGATTCACCAGTCTGATACACTGTCAACTGATGCTCAAATGAAAACGTTCCTGTTACGCATAGGGCATAAACAGGACATCTGAAATGCCAGGCGTGTTGTTCCTGGAGGTGGATGCTCATTACATGGTATGGCCATTTTATGAAGCATGCCCACCCACACATTTAGGAAGGATGTGCTTACCCACATGTTTTACTTTAAAAAAAGTTTTTTCTTTTATTTTGTGTGTGTGTGTTTTGTCTGCATGTTTGTCTGTGCACCCCATATTACATTGTCTTTTGAAATCATTTTAGATGGAAAGTACACAAAGTGACAAATTGGACCTCAGGCATTCGCTAATATTTGTTGGCTTGTGGTCAATAGGCAGAACAAAGTAAAAATAGTCTTGCTGAGATATATCATAAGCCACCTACTTATAATATATCACTTGCTCTTTTTTTTTAGTATCTTTATAGAGTTGAGCAACCCACCACCACAATCCAATTTTAGAACATATTTATCACTCCAAAGAGAATCTGTTGTGTTCATTATTAGTCACCTCCTAACTCTCTATCCCCTGATGGCCAGTAATTTACTCTCTGTCTCTGTCTAATCTGGACATTCCTTTAAAAAAATATTTGACAATTTCATACATATTCATAACAGATTATAACTTATTCACTCCCCCTCTCCTTTCTAAGAACTTTCCCTCCTATTTTGATATCTTGGTGACCTGTTGAGTTTTATTAGGATTGCTCACATGAGCATGAGTGAAAGACTATTGACTGGAACATGGGATCCCCAGCCGCCAGTTGGTAGATCTACAATATACCCATCTGTACCTCCAGTTCCAAGGGATCTGACCCCTTCTTCTGACCTCTAAAGGGACCAAATATACATGATATAGATTTTCATACAAACAAAATACACATGCACATAGAAATAAATCTAAAAATGTGAGCCTATGAATCAATTTTTGAAAAGAAGAAAGGAAACAACACACTCTCCTAGGGTTCAAAGAACAGGAGAAAGATATGAGCCAGAATCTGCTGGAGGACCTACTACTTGCTTATCGAGTATCAAACAGGCAGCCCCGGAAACATATACTTATAAGCAATGATGAATGGACTCAGCAGAATGCATTTATATATTTATGCATATATGCATGTATATCATCAACAATAATGTTTTTTAAAAAATAAGCCATGAATTTGGGAAGGAGTGGAAAGGATGTGGGAGAGGTGGGAGGTAGGGGGGGAAAGGAGAAATGGTATTAATTACTTTTTTTTTTTTTTTTTGTTTTTTCGAGACAGGGTTTCTCTGTGTAGCCCTGGCTGTCCTGCAACTCACTCTGTAGACCAGGCTGTCCTTGAACTCAGAAATCCGCCTGCCTCTGCCTCCCAAGTGCTGGGATTAAAGGTGTGCACCACCACCGCCCGGCTTACATATTTGTTTTTTAAAGTAAGTTGTGGGGCTAGAGAGATGGCTCAGCTTTTAAGAGCAATGTGTATTCTTCCAAAGGACTCAAGTTCAAATCCCATCACCAACATGATAGCTCACACACAACCCATCTGTACCTCCAGTTCCAAGGGATCTGACCCCTTCTTCTGACCTCTAAAGGGACCAAATATACATGATATACAGACTTTCATGCAAACAAAATACACATGCACACAGAAATAAATCTAAAAAAAATGTGAGCCTATGAATCAATTTTTAAAAAGAAAGGAAATAACAAACTCTCCCCCACCAACCACAACTGCCAGTTGTTCCACAGGGAGGGGTGTGGCCTCAGGAGCCTGCCCCCCCCCCTCCATGACAGAATGTTGACAGACCCAATCTCGTGCATGTTTTATGCAGGGAATCATAGCTACAGTGAGTTCATGTGCACAATGGCCATGTCATCTGGATACTTCTTATGAATGCAATATTCTTTTATGGGTCTGGAGTTTTTCTCTTAACATAAGGTTTTGAAAGTCATCCACACTGTAGCATATATTAATATCAAACAATATATGCTTATGTGCATGCAGAATATTTTGCTTATCCAGTCACTGGTTAATGAACATTTGTATTGCTTCCATTTGGGGGCTATTATAAATAATGCTAGTATCAACATTCGTGTGTGAGTTTTTGTACAGATGCCTGCTTTTGTGTGTCTTTGGTATATACCGAAGAGTGTAACTGCTGTATTGTGTAATAACTATATTTAACCTTTTGAGGAATGGCCACACTGTTTTCCAAGTACCTGAGCTATTTTTACATCCACTTTCCTTGAGTGTATGAGAGGTCCACTTTTCCACATCCTCACCAGTACATGCTACTCTTTGTGCTTTTAGTATAGTTATTCTAATTGACTCAAAATGTCTCACTGTGGATTTTATTTTGAATTTTCTCTTTTCTATACATGATTTTATTTACTATCTATATTTAAGGTATACAACAATATGTTGCTTTTTAAATGGTTATGACACTTTTAATTTGAGCTGTCCTTTGATCCATATGGTATTTCTTTTTGAATTTCTTTTTATTGGTTTTAACTGGAGGAAGAACATGTGCACAAAAGTATGGGTACCCACAGAAACCAGAGGTTTAAGAACCCCTGAAGCTAGAATTACAGGTAGTTGCTGGGCAGTGGTGGCACACACCTTTGATCCCAGCACTTAGGAGGCAGAGGCAGGCGGATTTCTGACTTTGAGGCCAGCCTGGTCTACAGAGTGAGTTCCAGGACAGC
>NC_045030.1:94385204-94385596 GCF_008632895.1 Mastomys coucha
GGAAGAAAAATGCGCAATGGCCATCTATTCAAATCTGAAAAAAATATTTTTTCAAGAATTTAAATTATTCTAGTATCTATTGGGAATATAGCTATATCACAGCCAAGGTATAGCCTTTATACACTGGGAATAGTACAGCATTTATAAATGATTGTACATAGGCCTAGGAATGTAGCCATCTTGTTTGCTTTTTGTTTTTTGCTTTTGTTTGTTTGTTTTAGGGTTTTTTTTATTGTTGTTTTTGTTCACTTGAGCCAAGCTAGAGTTATCCAAGAAGAAGGAGCCAAAATTGAGAAAATACCTCCAAAATCCATAAGATGGCTGTGGGCAAGCCTGTGGGGCATTTTCTTAATTAGTGATTAACGCATGCAGGTAGTCCTGGGACATATAAG
>NC_045030.1:94385606-94386563 GCF_008632895.1 Mastomys coucha
AGTTGTGAGCCATGTGATGTGTGGATGCTGGGAACTGAACTCGAGTCTTTTGAAGGAGCAGTGTGCTGGCTAGTTCTATGTCAACTTGGCATAAGCTAGAGTCACCAGAGATGAGGGAGCCTCAATTGAGAAAATGCTTCCATGACATCTGGCTGTAAGGCATTTTCTTAATTAGTTATCAATGGGGGAGGGCCTAGCCCACTGTGGGTGGTGTCATCCCTGGGCTGGTAGTCCTGGGTTCTATAAGAAAGTAGGCTGAGCAAGCCAGGGGGAACAAGCCAGAAAACAGCACCTCTCCACGGCCTCTGCACCAGTTCCTGCCTCCAGTTTTCTGCCCTGTCTGAGTTCCTGTTCTGATTTCCTTCAATGATGGACAGTGATGTGGAAATGTAAGCCTAAAGTGTTCCTAGAAACCTTAGTGTCTAGTTATAATAAACTCAATCCTCGCTAAAAAGACATCTCACAAAGAAATCCTCATTTGAAAAAATAAATTGATGGAGCAAAAATAAACACACAACCAAAAAAAAAAAGATTTCTCCTTTGGATAATGCAATAAATATTGTATTTCTTCTTCTTCTAGGCCATTCTTGATCTACTACAATTAAAACAATGACAATATGCTCTTCCCCAAAGCAATGATGGCTGCATGACACTTCCTGTTCACAGGCCTCAACAAAGGTATTAAAGTCGTCAAGGACATAAAGAAAGCAGGGCACACTTGGTCCTGCCTCATCAACATAGCAAATTCATGCAAGACATGATCTGAGACATGGTAGCTTTCCTTTCCCACACACAGACAGTGCACCATGAAGCTATGGAAGATTGCTAAGTACAAGTGAGTTCTCAAATACAAGAAAAAAGGGGAAAGAGGTCATCAAGGTCCTGGCAAGCAGCAGGCAAATAGCTAGACAGGACTGGTCCTCTCGGAAGACCTTCCCAAAATTAAAAAGAAAGGAA
>NC_045030.1:94386808-94389062 GCF_008632895.1 Mastomys coucha
GAAAGCCAGGAAGCAGTAGCCCTCCAGGTAGTTCCTACCTCTAGGTTCCTGCCTTGAGATCCTTCCTGCCTTGACTTCCCTGGATGGTGGACTGTAAGTTGTAAGATGAAATTACCCTTGCCTTCCCAAATTGCTTTTGGTCATGGTGTTTTATCACAGCACTAGAGTAGCTCAGTGATACAGCAACTTCCTAGCACATCCAAACCCTTGGGTTCCATACACAAAACCGTACAAACCATACCAAGTGTACTAATGAAGGTATGCAAGCAAAAAAAACAACCAGTTCATTTCTATAAGCCATAGGAAGATTCCCCCATCCAGGTTAAGTTCTCCCAGAAGCAGACCTGGTGACAGAGACTTGAGTACAAGTAGTTTGAGAGCTGGGTGAGGAGGTTCTGGAAGAGAAGTGGAGACGGGAAACAAGAGAGAAAACCATATGGGGCATGTTATTCGGCAGCTTGCCACTGTGGGCTACTGGGATAACTTACGTTAGGAGGGTGCCAAAAGGCAGCATCATTTTCTGATTTACTTCCGTTGTCTGAATGGCCTATGGGCTATTTCTCAGAGAACCTACATCAAAATTCTGTTTCCACCTGGTAGTGGTGACACACGCCTTTAATCCCAGAGGCAGAGGCAGGTGGATCTCTGATTTGGAAGCCAGCTTGGTCTACAGAGTAAATTCAGGGTCGGCAGGGGCTACATAGAGAAACCCTGTCTGGAAAAAAAAAGTGTTTGAATGCTTGGCCCACGAGGAGTAGCACTATTAGAAGGTGTGGCCTTGTTGGGTAATTGTCACTGTGACAATAGGTTTTGAGGTCTCCTTTGCTCAGGCTCTGCTCAGTCTAGAACACAGTCTCTTCTTTGCTGCCTTTGGATCACGGTGTAAAGCTCTCACCGCTGTCCTCAGCACCATGGTAGCCTGCATGCTACCATGCTTCTCACCGTGCTGAAAATGGACTGAACCTCTGAACCTGTGAGCCAGCCCCAATTAAATGCTGTCCTTTATAAGACTTGCCTTGGTCATGGTGTCTTTTCACAGCAGTAACACTCTAAGTAAAACAGGGCCTGAAGAAAACAACCTCAGAATATTTCAAGAAGAGACACTATCAGTGGGAAGAGACAAGAGTAGGCAACTTGGAGGCAAAAAGCTGGAAATTAATGACAGCTTGCATGTGACAGGGACCAGGCATTTTTCTGAAGTGATTTACATTGACTCCGTGCAATCAAGACAGAATATCTATCCTAGCCCCGTTCTACAGGTGAGGATACTGGGTCACACAGAAGTTAAGTGGCTAGCCATGCTAGTTCTTCAGGCTCTGCATGAAGCAAAGGCTGGAGGATATACAGGAGAAAGGTCTTTGGAGGGCTCAGAGTCTCTAGAGAGGGCAGGGGAGTGCAGGGCAAGGCCACAGATGGTGACACCATCTGATGTTGAATGGCAATCACCCCTATGATGAAGACAAGGAAGGAAACAGGGCTAGGGATGGAGCACCTCAGGGCAGCACCAGCAGTGTCTCAGCTCGGATGAGTTCACAGTTCTCCTAAGTAAGAAGTCTGGGTGACAGGCTGTCAAGGCTGTTGCAAGTGCTTCAAAATGCAAGGCTCATGATGAAACTGGAGTTGGATTTGCACTGGGCTTTTCCTCTCTCTAAACCCAGCTTGTCATTGAACTCTGAACCTACGGTTTAGGGAAGAGCAACTTTACAGATTTCCTAGTCACGCGAAAGGCTTTTTGCCAAGGAATGAAGTATTGACAGTTTTTTTTTTTTAATTTTCTCTATAGACTGTGTAGACTCCCACAGCATGAATTTCTAAATTCAAAAGTCAAAACCAGACTGTCAAGATGGTTCCACAGTAAGGGCACCTGCTGCCAACCCTGAGTTTAATTCCTGTGGCCTACATGATGGAAGAAGAAAGCAGACCCTATATAAGTTGTCCTGTAACCTCCATATGTTGCCAGCCATTGCATGTACATATGCACAGACATACAGACAGACACACTAGATAGATAGATAGATAGATAGATAGATAGATAGATAGATAGATAGATAGATAGATAGATAGATAGATAAAACCAAAATCAAACTGGACAATGTCAATTTTTTGAAGAGGCCTGAAAGGTTAAAGAATACTTGAACGGGGCAGTGGTTGTGCACGCCTTTAATCCCAGTACTTGGGAGGCAGAGGCAGGAGGATTTCTGAGTTCAAGGCCAGCCTAGTCTACAGAATGAGTTCCAGGACAGCCATGGTTACA
>NC_045030.1:94389217-94392617 GCF_008632895.1 Mastomys coucha
ATCTGTAATGAGATCTGATGCCCTCTTCTGGGGTGTCTGAAGACAGCTACAGTGTACTTATATATAATTAATAAATAAATAAATCTTAAAAAAGAATAATTTAAACCCCACTCGTTTTTTTTTCTGTGTCATCCATTTCACACAAGAGCATACAAATCTACAAGTAATATTTAGGACTATGACTCTGGATTAGGTACTAGATCTATTAAGCATGCTAGGAGTAGCCTATATTAAAAACAATCATGAAAAATCATGGAGAAGTATATGAGAAAATATATTAAAATCTCCAAAGCAATGAATATCCCAAGAAGGGTTGACATTGATGATAGTGGACCAAAGTCCAGACCAGTGTGCATCTGATGGCTCTTTTAAACATGGAACTGTAGAGAAACAGGTCCTCACATTGGACTTCTCGTCCTCAGGCCATGTTTGTTTTCTTTAGTGGGCTTAGCTTACCATTTTAAGTAGAAGGTGTTATTGACTGCCATGTTTATAGTGTTTGAATTCTTAATCCCTTGAAGTTGCTTTGAAAACATACAAATAAAATAAACACACCACATGGTTCTAAGCTCATTTTCTCCCCCAGGAATAAACCAGGTTTAAGCTTCCTATCAGCTGGCTGTTCCAACTATTGCAGTGCAATGATTAAAACCCATGTATTGTATGCTGCCGGTTGGGAAGATGGCAGGGGGTACACTAAGATTATACTGTTTAAAGGCCTGAAAGCTCCCCTATCTCCCAGTTACTAAATGTTTGCCTTTTGGTTGACTAACTGATTTTGTTATGTTGCTTATTCAGGTTGGAACTCATTAAACAAAATGATAGCTCTTGGTTGAAGAGACCACTGTCTTAAAAACAAAACGTTTCTTGCTCCGAGCGCTCATCAGCTTCTCACTCCTGTGCAAAGTTATTCTTTCCCCGTGTGGAAACCTATGAGACAAAGCTTTTATTAAACAGATTCAAAGCACATGCCAATCATCACCTCACTCATTCTCACACTCTTCCTTGTTAAATAGGGACAAGTGTCATTATACCACATGGGGCCAAGACCAGAAAGAATGTAGTTCAGTGGGCAATTATGGATCTTACTGGAGCACGTGGGACCCTCACTTCCCACTGAAGTATCAAGGTTGGATCCCAATTAATATCATATTCACACTGCAACGTTCTGCCCAGTCTCCTCAGGTATAAAACAGAGCTAATAAAGTTGTCTGCTTGAGCTGGTGTACAGGAAGCATTTAAGGGAACACTGAATACCACTGTCCCTCGGTACCTGCAGGGGACTGGACCCAGCACTTCCTGGGATACCAACAGCCAAGACTGCTCAAGTTTGCCTTATATAAAATGGTGAGAAGGCTCATCAGGTCGGGGAACCTGTGTTTAATCCCAGGACCCATTTAGTAGAAAGAGAGAGCTGACTTCCATAAGCTTTCTTTGACCTTCACGTGCAGACATGTGTATAAATAAGTGTAGTTAAAAACAATTGGACTAAATAAAGTGGCATAGAATTTCCACTGAACCTATATGCATCCTCTTGTATATTTTAAATCATCTTTAGATGACTTAGAACACCTAAAGCAATTATAAGTGTTATGTAAATAATGCACGATTATAGGGCATAAGGACAAGAAAAAGGAGGCTAGTTGTATGTGTTCAGTGAAGGTATAAAACTTTAAAAGTACTTTCAATCCACTTGGTTGAATCAACATATGCAGACCCTGCAGATACAAAGGACTGATGGTGCATATGTTATTAGACCATACTCATTTTACAAACAAAATCAGTCTGCTGAAGCCATGGAGGCTATGCAGTTTGCTCAGGGTTTCCAAGTTAGTTAGGGTCAGGCGAGGGTAGATAAGACAATGTAAACCTCATCCTTCCAGTGATGATTAATAAAGAAAGCTCAGCAATGGTATACATGCCATCCAATAATGTCTCTTTCCTTCTACTCTCCTTGGTCCAGTGGAGCAGCCTATCTCTCTCACATTCCTCCACACTAAGCTGGAAGTTGGAAAACATTGCCTTGGGCATCTCATCCTATGAGGACTTGATTCTTCCTCTTGGCCATGACAGCTTGGCTTGGCTAGAATGGAGCCTTGTGTGCAGTCCATGGTGGTGCCTTGAACAAAGCTGAGTTGAAACTTGACTCGAGGTCAAAGCTGGGACTGTGGCCTTCATTATGGGCTCTAAAACCAAAAGAAAGTCAAAATTACTAAATAAATAAATAAATCCTCTCGGGACTTCATGGTTGTACAATTCTATGACTATAAAATCAAAAGAAAATTTAAAAGGAAAAGAAGTTGAACCACGAAGAAAGAACTTTCAGGCTACCAGAAATGGTGACATCTGTCAAAGGAAATGTGACCATGGGATATAAAATGCAGGACCAGACAAGGAGAGCTTTAAACTATGGTGCTTCTCCACCAAAGTTATAGGCAAATTCTCCAGGGGTATTGGAACAAGGATTTCCCAAGAGAGGAGCTCTGTATTGGGCATGGATGTCTCTACCCCCCACAGACAAGGCTCTACCTCCTAAAGGTTCCCAAACAGCTGTCGTCTGGGGACCACTTTTTTAAACACAGGAGCCTATAGGGACTCATTTTGTATTCAAACCACAATAAGAGCTTAAGAAAATTCTGATGCCTTTCAGAAGAGGATACATTTTAAAGTGATCCAATAATTCCACTGCTATTCCCAAAGGTCTGAGAGAAAAGCAATATCAGAAGACTTTTTTCAAAGTTTGACTCAATTTGTAGGAAAATAAGAATACCATTGCTTTTTTTTTTTTTCACACATACACTTACTTTTCAAAATGACTGCAAGCCTCCAAGCTGGTCTCCTCATCTCTTACTGTGAACTCAGTAATTGTGATCCTGAAATACCATGTTCAGTCTGCTCACTGCAGTCAGAACCCCTGGCACAGTACATTGGATCCTCCACTAGCACAGTAAAAACTAGTTATGATTACCAGAACTCTTTCTTTCTAGAAGGTTCAAGGACTAGAAATGTCACTGAAAACAAAAATGTCACACATGAGTATTTCAACATAACTAATCGACAAGGTCTGCCTGCTTCCACCTATTATACAATAGACAATGGTAACTATTATAACAGCATCCCGCACTTTTTTAAACTTCAAGGAGAAGAAATAGATGATGCTATGAATTTCAGGGTTCCTGGAACTTGCACAAATCCCCCCCAATCGACTTTTGGTTCAATAGGCACTCTTACTAGACTTCTTACTCCAGTTGACATTGCCTTGCTCTTCTGTGGAAGCTGTCTTCTAAGAACTCTGTGCCTCGCCCTAATTCTTAGGGTAATATACCAAAAACACTTATAATAAATATTAATTCAGCAAGTTTGTAGGGTAAAAAAATAAACATATGAGTTTTTGGTTTTT
>NC_045030.1:94392704-94400079 GCF_008632895.1 Mastomys coucha
TCAGAAATCCACCTGCCTCTGCCTCCCAAGTGCTGGGATCAAAGGCGTGCGCCACCACCGCCTGGCAACATATAAGTTTTGGTGTGTTTCTATATACCAAAATAAAATATCTGAAAAGGAAATTAAGAAATCAGTTCTATTTATAATGGATTTATGAAAAAATCCTTAGGAGTCAACCTAATCAAAGAGATGAAAAACTTTTACATGGAAAATTCAAGTCACTGAAGAAAGAAATTCAAGATGATATAAATAAATGGAAAGACAACTTATTCTTGTTTTCATGGATTAAAACATTTACTACTGGTAATACATTGATGCTGCTCAAATCAGTCTCCCAACTTAATGCAATCCTTACCAAAACCCCAATGGCTTTTTTTTTTCTTTTTGCAGAAACAGAAAAATATCCTAAAATTTATATGAAATCTCAGGGAACCCAAGGTAGCCAAAACAAATTTGAAAGAGAACAAATTTATATGATTCCCACTTTCTGATTTTTTACACAGCTAAAATCCAGATAATGGTACTAGCATACAGACAGAGATATGGACAAACAAAATAGAGAGCCAGAAATAAATTCATGCATGCATAGTCAAATGGCTTTTGAAAAGAACGCCACAACAAATTCAACTGGCAAAGGATATTCTCAGCAATGAATGGTGCTAGGAAGATGGATGTCCACATGCAAAGGAAGGAAGTTGGAAGCTTAATTTGTGTCATTAAAAAATGAGCTTGGGGCTGGAGAGATGGCTCAGTGGTTAAGAGCACTGACTGCTCTTCCGAAGATCCTGAGTTCAAGTCCCAGCAACCACATGGTGGCTCACAACCATTTGTAATGAGATCTGATGCCCTCTTCTGGTGTGTCTGAAGACAACTACAGTGTACTCACGTATAGTAATAAATAAATCTTTAAAAATAAAAATGAGCTCAAGTCGGGCAGTGTTGGCACACGTCTTTAATCCCAGCACTTGGGAGGCAGAGGCAGGCAGATTTCTAAGTTTAAGACCAGCCTGGACTACCGAGTGAGTTCCAGGACAGCCAGGGCTACACAGAGAAACCCTGTCTCGAAACATTAAAAAAAAAAAAATTTCAAGTTCGCCAGCCCTGTGCTCAGCATGTTCCTTCACTTCACTCTCATAACTACCCATGAGGACATCTTTTAGAGTCTCCACGAGGCCTGAGAACGCTTCAGTTGAAAGGGCCCGCTTCCTTGCCCGGGGCTCATTCAGTGGGTCCCCCCTAATTCTAGCTTCTCCAATGGAAGCATTGGTGGTGAATTTGGGACTAAATTAATAAAAAAAAAACTTCTCAGATACTGTTAATAAAATATATGAAAGTAAAGCAAAAAGAAGTCAAAAAGGCCCCAGCCTATAAAACTCCTAGAGCATTGTGGACAGGCATCATGACATTGAAATTGTTAATGATTAAGCTAATGCTATGTAGCTCTAACACAAAGATTACAGGCAATAAAACTAAAATAAACAAATGGGGTATCATATTTATAATTTCCTGTCTATCAAAGGAATGATCAACCTAATGAAAAGACAATGTAAAGAATGGGAGCATGCACAAATCCCAGAAGGGATCAACATGATTAAGAATGTTAACAACAAAATAGCAAATAAGCCTACTGAAACGTGGGCAAAGAACTTAAACATTTTTTCTAAAGATGGTAAGTAAAGGCCCACCATGCATGTGAAAAGATATCCAACATCAGAGAAATGAGAAATAAAAGCAGAGGAACATCCCCTTCCTCACCTATTGGGATGGCCTCTAACAACAAGGGGACAACACAAAAACCAGAAAAGCATGTTGAGTATGTGGAAATTTTGGGTTCTTTGTGTGCTATTGACTGCCAACACTAATGAAAATAGGAGTAGGTTTCTCTAAAAATCAAAAATCTAGGTCTCATATTATTCAACAATCTCACTTCGGGATATATGCAGAAAAACTGAAAGTAGGACATTAAAGAAATGTTTGCATAATGCAGTATTATCTACAATAGTTAAGAAGGTAAAGCAACCCAAATAACAGTCAATGAGCCAGTGGATGAATGACACGTGATATAAATATACAATAGAATATGGTTCAGCTCTAAAAAGTAGAGAAATCCCATTACATAATACAATGTGGATTAACTTTAAGGACATTGTGCTAGGTGAAATAGGTCAGCCACAAAAAGACAAATACCATTCTGTTCCTCTTATATGGAATATCTGAACTAGTCAAACTTATAGAGACAAAGAGTAAACTCCTTATTTCAGAGGCTGAGAATGGGATTGAGGTTGTTTAATTCATAGAATTTCGATTTTGCAAGCTGAAAATGTTCTAAAGCTTTCTTTCTCAATAATGTAAATATAATAATCTTGAACACTTACAAATCACTAAGGTGGCACTTTTAAAAGGATCATTTATTTAATGTGTGTGTGTGTGTGTGTGTGTGTGTGTGTGTGTGCGTGCCTACATGAATCTATGTGCACCACATATATGCAGGTGCCCGTGGAGCCAAAAGAGGTCATCAGATCCCCTCTGACTAGGGTTATACATGGTAGTAAGTACCCAATGTGGGTGTTTAGCACTAAACCCAAGTCATCTGCAAGAGTATTAAATGTTCTTAACTGTTGAGTCATCTGTGTAAACCCTTAAAAATGGTAAAACTTACCACAATAAAAGGAACAAAAAATTCTGTACTTACAATATTACTGCACAACTGGAATGTTGGACTTTGGTGTTCAATTCAAATGAGGCTCTCAAGTATTGCCTAGATTACTACACACCCATGTTCCCTCTCAGTATTGTTTCACATGCTAAGAATCTCTTGAGAGTTTTACCATTCTGAAACTAAAAATTCTTTCTTCTCATTGAGGGAATCAGAACTCCTCTTGGAGGAGTTTTGGAAGATGCTTTGATCCAGATGTGTGTCAGAACATTAGACCAGAGGAACAGTAAAACAGCTGAAAAGACCACCAGCCTCACTCATGGGTACCAAAGTGCAGATAAATATTAAGAAGCCAGGTTGTCTTAGTAAGGGTTCCATTGCTGTGAAAAGAAACCATGACCAAGGCAACTCTTTTAAGGACAACATTTAATTGGGGCTGGATTATAGTTTCAGAGGTTCAGTCCATTATCATCATGGTAGGAAGCATTGTAGCATCCAGGCAGACATGTAGCTGGAGAAGGAGCTGAGAGTTCTACATCTTGATCTGTAAGCAGTAGAAGGAGATTTGAGCATAGGAGACCTCAAAACCTCCTCCCACAATGACACACTTCCTCCAACAAGGGCACACCCATTCCAACAAGGCCATACCTCCTAATAGTGCCACTCCTCACGGCCCAAGCATTCAAACACATGAGTCTATGAGGGCCATACCTACTCAAACCACCACATGTAATAAAAGAAAAAAAATCTAGTCATCATTCTCTTTGGGCCTAACCACTTGGCTACTTCACCAGCCTAAGCTCATCCGGAGGTGAGCTATAATGGGACAAGTTATTTGGTGCCCCACACAGACTAGGAACAATGTTCCCCCAATACAAAGCTACATCTGGCCTCCTGCTATAGCCCTTCATTGCCATTGGGATGGCATTGCAGGATCCTTAGAGCTAATCCCTACCACTGGCATTTGTTCTCTGTCACCCAAGAATACTGCAACAGACTAAATTTCTGTATCTCAGAGAGAAGATTTGGTACTGGCAGTGCATTTCCTTTCAGAAGGCCCTTGGCCTTTTTGTGCAAGTTTTCCCACCATCCCCTCACCAGTAATATTTAAACCCTGAATGTCATAAATTTTCTAGATGATACACAGAAGGGAAATTTCCCAGTTACAACCTTTCTCACTATTTTTTAGTGGGTGAGTGGGATGGAGATCATAGCATCAAGGTGGGAAGACTCAAAGAATATTCTGCATCACATTATTTTAACCCTAGAGCCGGTGTTTTATGGCTTCTTCATCCCTGTTCTTTCTCTTTGGATCCCCACCTTTGTTTATGAAGATCTCCTATTAAGTTTTCATTAACTTATACTGTAGGAAAGTAGAAAGACAAGGGTTATTTCAAACAGGCCCACTCCCTGGGCTTCAGAGCAATGAGCAATACATTTTAGTAAGACAGGATTAACTCTTTAAGACAGTAGAAGGTGAGTTTGCTACAAACTCAGTTGTAAGTGGTCACTCTAAGTCTTAAAAGCCTCTCCTTTGTCAAAGGAAAAAAAAACCCTATTAACTCCTTTGGTAGAGAATGTGCTCCACTTTGGAGATGTGGCCATCTAAAAGGTAGGTGTGTGTGTGTATGTGTTGAGTGGAATCACATAATAATGGGAAGGAAGGAATGAAGTGGAAATTTCTGATTTCATTGGAAACTCAGTTATGTCATATGATGTTTTTCTGGGGCAAACAGGTAAAAGAATGTTTTGCTATAGCGGACACATAAGAGGACACGTGATGTTTAGAAAGAATATAAACATGACCCCACAGACAGTGGGAGGAGGCTCTGGCCTTGGTCTTCCTTGCTTTGCTTCACTAGTCTTCACTGATGACACTCTGGTACTGGTTCTTGCATTGTGTTGCTGGTCTTTACTTGTGACTTTGTAGAGAGTAACTTTCCAAAGAACTTCTCATGATATTCCAGTGGTTTCTGTGGACTCTGGCCAATTGGAAGGGGCCTCTCGATTTCTTCTGGATCTAACTGCCACTGCTGATTCATGATTGTTGACTGGTGAGTGAATTGGACTGCAGCTGCTGATTCATGTTGGTGTTTTGCTAGAGGACTGGACTGCTGACAACAAAGATTGAAATAGACCCAAAGAACTATTTCTAAACAGGTCCACATCCCACTTTGTCCTATTAACCTTTCTTTTCCAGTACCTCTGGTGGGTGGTGGGCTAGAAGGAAGGTTGAAGCATTTAAGAACACTTATTAAAGTAGGTTTTGAAAAATCTGAGCCTACAAAGGAAGATACAGAGGTTTGAGCTGGGGATACATGAAGCCATGGCTTTGTTCCCCAGCATCATATAAACAAGGTGTAGTGTCATGTGTCTATAATCCCATAACTCAAGAGGTAGACAAAGAGGTAATGAGGTCATCCCACATTACCATATCAAGTCTGAGGCCAGCCTATGCTGTAAGAGACCACATCACAAAAAACAAGTTTTAAAAGACAAGGACACATGTTCCTCCATGTTCATGGCAGCCTTATTCATAATAGCCAGAAGCTGGAAACAACCCAGATGTCCCTCAACAGAGGAATGGATACAGAAAATGTGGTTCATCTACACAATAGAGTACTACTCAGCTATTAAAAACAATGAATTCATGAAATTCGCAGGCAGGTTGTCTTCTAGTCAATCCCCATTGAGGGACTAATTGAAGGTCAACCCCATGAGCCAGAAAATAAACCTCTTGCTTCTGCATTGATTTGTATCTCCATGTGGTGTCTCACTGGGGCATCTCAAAGTACCACTGACCGAGGGTCAGCAGTCTTACATTTGGGGGCTCATCCCAGGATTCGAGGAGACCACCCCAAGTGACAACCAACTAGACTGATCAGAGGGAAAAAAGATCAAGCATGGCAACAGGCACCTACTCATAAGTGTTTGTATTTGTCTCTTTTTCTTTGGCTTTCACTTTTGACTTGCCAGCAGAGTGTCAGCTGGAAAGCCTCTGGTCTGGTAATGTCAATTGCAGTGGGCAGACTGCCTTAACACCTTGACCATAGGGAGTCTGGAGGATGCTTCGGGCCCCCCACAGAGAGTTGGGAGGACTCCACTCCTTTTGGAAACAGCAAGACACAGTATCAGCAGGAGCTGACCAAGTCTTGCTATAACCTGGTTTCTGCACCCCTGACAGGGGCAAACTTTCTGTGTGTTGATTGTCTTTCTCTGTGTTCTTAGACTTGGACCAATGTTATTTTTGGACAGACAGAATCTACCTCATTAAACATCCTAGTTAACCACTGGAGGGAAGTTAGGGAAAGAGGAGAAAATTTGTCAGTAGTAGTAAAAAAGAGCAAGTTAGTTATGCTCTGCTCCTCTGAATGGCCCTCCTTCAGAGTAGGGTGGCCACCTGAGGGGACCTTCCACTTGCTGGTGATCAAAGCAGTAGAGGAAAGAGTCTTTAGGCCAGGATCCTTCTGGAACCTGGACCAAGTGTCCTATATAGTTACCCAGAAGGATCTAGTGGAGGACACACTCCCCATAAAAGTTTGGGTTTTTTGTTGTTGTTGTTGTTTTTGTTGTTGTTGTTTTTGTCTCCAAGCCTCTCACAGGTTCTGGCCATGAAGGAGAAGAACTCTTTAGAGACCAATGAGTCTATAAAGAACATCCTCTAAGACCCTTCCATAGCAGATCTGCTGCTGTTGGATCCTCCACCCTCTTACCCCTATACCATGGCCCCAGTTCCCATGGCCCCTCCTCAAGGATCAGCTCTTCCTCAGAGATCTCCCTTGAGCCTTCACCCAGTGTCCCTTTATGCCCCCTTCCTCCAGCCCCAGCAAGTAGGGAAGGCAAGGAGGGACACTCGGAACCAGGACCAGCAAAAGGGCCACTTCACTAGATAAAACAGTGGCCCTCCCACTCTGAGCCTACGGGCCCTCAAATGAGGATGGCAATCAGGCCATGCAATATTGGTCCCTCTCTTCAGCTGATTTGTACAACTGGAAGGCCCAATGTCACCCCTTTTCAGATAACCCCAAAGGGCCAATTGATCTGTTTTATTTACTCATCAGCCCACCTGGGATGATATCCAACAACTCATGGGAGTGCTCTTCACAACAGAAGAGTGAGAGAGGATAATGTAGGAAGCCAGAAAGAATGTCCCCTAAGACACTGGGGGCGGGTACCATGATTGACCAGGCTGTCATCAACATCTCATCAACAGTGTTTTCCCCTGACTAGACCGGACTGGGTCTTTAATATGGCAGAAGGTAAGGGGCACCTGAAGATCTACCACCAGGCTCCATTGGCAGGTCTCAAGGGGGCCACACAATGACCCACAAATTTGACAAAGGTACGCGAGGTTAGACAGAGATCAGATGAGTCATCTGCTGCCTTTTTAGAGTGGCTCATGGAGGCATTCCATCAGTATACACCCTATGAACCCAGCAGCAAGGAGCACAAAGCTTTTATAGACCAGGATACTAGAGATATCAGGAAAAAGCTTCAGAGGCAAGAGGAACTACAGGATAAGTCATTGAGGGATTTAGTGCAGGTTGCTGAGAAAGTCTGCCATAACAGCGAGACACAGAAGGAGAAGGAACAAAGAAAGAGAAAGAAAGAAGATGAAGGGGAGATGAAAAAAGAAAAGGCAACAGGAAAGGAATTTACAGAGGATCTTAGCTACAGTAGTTAGGGAAAGCAGAAAAGAGAGACTCCAACCAAAGAGAG
>NC_045030.1:94400757-94405625 GCF_008632895.1 Mastomys coucha
AAACCTCTCTGACTGATCCCTGCTGGGAGCTGAGGCTACCTGCTTTACAGTTGGGAGCAGTTTTCTCCATGAACATCAGAGACACGTAGGTGCTGCTGTGGTGGATGGCACAAATGTCATCTGGGCTGAACCTCTACCCCCTGCATGTCAGCACAGAAAGTGGAGCTAATTGCCTTTACCAAAGCCTTGGAACTTGAGGCCAGCAAGAAAATTAACATCTACACAAATAACAGATATGCCTTTGCCACAGCACATGTCCACAGGTCTGTATACCAAGAGAGAGGACTGCTCACATCAGAGGGAAAAGAAGTAAAAAACAAGCAGGAAATCTTAGATCTCTTGGAGGCCTTGATGAAGCCGGCAACTGTGAGTACTATTCATTGCCCAGGATGTGAGAAGGGAAGAGACTCAGTGGCCCAAGGGAATAACCAGACAGATCAAGTGGCTCTGCAGGAGCCTATCCTGGTTATGGGCCTGCAAGAGACACCTGATAAGGAATGGGACTGACCTAAGGGATGGCCTCACTTAAAATATACTGAAGAAGAAAGGACTCAGATTGCTAGCTACCCTACCAACTACTACCAAAAGAAGGAAGGGCAGTGACGCACACAAGAAGGAAAAACTAAACTCTCCAGAAAGCAAGCAAAAGACTTACTAGGCCAAATGCACAGATGGACTCATTTAGGGGATAAAAAGCTTGTCTAGCAGTTAAGGGATCTAAACTACATATAATGGACCTCAGGTTTTGGTCCAGAGAGATAGTAGAACAGTAAGTAGTAAGGTATGCCAGCAAGTGAATGCTTATGCAGCCAAGAGTAAACAGGGCAAAAGACCTAGGGGAGAATGGTCGATTCTACAGAAGTTAAGCCAGGAGAATATGGTTACAAATACCTTCTAGTGTTTGTGGATACTTTCTCTGGATGGGTTGCAGCTTTCCCCAGCAATCAGGAAACAGCTACCATGGTAGCCAAGAAGATAGTAGAGGAAATTTTCCCAAGGTTCGGAGTGCCCAAGGATCAGACAATGGTCCTGCTTTTGTCTCTAAGGTAACTCAGGGATTGGCAGAGACATTGGGGACTAATTGGAAGCTCCATTGTGCATACCATCCCCAAAGCTCAGGGCGGGTAGAGAAAATGAACAGGACCCTAAAAGAGACCTTAACTAAATTGTCCTTAGAGACTGGTGCTGACTGGGTGGTACTCCTTCCCCTGGTCCGAGCCCAGAACACCTCCTACCATTTAACCTGATCCCTTTGAGATCCTGTATGGGACCCCCCTTTCCATTGACCCCCTAGCTCTGAACACCACCCTAGAGTGACTTTTCAGACTGACAAGGATCTTATAGTTCAATTGCAAGCTTTCCAGATCAGCCACCAGGAATTGTGGCATAAACTTAGTGCCCTGTATAATGCAGGTACCCCAGAGATTCCACACGAGTACCAAATTGGAGATTGTGTATATGTTAAGAGGCATCAGGCTGAAAACTTGGAAGCAAAGTGGAGAGGGCTGTTCCTGGTGTTGTCCCCAAGCTCCATTAAAATAGATGGAGTAACTGCCTAGGTTCACTTCAGACCAGCACCTGAGCCTGACACCAACTAGCAGCCAGACACTCAAGCAACCCCCTTCTGCAAGTCCAGAGAAACCACAACCCTACCAAAGTGACTTGGCAAGTACTCTCAGCCACAGCCACTGGGGATGTAGCTTGGTCCATTACAGTGGAATACCCACCTTATATCTGGTAGCTGGACCTTGTCTTTGATCTTTCTAAGTTAGTGGCAGGCCTTGACTCCTGGGATATCCCCACCCTAGAGACACAGGGGAAGGGATTACCCAAATGTTGGGGACAAGGGACTTTTGAATCTAAATTGTGTCCCAGAAGTGGCCTTGGAGGTGGGGCTTAGGGTGTGGACAACCGAAGTTGAGGAGCATCCTGCAAAAAACCCCCATATATGTGTGCACCCAAGATGGGAGAAGCCAGCAGCAGGCCCATCAGTTTTAGGGGCCAACCACTTTTTATGTGCTACCTGGGGATGTGAAACAACAGGAAGCACATACTGGTGACTGGGGGTAGTTAAAGATTCAATGGTCCAAGGTGAGAGAAGACTAGCCAAATGGGAGAGAGAAATAGAACAGAGTCAGGGCTGGTTCGAGTCTTGGTTTAACTCCTCCCCTTGGTTAACCACCCTCATATCCACCTTGTTAGGATCCCTAATTATTCTCCTGCTATTGTTGACCTTTCAACCCTGCATATTGAAGAAGCTTATAACTTCTTAAAAGAGAGAATAAGACCAATACAGTTGATGGTCCTGCACCAATAACATGAGACCCCGAGTGTGGGGAGCCGCAGCTGCCACCCTACATATATATTGAACACCTGGTCTCCGGCCAGAGCAGAGAGCATTGATAAACAAGCCCTTAGTTGGAAAAGCTGGGTGCCTCTAGTTTGTGATGCAAGCTGGCATGATTTCCCGCAGCCTATTGTGCTTTGCCACGTAGCTGATGCTGATTGGGACCAGGGAAAGTATTTAACCCACAAGGGCTGGGGGCTGGAGAAGATTTAGGAGTAAGTATGTAAAGAATAGAAGTAAGATGTAGGAATAGAAGTAAGATGTATGTAAGAATAGGAATAGGAGTAAGTAGGAAATAGGAGTAAGTAAGATGTAACTAGTAAGATGTAAGTAGTAAGATAGAAGTAGTAAGATGTAAGTAGTAAGATGTAAAGATGTAAGTAGTAAAATGTAAGAAGTAAGATAGAAATAAGTAAGATGTAAGAAGCAAGATTACAAGGTCCCTAATTAAACTGTTTGGAGAAGAGCTCGTTGTTGCCTCCTTATTTCCGCTGGACGGAAAGGCAGCTGACACCCGAGGACAGGACCTGAAGAATATGAATTACTTACTCAAGACCCCTGAGCATAGCTCCAGGATTGGAACTTATACAAGAAAAAAGGGGCAATGAGGGACCCAAAGGGCTTTTTCCAGTTCCACACCCTCCTTACAACTTTCCCTTCCCACCTGGTGTCAAGGCTAGGCCAAGTTCCGTTCTCCACCCACAGGAACATTCTTGAGTAAAACAAATCTCAGAATGTACTGACTGATAGTCACCTGGCCCTCTGGAAAATCCCAGGTAGAGTTCAAATGTGTGTCATGCTTGCTAGCCAATAGATTTAAAGGTCAATATGCTTAGCCAATAAGTTTGAACTGTAACTTTGCTAATGTAACCTGTGCCCTTAAAAAAGTATGAAAACTGCTTGTAATAGCCATTTGGGATCGTCTTCTAGTCACTTGCCTTGAGGGACTAATTGAAGGTCAACCCCAATGTACCAGAAAGTAAACCTCTTGCTTTTGTATGGGAGTGGGAAGGGGGAGAAATTCTCAGGCAAATGGATGGAACTAGAAAATATCATCTTGAGTGAGGTAACCAAACCACAAAAGAACACTCATGGTATGTACTCACTGATAAATGAATATTAGCCCCAAAGCTCAGAATGCCCAAGATACAGTTCACAACTATATGGAGTTTAAGAAGAAGGAGGAACAAAATGTGGATGCTTCAATACTACATAAAGCAGAGAACAAAATAATTACAGGAGGAAGAGCAAGGGAGGGACCTGGGAGGGAGAGAGGAGGGGGAAGGAAAAGGGGGCAGGATCAGGTATTGGAAGGGACAAGAAAGAAGTACAGAGGGTCAGAAAATTGAATAAAAACATCTAGCACTGGGGAATGAGGACCTGGGGGTATCCATTAGAAAGTGTCAGACTCCAGGGACCCAAGAGGTTCCCAGGACCCAAGAGTGATGACTTTAGCTGAAATACCCAACAAAGAGGAGGTAGAACCTGTAGAACCCATATCCAGTGGATAGGCACGGCCCCCAGTGGAGGAATGGGGCCACCCACCCACCTCAAAAATTTTAACCCAGAAAATTTCCTGTCCAAAGGAAAGACGGGGACAAAGTGGAACAGAGACCAAAGGAAAGGCCATCCAGAGACTGCTTTACCTTGGGATCCATCCCATCTGCAGACACCAAACTCCCATACTATTGCTGTTGCCAAAACCCGATTGCTGACAGGAGCCTGGAATGGCTGTTCCCTAAGAGGCTCTGGCAGAGCCTGGTCAATATAGATGCAGATACTCACAGCCAACCATCTATTGGACTGAGCCCAGGAACTCCAATGGAAGAGTTAGGGGAAGGACTGAAGGAGCTGAAGGGGTTTGCAACCCCATAGGAAGAATGACAATATCTGTCGGAGCCAGCCGACAAGGGTGAGGCTGAAGTAGAGAGGGCGAATGAATGAGAATGAGAGGACCACTGCTCTGCTGGCAATGGCAATAAACTTTAATGTGAGAAATCTTTTATAGAAAAACACAGTAAGGCTAAAAAATAGAATTTAACAACAATCATGTAGCACAGTTTCTGAGCACTTTCTCACGGCAAAAGCGTGCCCACTTCTTCATATCTTAAAGTAAATGTTTTTTCCCCATGCCCAGGTGCATGAGGTTTGTTTCATGAACAGCTCTCAGTAGCCTTGAATTACTTCCAAAACATCTTGGGTTCATGGAGCAGTTATGTCCTCAGCTGCAGGGAGACTATGTGAAGGTGCCCCTTCCCTGCTTTTCAGCAGGGGGGGCACCTCTAAATCTTCCCCTATGCCAAAGAACATTTCCACCACAAATATCAACTAACAGAGCCATCCAGAGCTCCCAGGGACTAAATCATCAACCAAAGACTACACATGGAGGGACCGATGGCTCCAGATACATATGTAGCAGAGGATGGCCTTATCTGACATCAGTGAGAGGAGAGGCCCTTGGTCCTGTAGAGGCTCCAATGCTAGAGCAGTGAGGCAGGAGTAGGTGAGTGGGTGGGGGAGC
>NC_045030.1:94405736-94409250 GCF_008632895.1 Mastomys coucha
GATCAGGGGAGTTGTGGAGAGGTAACTGGGAAAGGGGTATCATTTGAAATGTAAATAAATAAAATGATTTTTTTAAAAAAAAGATCTAGTTGAAGCCGAGTCCCAGAGTAGTTGTGGGATAATATAGGTGGCCTCCAGGTTTAAAGGAACAAGTTTGGATTTTCCCACAGGGTAATTCAAGAGATGCTGACTAACACCTTGTACCTTCCTGATAAACAGTAAGAATTATCAACAAGCTCAGATTTTACCACATCTTTTCTGATTTCAAAGTAATGGTCTAAAATCCATCCAAGATAGAGTATTATGTGCTGACATTGTCTTCCAACCAAAAATATTTATTAAATATATTCTATCTGTTCAGCATGACATTGAGCTTTAACAATCTTGTCTTATTGTTTCTGTTGCTGTGATAAAACACCAGGATCAAAAGCAAGTTGGGGAAGAAAGGGTATATTTGGATTACACTTCCACATCACAGTTCATCATCAAAGGAAGTCAGGACAGGAACTGAAACAGGGCGGGAACCTGGAGGCAGGAGCTGATGCAGAGGCCATGGGAGGACTACTGCTTACTAGCTTACTCCTCACGGCTTTCTTAGCCTGCTTTCTTATAAAACTCAGGACCACTAACCCTGGATGGCCTCACTCATGATGGTTTGGGCCCTCCCTGATTGATCACTAATTAAGAAAATGCTCTACAGGCTTGCCCACAGTCCATCCTTGTGGGAAGATTTTCTCAATTGAGGCTCCCTCCTCTAGGCCAAATGACTTCAGGTTTGTGTCAAGTTGATATAAAACTAGCTGGCCTAGACCTTGGTCAATTAAACCACACAAAACCATTTGAAATGTGACTAGTGATCAGTACATTGTGAATGAGAGAACATCTTCAGAGGATTTCTACACAGTCACATGACTTGTAAGAAGTTGGGATTTTTTTCAGTCCTGATCAGGTTACGTGCTAAGCTTGTCTGTGCTCACTGTACCCTGATCTCCTTTGTCCCTCAAAATGGACATGGAAGCATCCATAGCAGTGGGGAAAAATGGATTCCAGGTGTGTATGGCAGAAAAAATAAGCAGATAAAAAAAATGGCCAAGCTAGTAACTAGCTGAACAAACATGAAACAAAGAAACTATTCTGACACATTATCAGGTACAGCGTAGCCATATACACTGGGAAGCTCTACTCTGAGATAAGATTCCAGGGCCTGTATCTTTCATGCTGTGGATGTACTACAATAGCCAGACCTTCACTACTGTTATAGACTACAATAACGATGACCTTGCTGGGAATAGTGGCCCATGCCTTTAATCCTAGCACTTACTTGGGAGGCAGAGGCATTCAGATTTCTGAGACTTTGGGGGCCAACCTGGTCTATCTACCCTGTCTTAAAATAAAAGCCCTTTGAGCAGTACCTGGCACCATAGTAACCATTATTGAACTGTTTGCCTTTGTCAATGTTATTATGACTGTTGCCAAAAAAAGTTTACATTTTCCTCTTCAGATTTCCACTCGCTTTTATAATGAGGCCAAATGATAAAACATGCTTATTTTAGAAAATTTACAAAGAAAATAAGTCTATTTTAAAAAGTCCCACATCTAGCCAGTTACTTACATTTCCAGGGCAAAAGGTAATTTGACTTTGCTCAATTTAGCATTTGAGCACATTTTGGATTACTGTGGCCATACACACCTAAGCAGGACTAGACTTGGGTTTTTCTTGTGTTCTTAACATTCAACCATAATTCCAGGCATAACACCAAGTCTCTGCTCTCTGTGGGTATGTCTTTCCTACTTGGAAAGTCCCCAGAGGAGAGGCACAGTCACTCCCATTTGGGCATCCATCAGGAAGCAACAGCACTAAGCCAGACTTTGCCAAATGCCCTGAACGAATATGAGCCTTGCTTGCCACAGTCGTAAGCAGGCCGTGACTCCATTTCAAAGTCCTCTGCTCACAAATGCCAGCTTGTAGCAGAAATAAATAGAAGACAAGAATTTCTCAATGGGGGTTGATGAGATTCTTCTTACAGATGTGTGTGTGTGTGTGTGTGTGTGTGTGTGTGTGTGTGGTTTTTGTGGCTGTTGTTGTTATTGTTGTTGTTTAATGGCTGCTTTCATCCATTCAGCAACTTCAGACATTTTTATCACAGGGTACATGGCTCATTAAAGCAACCCTTTTCCACTCACAGGTACAAAAACAAAGAGGGCCGGCCAGAGTTGCACCCCATGAAAACACGGCATCTGTTCGCAGCTTGTTATTTTTGCTAGCTGCCTGCCAAAAACCACAAGTCAATGGAGGATTCTTTTTCAACACACCCAATAGTACCCTAATTGACACAAGTTCCTCTCTCTTATCAAGGGAGGCATACCAAATGACAGCCAAGTGAAGAAAAGTGTAACGGGGGAATGTGACGCTTATTGTCACATGAAATGGTCGTTTCTAAAACTGTGTTTTTAAGAAAACGAAAAGTGGAGGGAGCAAGGGAGAAGATTGAACAGACCTGTCCATTTCAGTGGCTAATTCTGCTTTTAGCCTCGCTTGCTACTGTACCGCCCCCCCCCCTTCCTCTGATCCTTCCAGTTGTCCTGAGGGTCAAAGCAGAGAGCACTGGGCCAATCAAACTCTTTCTTTCTAGAAAGACATTTTGTGATGTTCCCCTGTGAACCCACTATGGTTACTGGAAGTGAGGTAGGGGACAGAAGCGATGCAAGAATGAGTATGCACTCTCATAGAACCAAAGAGCAGGCTCCTCCTCCAAATCAGGAGCAGCTTCTAAATCACACGGAGCATCAGCAAAGGCAGAAAATGGATGTGCGTATATGAAAAATGTGCTGACGTATTATGCAAAGCTTTGCGTCTGCCTCCAAAAGCTGATAATTAAGAAGTGGAAGAAAGCAATCAAGACTTGACTCTGTGTACCAAAGCACAGGAAAGATCCAGGGCTGTATTGTCAGTGCTGTTTCTCCTCCCCCATAATAGATCCTCTTCTCCCTTCCACAAGCAGTTTACAAGGCTATGTTTAGAATAGACGTCAGAGCTCTGAAACCAACTCGCAGAAGCAAGACTTTCCCAAGGATGCCACCTAGTGGTCCCTTGGTGTATTGCAACATAGCTTGGCCCTGTTGCAGATTCAGAAAAGATGGTAAAAGCAAGTAGTAACTTGGGATCAAGTCACTCCATGATTTACAAAGTTGAACCTTTGGGACTTGGCATTGGAATGGTGTGGAGTGAGTATCAAACACATAGGTGTCGTGATCTGGTTAAAATGTTAAATGTTAAAATTAGTCCACAAGGCAGAAGCCATGCATCAGGAAACAGGTCTGCTTGTACACTTGGCTGGTTTTATGAATCATCATATCCAGGACTTTTTCTTTTTCTTTATTTCTTCTGTATCAAGCCATGAAAAGATTTACAAAGGACTACTGAGAAAAGAATTCTCAAAGTGCATCTTCGGGGGGAAAGGACATAGGTGCTGCATGTGCCATAGTATTTAGAGCCTTCGTTCCCAGGTCCCCT
>NC_045030.1:94409325-94416213 GCF_008632895.1 Mastomys coucha
CAAGCTGTGTGGACTTCTTCCCCACCACACCCTTTATACCAGCATACCTATTCCTTCTGTGTTTCTGGCTCAAATGTAACATACATGCCTTCTTGTGGCTAAATTGAATTTACCTCAAACTCAAACCTTTTCTAGCATTTTGACTTCTGTTCTGAGAAGTATAGGGCATGTTTTGCGTGTCTAGCCTCTCCTGATGTCGGATTTGGTTTTATTGGGGTTTGTTTGTTTGTTTGTTGTTTTTGTTTTTGTTTTTGCATGCAACCCTTTAAAAGCAGAGATGTTGTAGAGCCGAGGGCTCTGCAGTGTTTTGTGTTTTAGCTCCACCGGTTCCTCTCTTCTGCAGTTTCCTCTCGTAGACACCATTTTCTTTTGCTCATATCTACCTCTTGGATTCTGTGGCCATGATCTCTTGCTTGTATATTTTGGTGAATTTTTGCAATCTTCTTTTCTAAACTCCACACACATTCCTGGGGATTCTTTTCTTAGATACACCCAATTATGCTTGTCCTTCTCCTACTTCTTGTCACCCCTGCCTGTCACCTCACCAACGATAATTAGGATTGGTCTATCAGCTCTCCTCTGGGCTTTAACAACACCGTAAGGTAATGAGAGATAAACAAAAGAGACGTGACAAATGATTAAAGGCAGAGATGAGGCTAGGACGAAATGTGTATAGCAGATGTACAAAGAACTCCAGGGGGCCTGGGTGTGTTTCATAATTTTTTTTTTCTCTTGGGCTCAAGCCAAGTCTAATAGACTGAACAGAAATACATGAGGTCACAACTCGTGGAAGGCCTTTCCTGGTTCTTACCTTGCATATACTAATTCCTGGCCCAGGAGCACCACATGTCTTCTGGGACTTCATAAACTGGACCTTATACCATTCCTCTGCTATGAGTATTCAGGAAACAGAGGATTCTGAATATATAACCTGAAGGCATCCTCTGAAGGCCTGAGCAGAGCTACAGCCAAGTACCCCAGCTAACAAAAGTCCTGCAGTTGGAAGCCACCTACAGTCAGCAGCCGTTGTCTTTATTTGCCAAATGAGCAATTCCCACTCACCTGGCAAGCACTGGCTGTCAATGTCCTGGCTGCACTGCACTCTGCACTTTACCAGCCACACAGTGCTAACAGCTGTGCATTGCAAACAACTTCAGCTCTGCCTGAGGCTTCCTACGTACCCAGGGTATGCAAACAGCCTTGGGCCATTAGCAAAAGTGATTTGATGTCAAAATACACCCACATGGAACAACTTGGAGGCATGTGCTCTGTATTCCCCCAAATGAGCCCAGCAGGACTGAATTCCTGTTGCCCCGTATGCTAAGCCAACAGCACTGTTCACAGGTGCCAACATCATTCGGCATTGATTGACAGCTTGGCCTGATCCTGCTTCCCCTGCATCCATGCTTGCTGTGTGCATGACCACCAGTAATCTGCTTGCTTTCAGAGTCACTCTCAAGGCCATTGGTAGCTGGGGAAGGGGGCTCAGTGTAAAATACTCTTGTGCCTATAACTCGTTAAGTTCCATTCCTTGATCACTCTTCCCTGGAAGACGGGCACAGTGACAGCTCCAGGGAAGCTGTCATTCTGTACTCTACCCCCAGGCTGACTAACTAGCTGGTTTTGTGCCTCCTCAGGAGGGCAAGCATGAAGAGTTTGCATTTTTCTATGGAGGCTCATAAGTAGAACATTTGGAAGACTCCACCTACAAGGTACCTTGACTCATTTTCATCACCTCCCTGTCAGTTTCTACGAGCCCCCTATGCATCGGTTCTCAGGTTATTGCCCAGCGATCACCATATTCCACGTTACCTGCGATGGGCATTGAAAATAAGACTGCTTCAGTCTTGCCAAGTAGACCTGGCATTCCAGAAATGAAGCCAAGGAACACAATTTTTTTTTATTGTTTTAGTTTACTTTCAATGCTGGAAGTCAACCTCTGTACATGCTAGACATGAGGAATAGGTAGTTTAAACAGTTTCTTGGGGGAATCTTAATCAGCCTGACATTTTCACTGCACTGATTTGAAGTTTGTACAGTCAACAACCAGCTGAATCAATTTAGTCCATTAGTTATCTGCCCAGATACATTCAGCCAAACACAAAATTCAGTGTTGGGGGTTTCATCCAATGGTTCCCTTTTCCTGTTTCCATCTTGCCCCCCCCCCTTTAGTTCAGTTGGGATTTTCGTGTCCTCTCCAGCTTCTGACACTGCTTTAACTGTACAGAGGGCATGGGTGCCTGGGCTTAGGACTGGAGTTTAGCCCATGAGAGGTAATAATGTCATAAATGAGCGTGTAAAGGTCCAACTTCCTTCTCTGGGATGTGAGTGACCGTCGAGAGAAAGCTCCCAACACTTGGGAGATGTAAGCAAGAAGATCAGGAGTTCAAGGCCAGTCTAGACTACATAGTGAGTTCTAGATCACCCCAGATCACATGAGACCCAGTCTCACAAACAAAGTCCCCTGTAGAAGGCTGGGGAAGGGAATTTGCCTGGCTTCCTCCCGTTCTCTGTCCTGCATCTCCATTCCCTTCCCTGCTTCTTCTGGGAACACATCCTTATAAACTATTTGCATGATGGTCTTCATCTCATGATCTGCTTCTAGGAACATTTATTTAAGGATCTATTTTGCTTCAATTTTTGACCTTTGTGAAAACTTGAATGTGGTTAATTACACTGTAAGTAATACAGAGCTAGGCAGTGGTGGCACATGCCTTTAATCCAAGCACTCAGGAGGTAGAGGCAGGCAGAGAATCTTGAGTTTTTGAGGTGTAGTTTGAGGCCAGACTAGTCTACAAAGTGAGTTCCAGGACTGCCAGGACTACACAGAGAAACCCTGTCTCAGAGAACCAAAAATAAATAAATAAACAAATAGATAAATACAAACAATTTAGTAGCAAATTGTTTACAAAAAGCTAGAGCTAGTGATGTAGCTCAGTGCTTGCCTACCATCTATCTACATAGGCTCTAATTCAATCTCCAGTACAGAGGAGGAAGAGGAGGGGGAAGGGAAGGGAAGAGGGGAGGAGCATAAGTCATGTTTAAAGAGTATATAGGTCATGAGAGCTTGCATTCTTTTCATACTCTATCATTTCTTCCTTTCTTTCCATAATAGCTGATATTAGTTAGCACTAGTATTTAGCCTTTAGTATTCTAGGTACTGTGTATGTCTTTTACATGTTTATAAGAACTCAATGTATTGGCACTTTTATCATGTCATTTTGTTATGAGGAAGCTGAACACACAGCAAATGTTCAAGTTCATGGGTGACTTGGTTCTTATCATTGAGGATGTGGCTCACTCCTTTCTGGGAACCACAGTGCATTTACTTACTTGGCACTACTTTGACATTAAGGCCTGCCATGTTTACCATGCATTTTGTATGGTGATTTTGTCTCACTCCAAAGACAGTAAGGCCCTTGACAGTAGATACAACTCTTTATACTATTTATAGTTTCTTGTGGGGCAAGATGTATCCTCTGGGTAATTGTATCAATGTCCCTTCAATTTCTTCCTGATGGCCTTTGTTGTTGCTGTTGTCCTTTCTTCAATCACCTCCACTACTTTCAAGTCTAGATGCCCTCCCATTCCTTTTTGTCCATCACCATCCCATGGCATGATCATAGATTGTGTAAATTTTTTAGATACTATATATCCAAGTTGTACATGGGTAGCAAAATTCATGATAGCAGTTAAAATTAAGCCAATATAAATCCTCTAGTCTTCAGACACAAATAAATACATGTTTTGCATACTTTACTGTGTTTTCCAGTTTGGTAGCTACCTTTAACATGTAGCTATTTAATGAAAATTTAAGTTAACCTAAAATTCAGTCCTTTAGTCATGCTGACCATATTTCAAGTGCACAGTGGCTACACATGGATGAATAGACACCACAGAGACAGAATGGAACACTCCATCATGGAAAGTCCTCTCGCTGTTATTTCAGAAGCCAGTCACAGCCTATTTTTCTTTTGAAGACTGAATATAATTATTTCTTTCCAGTTTCCATGGACTCCTACCCACTACCACTAAAATTGCATACATATCCTCCCTCCTGTACAAGGGTTTTATTCGTCTTCCTTCTTATACAGGATGCTAATATGTGACTTGGGATGTTGATGGAAGATGATCTTGATGGTAATCCCTTTCCCCATCCCAGTAGTCCCAGAGGATGTTTGGAGTTCTGCCAGCTGTAGCCTTGCATCTTTACTTTCAGAAATCTTCAGTGGGCCCCAAACTTCCTAATGCTGTGACCTATAACACAGTTCCTCATGTTGTTGTGATCCCCCAACTATAAAATTGGTTTCATTGTTACTTCATGATTGTAATTTTGCTACTGTTATGAGTTGCAATATAAAAAAATCTGTGTTTTCTGATGGCCTTAGGTGACCCCTGTGAAAGAGTTGTTCAACCCCCAGAAGAACTGTGACTGACATGAGAACTGCTGTTCTAGAGCATAAGGTCTTATCCCTCATCTGCTAGCACAATGCTCTCTGCACATTCCCAGGCCTTAAAGGCCATGGGAATTGTGCTAGGTTTTGCCACAAAACTAAATGATGCAGGTTTTCTATTTCAGTGTTGTACTCACTAGTTAAAATCAAAATAGAGCAGCTCAACCATTAAAAAAAAATCAAGCAAGCTAACCAAAAAATATCCAAAGGACTTAAATAGACATTTCTGAAATCATAAATTATGAGAGAAATAAAAACCAAAATAATAGCAAGGTCGAACAAACATGATGGCACTTGCCTTTAATCCCACCACTTGGGAGGCAAATGCAAGCAGATTTCTCATTTCAAAGCCAAGACTACATAGTAAGACTATAATACATACATACATACATACATATATACATACATACATTCATACATACATACATACATACATTCATACATACATACATTCATACATACATACATTCATACATACATTCATACATACATACATACATTCATACATACATTCATACATACATACATACATTCATACATACATACATTCATACATACATACATACATTCATACATACATACATACATACATTCATACATACATACATACATTCTGTCTTAGTGTTTCTATTGCTCTGATGAAACAGCATAACTAAAAAGCAAGCTGGGGAGGAAAGAGTTTATTTCTGGTTACACTTCCAGTCTATCTCTGAGGGAGATCAGGGCAGGACCTCAAGCAGGGCTGGAACATGGAGGCGGGAGCTAATGTAGAGGCCATGGCAATGAGAGGTGATGCTTACTGGCTTGCTCCTACTGGCTTGCTCAGCCTTTCTTATAGAACCCAGGACTACCAGCCCAGGGGTGGCAACACCCACAATGTGCTGAAGCTTTTCCAATCAATCACTAACTAAGAAAATGCCGCCGGGCAGTGGTGGTACACACCTTTAATCCTAGCACTTGGGAGGCAGAGGCAGGTGGATTTCTGAGTTCGAGGCCAGCCTGGTCTACAGAGTGAGTTCCAGGACAGCCAGGGCTACACAGAGGAACCCTGTCTCGAAACAAAACAAAACAAAACAAAACAAAAAAGAAAGAAAGAAAGAAAGAAAATGCCTTACAGGGCTGGAGAGATGGCTCAGCAGTTAAGAGCACTGACTGCTCTTCCAGAGGTCCTGAGTTCAATTCCCAGCAACCACACACAACCATCTGTAATGGAATCCAAGTCCCTCTTCTGGTGTGTCTGAAGACAGCAACAGTGTAGTCAAATATATAAAATAAATAAGTCTTTTTTTTAAAAAAAGAAAGAAAATGCCTTACCATACATTTATATACATATATGTATGTGTATATATATGTATGTGTGTGTGTGTACACACACATACACACACACACATACACACATACCACACACATACACATAATGAAGGGTGTGGTGGCACACACCTTTAATCCCAGCAGCCTGGTCTACAGAGCAAGTTCTAGGACAGCCAGGGTTACACAGAGAAACCCTGCCTTGAAAAGCCAAAATTAAAAGAAAGAAAGAAAGAAAGAAAGAGAGAGAGAGAGAAAGAAAAAAAGAAAGAGAATAGGTTTTTTAAAAGAAAAAAAGAAAAGAATGTTTTGCAAGCTTGCTTACAGCTCGTCTTCTGGAGGCATTTAACTGAAGTTCCATCCCCTAGATGACATAAGCTTCTGTCAAGTTGACATAAAACTATCATGTTTCCACAAAGTCAACTTTATTGAATGAGAATACAGTCACAGGTTTAGTGGCTTTAATGACAGCAATTTGCCACAGAGCCTGCCAAACTTGGTAACTTGGCCTAGGCAAATCCAAGTTTTTTATTTATTTATTCCAATCTTAATTACCCTGTTATTTCTTACCTTACACAACACACCACACATAGTAAATGTGTATGTGTGTGTGTGTGTGTGTGTGTGTGTCTGTGTGTCTGTGTTACAGAATGAGTGCAAGTTATAAAGGCTGCAACAGAGCTGCAGAGCCTTGAGAAGCCTGCTGAGAAAGAGTCTGTGTAGATAAGACAATTAAACCCAATCAGTTCTGAGAGGGAACTGCTCTAGTCAGGTTTGAACATGAAGCTGCTGAATTCGACTTCAAGAAAAAAAAAAAAAGATCAAACTGTGTCAGAAGCAGAAGGCAATAGGTCAGGTCCAGGTCCAGACTGGAAAACAGGTCCATCGTTTGGAATGGAAAAGCCAGCAGTCCAGTGGGCTCCATCAAGGAAAATGTGTATGGAGAGGCAAGTCAGGCAGTTGTCACTCCTTGATACACACACTAGACATCCAATGACAGTTTGTGTGGGGCCATGACTTGTCAGTGCTTTGTGTCCCTCACTTCAGAGTCCAGCCAAGAAACTTGGACCCTTTCCTTCATCTAACATGTCAGATAAGTTCTTGGGCCCAGCTTTGCTTTTTTTTT
>NC_045030.1:94416248-94427078 GCF_008632895.1 Mastomys coucha
TCAGAAATCCACCTGCCTCTGCCTCCCAAGTGCTGGGATTAAAGGCGTGCACCACCACTGCCCGGCATGGGTCCAGCTTTTCTGATATGATTTTAAGATGTCCATATCTCTCAGGGTTTCAGTTTTCTCTCATAAATGTATAAGGTGGCTGGCTCCCTTTTTATTTCCCAAGAATAAGTCATTTGTCAGTCTGTGCTGGATGGGTGCAGCTTGACACATACTGCAGTTTATGGGTCCATCCAAAGGCCACAGTCACCCTTCTTTCTCCTTCAAAATGAAGTCAAAAGTTGCTTCTAAAACGGGGAGTAACTTGGAGTAGGGCCTGGCCTGATCCCAAAAGTGTGTGTATGTGAAGGGATGCTAACTAAGCAGCCTTTACAAAGAACAGAAGGCTGGCATGTGCTACAGCATGGAGGAAGTGTGCTGAGTGAAATAAGCCAGCTGCCAAAAGACAAATGCTACATGGCTCCACTTACATTGTTGTGGGGTATCCACCAGAGAAGTCTGCTCTTGGACATGGGTTTTAGTCAATAGAAAGTCCTTATTAGCTGGTTAGTGATCCCATTGGGTGCTTGGGATTCCAGTGTAGCCCTGAACCTTTTTCAGAGTGAGCTTCTATGCACAAAAATCATGTCCTAGGTTGACACACTACAATGAACAAGAATAGTCAGCCAGAAGCAGAATTACAGAAGTGAAAAGACAAGATTAGTACATTTAGAGACTTTCCCAGAACTATAAACTTTGATGGATTAGGCCTTTGTTTTAGTTTTGGCAGGTGGTGCTGTCTACACAGTGAGTTTTACAGCCTAAATAGTACTTCCATCATGGAGTCAGTTGTGCTAATGTCTCAGGTCCTACTAAGGTCTAGAGCCCTGTTACAACATTGGGTGGCTAAAGTGTTCAGATTCATAGAGACAGAAGCCAGAGGTGAGAGAGAAAAAAAAAACCAGGAAAGTGTAAATTAGGTTAATAGTTTCAGTTTTACATGATGAAAATATTCTGAAGAACTCTGAAACCAAGTTCTGAAGGTGTCTCATAACCATATACTATACTTCAAACTCTAGTCTGTATACTTAAAAACAATTAAGATGGTAGGCTAGGAGAAGGGGAATCCAAGAGGACCAGAAGAGCAGCCGTGAACAGAACGAGGCAGTGTATGCAGGAAACAGATGACACACCCAAAGCAGAACTTGGGAGAATTCAATAAAGAAACCGTACACAAAGCTAAGTGTGACAGTGTATGCCTAGAATCCTGGCACTTGAAGGTGGAGGCAGGAGAATTACCAGTTTGAGGTTGGGGATGGGGAGATGGCTCAGTGAGTAGGTAGGCACTTGCCTTGCAAACACGTAGATTCCCAACACTCATGTAAAAGTCAGGTGCAACAGCACATGCCTATAGCCCAGCACTGGAGACACCACAGAGTCAGTTGAATCCCAGGCCCTTGCTGCTCAGCCACTCTAGCTAAATTGAGTTTCAGCTTCATGAAGAGAGCCTGTCTCAAAAAATAAGGCAATAGAGGAAAGAAGAAGCCTCTCCATACATACATACATACATACATACATACATACATGCCTATACCACACACGCACACACACACACACACACACACACACACACACACACACAGAGTTCAAGGCCATGCTCAATTACATACCACCATCACCACCAACAGAACAAACAAACAAGCAAAAACCACATACAAAATGACACCAGGACTGATGGAAATCTCTGAGAAATGGTGAAACATCCCAAGGGGAGCACCCTGGAAATTTTTCCTATGCCAAGGTCTGAAGGGCAAGCCGAACATAGAATGACATTAAAGCCTGGCCCATCCTAACACACCATTTCCCAAGTCACTGGAGGTCGAAAGCAAAGTAGACAGATACAAGTAGATCGGTTCCTGGAATTATCTTCTTTCGGTCCTTGCTTGTTTTATTTCCATTATCTTTTCTCCAAGATCAACCTAAGCTGGAATGACATAAACTTTGCCCCCTGCCCCAATCATGTGGAAAACTATGCAGTGATAAAGAGACTACTGACATGTTAAGAGAAGCAGTGCCCAGAAGACAGAGTTCATAACAGAGAGCCTCTACGATGCCATTTGATAGAATCCCCAAAATAAATGCTGTCTCTGGATTTGCCCATTTCCTGAGTCCATAAAACCCCATGTCTTCAAACTTCCATCGATGTGAATTTCTGTTCCATGCTCCAGAAATGGCATAGCGCAAAAGGCTTGACTAACACAACCTACCCCACAGTCCCTACCGCCTCTACTGCAAGCACACATCCCTCTCCCCCTACTCTTTTCCCATTCCCACCCTGATGAAGGTCGTTCATGGAAATCTGTCAACTCACCAGCCCCCATAGCAATAAGTCAGTGCACTATCTTAGTGTGGTATATGACACCAAGCAACTTTATGGGTTTTTTAAAAATGAATTTAGATCAGTATAGTATTAAAGATCATGTTATAATTTTCATTTTAATCTATTCTTTAATAATATTCATAATATATAAGGACAAGGTTTGACTTTCTTCCATTTAACAAGTGATGCATGCTGCTTAATTTATTTCAAATTAAGTATGCACGAAAGAGTATGGCTTATCTACAAATTCAAAATGACATTTTAATTTTGTGTTTGGGGACCAAATGTGTATTAATATGTAGATTGAAATTTAACTATGTGTTGGAGCCCTCCAAACTGCTTCCATGACCTGATATTTGGAATTCTTGAATTTCTCTCTTTAAAAAAATCAATTACTTTATTATTATAATTTTCATGTTTTGTTTCTAAAAAAGGAGACGCGAGCACTTTCTGCCTGCTATTTGCAAGTACTCTCCAGAAATACCACACTGTGGGCTTGGATCGTTTGATTTCCAATAAAGGAAAAAGCAAATTGAATAAAAATTTCCCCTGTTAACATGTGTTTTGAAGAACTAGAGCTCTCATGATGTACTCAGAGGTGCTTACAAGTCTGAGGTCAAAATTCAAAACCCTCAGTTTTGTGTCTATTGCTCATTCCCTCTCTTTCTTTCCCATCCGAACCATTTTAAGGGAACAAATTGGTAATTCATTCTATTATAAGTCAGTATCATTGATAGCATCTCTCTTTCCCAAGTTATCCACTTGAGAGTAAGTCAGCCACCTGAATAATAATAAAAAGCTACAAAAGGGGCAAGACCTCCACCACAGGCACAAGAGCCCAGTGAGCTAGCAACCAAGTAGCAGAGGCACTGGCCAGCAAATACCTCATCAGCACCTGGCAGTGTTTATGTGTGCCCTGGTTACTTTTCTCATCACTGTGGCAAAGCGCTTGACTAAAGTAACTTTTAAGGGACAGTTTATTTGGGTTCATACTTTGAGAGTACTGTCCATCACGGTGGTGGAGTCAGGGCAGCAGGAGTGTGAGGCCACTGGCAGCATTCCATCCACAGTGAGCAAATGGAAAGAGATAAATGTGTTTACTTAGGTCGCTTTCTCCTTCTCCTGACCTCAGTCCATAGTACAGTGCTCTGGGTGGGTCTTCTTACCTAAAGGAACCCAATCTCGAAAGGTCCTCAAGGACCTTGATCTCCCAGGTGATTCCATCAGGTTAACAGTTCATTTTAATCATCACAACACTTGGAATTAAATGATATTCTACAATTATTTTTTTAAACCTTAATAAACCCCTAGATATTCTTTATTAAAAAAAAAACTGAAGTTGAATATTTTGAACTCATATCCTGGCTCCAAGCTCTATGACCTTCAGCAACTTCTTATTTCCCTTCTCTTTTTCTAACATTGTTTATACATATGAATGAGGAATTTAAAATTTTTTACCCAGTGAACTTAGCCAGTCCAGTGTGGGCACACCACCATCAGTGCAAAGCAGGGACAATGTCACCTTGGACTTGGCTTTGGTTCTTTTCACTTCAGTGGATTATCAAACTGGCAGATGGGTGAAAGCACGTGAAGGATGAAAGTGATAACGACCTCCATGTGAACAGATGCAGCTCATCAAAGCAGCCCTAAGAGAATGAGGGTTTCACCTGGCAGACAAACAAAAGCCTCATTTTCATAACATAATTAGGCTGAGGCAGGTAGAGAAGAGATTTATTTGCAAGTGTGGTGCCCAGACCTGCATTACTGACTTGAGTATTTCCGGAAATATGAATTATTATTTTTTTTAAGATTTATTTATTTATTTTATGTATATGAGTGCTCTGTCTGCATGTATACCTTCGTGTCAGAAGAGGGCATCGGATCCGATTACAGATGTTTGAGAGCCACCATGTGATTGCTGGGATTTGAACTCATGACCTCTGGAAAAGTACTCAGTGCTCTTAACTGCTGAGCCATGTCACCGCTGTCCCCTCCTGGAAATATAAATTATTGAACCTCAGCTCAGGCCTGAGGAATCAGAAACTTTGAAACCAGGGTACAGCAATTTGCACTTTAACAAGTCTGGCTGAGATTCATGAAAATCCATGGCATTTCCAGGGTATCCAGAATCTAATTGATCCTTCTTTTTTTCATCATCAAATGCTAAATGACATCGAAGCAATGCCTTCAAAGATAGAGAAAAATATTGGAACTTAAAACTCTATGTGTATGTGTTGGGGGGTGTGGGGGGTGTCTTGCTATGTAGCTCAGGCTGGGCTTGAACTCCTAATCTTACATCCTCTGTGTACTAAGTACTGGGATTACAGGCACACCCCCATCACATCCAGCTAGAAGGTAGAATTCTACACCTAAGGCCTTCATCAAATATGAAAGCAAAAGGGAAAATTTTTCAGACATAGAGGTCTTAATTTAAAACACACACACACACACACACACACACACACACAGAATTTCATCGAATTCTGATGCACACTCAAGTACCAGGACCTGCACCAGAGAGTGACACAATTATTTTTGTAATAAGCATTACATTCTTATTCTCCTTTTTTCATGGGCTTTCTGAGACCCAAAATTATTGTGAGGATGATGTGTGTACTTAGAAATGGTCCTTTATGGGCAAAGTCACATGCAAACCTGAAGGATTTCGCTCAAGAGAAATGTTGATGAATTTAACCAAAGGTTCTCCATGACACTGATGAATCTGCCCTATGAATAGGTACAGGATTGGACTTTTCTTGTGGAGATCCCATGCATTCATTCTTTCTATTTGTATTCTTTCTATATACATATATATTTGCATTCCATCTATCTATCTATCCATCTATCTATCTATCTATCTATCTATCTATCTATCTATCCATCTATCTATCTATCTATCTAACTATGGTACTGCTTATTAAACCTCAGGGATTTCTTAAGCAAGAACTCTTCTACTGAGCTACACCTCCAGTGTCTTGCTATGAGGACAGGCTGGTCTTAAACTCTCAGTTCTCCCAAGTCCACTACTCAAATGCTGGGATTACATACATGTGCACCATCACACTTATAGGCTTTGGGTACCTCATGCTTTTGTGTTTGTGGGGGTGGATGTGTGTGTGTGTGTGTGTGAGAGAGAGAGAGAGAGTGAGAAAGAGAGAGAGAGAGAGAGAGAGAGAGAGAGAGAGAGAGAGAGAGAGAGAGAGAGAGAGAGAGAGAGAGAGAGAGAGAGAGAGAGAGAGAGAGAGAGAGAGAGAGAGAGAATGGCCTTTAAAGTGCCTGATAGCTTTGACTGTGCTCCAGGAGCACCTTCCTAGTATGCTCTAAGTGCTGCCCAATGGAACATTCTGTGATGATGAAACTATCCTATAGCCTGCAACATCAATCTGTAACATACCATTCAATATGTGAGCCACTAGGTGCAAGAAGCACTTAATAGTACGGTCAGTACCACTGAAGAGATGGGGTTAAAAATCTCACGTAATCTTAACCCATTTAAATTTGATAACTACACATTGGTCAGAGTTATACTAAAAGTTATTGTTTGCACCAAATAATGTATGCTGAGGAACATTACCCTGTTTCTCTGAAAGTCAAATGTATTGATCAACTAGTATTGTTATTTGCTAAATCTGACCTGAGTCGTGGAAAGTTTGATTGAAAGGTTCTCTGGTCAGGTACAGTGGTGCACAACTGTGATTCCAGCACTAAGGGAGCAGAGGGAACATCACTGTGAGTCTGAGGCCAATATAAGCTACACAGGAACTTCTAGATTAGATGTCAGAAAAGAAGTTGGAGGAAGAAGAGAAGGAAGAGGAGGAGCAAGGAAGGGAGGAGCAAGGAGAAAGGGAGAGGCAGGTTTGTCATTGGCCACAAGGACAGAGGCCCCGCCCCGTCCTCTTACTCACAGCAGCCTAAGGAGTTCCCTTAAGTTTTTTAGCGACTTCTACTTAGGTGAGACCAAAAAGAATTTTAGAACAAGACAGTGTGAAACAGATTTGGAGTTTCTAAAGCAGACATGAAATTAAAAAGAAAGAACACCTGAGAGCAAGGGTGTGGGTTTCTCAACAAGGAGCTGTGCATTTCACGATATGAAGGTGTGTGCCTGTATGTACGTGTGCACATGTATGCATATGCATATAGAGGCCAGAAGCTGATGTTACGTGTCTTCTTTTGTCAATTCCCACTTTATTATTTGAGACAGGGTGTCTCACTGAGCCTGGGGTTTGCGGATTGAAGTAGACTGGCTGGCTATCTCCTGCCTGGGTTGTTTTTGTTGTTGTTGTTGTTGCTGCTGTTGTTGTTTTGTGTTGTTTTGTTTTGTTTTGTTTTGTTTTTGAACTCAGCTCTTCATGGATTCATGGCAAGCATTTTACTGACTGAGCCATCTTTCCAGCCCAAAAGATACGTCAGAAATAGAACTTAACCATGGCAGTTAAGAGAAAGAGAGATACTCATAGATCACCCAGTACCTAAATATGAGTACATGTTTCTCAGTGGAGAATGCAATGAAATATCTTAACATAAGCTATAAGTATCATCTCAAGTTATATCTCGAGAGTTAAGAACTTTCTTCCTTTGCTCTCTCCTTTGGGTATACGGGGACTATAGGGCAGCTCCAGAGGTGCCTTGGATAGAATTATAATCTAATAAGGGAAAACCAGGAGCCATTTTGGTTGCACAAGGGTTTTATGACATGTCTCTTATTATATGTGTAGTTTCTGGTGAGATGACTCAAAACTTGTGAGTTTATATCTGGGAAGGGAGAGAGGCCTCGGAGAAATGTTATTTGGGTTACAAACTTGATTCTCAGGTGATGAGAGGCTTCAACCAGACTCCAGGTGTCAGCTTCCTTCCCCATGTTCTCACAATTTCTCCTTTGACCAGGCCTCAGAAGAAAGAAGGTTCTGTGTCCATAACCAGAAAAAAAAAACAGATTTAAGTTCATTTTGGCCAGCTAAGAGTACAAGACTAGTTGTTCTCTTTTGAAGTCAATTTTAAGAGGAATAATGGCTGAGAAAATATAAGTGATGAGTTAAAAGAAACTTGACTGGAGATGAGGTCTAAGGCTAGAGAGGGCTTATCTAAGAAGCCATTCATGTAGCACTCCTGTAGTTATCCTTATCTCTCAACCACTGGCTCCATCCTCTACAGACAAATTGTGACAGAAAACAGAAGTCTGTGTCCAGGAGGCTAATTTCAGCTTAAGATGATTTCTGGGCTTTGAGTATATATAGTCCTAGGTCCTTGGCATATTATCTGTGAGCCATGCTATTGATTGCCAGGAAGGCATTGTCTCCTTACTTATTCAATTCCCTAGTCACCTTGACAGCTGATTACCATATTAAGGTCATTGTGGGAATTAAAAAAAATAAGATCAAGATTCATTTATTATTCCTATACTTGTGACTTTGCTTTGCTTCAAAAACAAAACCAAAAATATATGGCAACTAAAGAATATTGCTAGTTCCCTAGAAAACTTAATAGTGGTTTTGACAACCCTATAATTTCCAGCTGTGATCAAATAGAGGTGCCATAACTCTCTTCTTTGGGTATAGAAAAGAAACCAGTACTTGATGCCTCCAAACTCATCATTGATATAATAAAGAAGGTATTATTTTACAACTGCATATTAAGTGGATACTTAATAATCCTGTTTTGTGTGTGTGTGTTTCTTTCATTTCTTTATCTTTATTTTCTCTTTAGACAATGTCTCATTATATATCTCAGGCTAGCCTGGAACTTGACATGTTGCCCAGATTCAAGATTCTCCTGCCTCAGCCTCCTGGGTGCTGGGTTTACAGGAATGTGCTGCCACCACCATATTCACCTTTGAAAACATTATTTTAGAAAAGGTGTTTTGTTTTAATTTTATGTGTATGGGTATTTTGCCTGCATGTATGGCACTATACCACATGCATGCCTGGTGCCTAGAGGTCAGAATAGGGTACCAGATTCCCTAGAACTGGAGTTATAGATAGTTGTGAGTCACCATGGAACTGAGAATTGAACCTGGGTCCTCTGAAAGAACTACCAGTGCTCTTAACTGCCTACCCATCTCTCTAGCTTGAACAAGACCATTTTTAACAAAGAGAAAGGTATTTTGAAATTGGCCATCTCTTCCCAAGAATAGCAGGAAAAAAAAAAACCCATGATATTTAAAAACAAACAAATAGTGTTCTAGGAGGCAGAATGGTTCTAGACACTCTTGTTTCTGAGAAATGTTAGAGTTTGGAATGATATTTGTGATTTTTTTTTTTAAAAAGAAAAGTTGCAGTATAACAAACAGCACATTTTTAAACTAAATCTTAATAAAATCATGTCTAGAGCATAACCTTTGAAAATTTTCCATTTTCTCCATTTCCTAATATCCTCACATAGATACATACTGGTCTTTAAGAGCTGATAACTAACTCACAATAGGTTTCCAGCAAGAGTTTCTCAGCACTCGTCTTGCTCTGTTCCCTTTCCTATCACTTTTCTAAAGAGAAGCGTTAGATCTGGAAGACAGCTGATACTCTGCCTCCAAGATGCAAGCATGGGAGCATACTCCTAGGGTAACTCTGGTTTAACTCAGAAACATAACAATTACCCTAGAAGGGACTCCCCTGTGACTAGCACCCAGACTGGGTATGGGTGCCCTCTCATCCTGTGACAGCATCAGAGCCAAATCCACATCTGGGAGGACTTGATAGAGATGCTAATTTTCAGACATATTTTGATGATTTCTGTTACCTGAATGATCCATACATTAAGGAAAAAGGAAAAAAAAAGCCCTTCTACTAAAGTCCACCTAAAAGACTCCAGTTCAATTTCCCATAATGATAGTACCCTTTAAAACACCAAGGAAACCGCATATTCCAGACACAAGTCTGATGCCATATGAACTCCCAGAAACTGTAGCAGCATTCACAAGGCCTGCATAGGTTCAAACCAGACGGCATCCCAGTGTTGAGAGAAAGAAGTGGACACAGGTTCCCATTCCTAACCAAGAAGCCATCTGCAGTTGAGACCCATTTGCAAAGGAAAAAAATTAGTTTTTTTCAAATGGAGTCTTATTGGAGATATTAGCTATTCTTCAGAGCAGGTCTCATGCCCAACAGTATATGACCAACATAAAAGGAGCTCAATGGAACTCAATGGTTTATAGATTTTTGTCTCAATTTGTGTTGCTTGGGATGTGTGTGTGTGTGTGTGTGTGTGTGTGTGTGTGTGTTTTCTGCTCCTAGGTGGTTGGATCTGGAAGGCAAGTCCTGTGCTATAGCCACCTGTTAATCTCACCAGGTGAGAGTAAGAACACTACCACTATTTTTTAGCCAAATTTGAAGCAAGCTAACTGGCCAGGGCCATGTATACTGACCAGGTTCATACCTGGGACCCATGCTCAGACTGTGGCACCAAATTACATTAGTCAGGGGCTTATAAAGACAAAAAGCCACAAGACTACATACTTCCTGCCTTCCTACAATCAGAGGCAAGCATACATCCTGGCATACTTCCTGCCTATGTACTTCTTGCCTATGTATGATCAAGCACACATCCTGGGCCATTGGGACAACCAGACTTGTTTACAGAAGCAAAACCACATAACTTGTTATCTCATACAAACCACAGCTCCTGGCATCCCAGGAAGTTATCTGTCCTCGGGCAAGTGGGGCTTATTGCCTAGGGGCATTTTGTTTTATAGATTTCTTAAGAATGGCAACTTAAAATATAATGTTATGAGACAGCAAACATAGGAGGACAGAGGGAGAGTTGTTGGAAGGAAGATGGAGCAGAAGTGTATGGCCTGGAGAAACAGCAAGTAGCAGGGATGTCATAGCTAGGGAAGAAAGTGGTGTAGAGGCATACCTGCCCAACATAGGCGTGCAGTTTATGAATACATAACTGAGTTACATTTTCCTTGCATGGGCTTACTGTGGTTGGAGATTTACCACAACATGTCACTGTATTGAGGTTTCAAAAGCTCATGCCAGGCCCAGTGTGTCTCTCCCTGCTGCCTGTGGATCACGATGTAAAGCTTTCAACTCAAGGCCCATGCCTACTCGAGTGCCACCACCATCTCCACCATAACAGACTAATCTTTGAGCCAGTCCCACAACACCCAGAGGAGGCTCCACTCCCAGGCACTTTGACACACCCAGGATCAGAGGTGAACAGGAACCAACATCTGTCCCAACACTGGGAGTAATTGGGTCCAGCGGGACCAGACACACAGGAACTCCGCCAGCCCAGTGACTCCGGTTCCTTCCAGTCTGTCTGGGTTAGTGTTCTGAGCAGACCTTGGGCACAAGCTCTGCAGCCAGTCCCACAACACACAGAGAAAGCCCCACTCCCAGGTGATTTAACAAGCCCAGGATCCCAGGATCACAGAATCACAGGATCACAGAGACAGCTTGCTTCTGAGGAGTTCTGAAACAACCAGGATCACAGGAAGGACAGGCTCCAGTCAGATTTAGCAAGGGCAG
>NC_045030.1:94427352-94428900 GCF_008632895.1 Mastomys coucha
TATATATATATATATATATATATATATATATATATATATTTATATATAAAACGCTATTCAGAGCACCAGACAATTTACCTCTGAGGGTTAAGAGTCACGTAAGTAAAGTCTATAACCAAAAGGACAAACTGTGCCTACTGGATATTTTTTTTATAGAGGTATATAAACAAATAATAATAATAGCCAGTTGTAATGAATGATATGAAGTAAACTCCTATCTGCTACACCTTGGAGGGGCACAAAAATACATTCTAAGAACAACTTTGTGGTTTTGAACTGAGATCACAAGTCTAGTTTTGTGTTCTTGGGGTGTTCTCACAAGCACTCAGGAGTCTCCTCATATAATTCCATTCTTAGACCGTGTTCCCACAATTGGTCTTTTGCTTGTATATTATAGTTTCCAATTTGTGTTTTTAAGTGTCTCTATGTATATGCTTCTTGCTCTTTCTCTTTTTTTAAATTGGCTTTGGTTTGCCTATTTATTTTCTAAATAGAAGAACAAGAAAGGGTTGGGTATGTGAGGAAGTAGAGAGGATCTAGAAGGAGTTAGGGACAGGAACCATGTAGTACAGAATGTATTGTATGACAAACTCATAACCAGTCTAAAACAACAGCTAGGCCAAAGCCTTAGAATACTTAATAAATCTTAACACCACTTCACTTGTAGTCTCCAACCTATATACTCTCCTGCCCCAGATCCTGGGGGATTCCATGGTTTACTGTCTTATATTTAAAAAGATCACATTTTACATTTATTTTTGAATTTCATGTTATATGTACTGTATTTACATCACTAATCCCTCACCCCTCTCTCCAATTTGCTACTCCTCAAATTCATGGCCTCTTTTTCTTTAACTGTTGTTACATGTACATATAAATGAGTACATATATAAATACAACCTGCTGAGTTCATTTAATGTTGCTCTTATGTATATGTGTTTAGAGCTGACCACTTGGGATTGGATAACATATTTGGTTTTCTCTCTGTGTGTAGTCATTAATTGCCAGTACCTCTTCGTCTAGGGGTGTGGCCTTCTGAGATTTTGGTGTCATCATTCTCCAGATGTCGTCTAGGCTGCCATATTGTTGAGATTTCATGGGTGTACCTTCTCTGTCATATATAGAAGATACTATCTCAGCAGACATCCTAGACATTGTCTCCTTTTTTAATTCTTTTTTTAATTGATATAAGTTTTATTGCATTATGATGAAAAAAGATACATGATTACAATTTATCTGAATTTGTTAACATTCAAAAACATATTTTAAGTAAATAGAATTAAATCACATTCTTGTTTCCCTTTTTGTACCCAAGCTCCTCCCAGAGACCCCCCTTCAATACCTACAATATCTTTTTTGTCATATTCTTTAAAATTTATATAATATTATAACAATAAAAATGAGTAATATAAAAGTTGTTTGATATAAAACAACAATCAATTTAACAATATTATGTACATGCTTGTCTTCATCAATACTGAAATGCATACATTTTTCTCAATATAAATTTTAAATAACTCCAAACATATTAACTGTATATTTTAAAAT
>NC_045030.1:94431451-94431900 GCF_008632895.1 Mastomys coucha
CTGTGCTCCTAGTGAGGGGTTGCTTCCTCATTTGGCGAGTGAGCTATAAGGGAGTGGGGCGGGCAGAGGCTTGCACAGCTGTTTGATGCTGCCAAACCACACGGTGTGTGTGGAAGAGCACAATGGTCGGGACTCAGGCAGGAGAGAGACTTACAGGAAGGGGACGGTGGCGTTCAGCTCCCCGCTGCCCTGACTAGCAGAACTACAGAGATCTGTCGGGACTGCTTTAGGGAGGATTCTTGGGTGAACTTTGGAAATGCTCTCGGGGGTTGCAGGGAGCGTGAATCTGGAGTCTGGTGCCCCCTAGTGGACCACAGATATCTGAACTGGAACTACCTTGAGGATCTGACAGGGCTGCTTGGCTGAAAACCAGAGTGGTTTTCCCACTAATTTCCTGACCCATTGCTTTCAGAATGTGGAAAAGGGACCTCGGGCATCACCGAGGCACA
>NC_045030.1:94432466-94436822 GCF_008632895.1 Mastomys coucha
CCCACCCCTGAAACAAAAAGCAAAACCATAAAACAAAAACAAAACAATCCCCTGGAAAAAAAATGAGTAAGGAATGCTGACATGCCAATCGTCAATCCAGACTCAGTGATCTGAGCTTCAAATTTGGTTGTGAGTTTCCTGGAGGCTGAGGTGCAGAAAAGAAATGTGAGCAGCCACACAGCTCCACTCATCAGAGAGAGGAAGAAGCAGAACTTCTCAAAGGACATGAGGGTTCTCCTGGCTCCCAGCTTCAGAAGTGGTGTGTCAGGGGGAGATTTTCTGGCTTGGCTTATAAATGACTTTTCTTTAAAAAAGGTTTAGAAGCTTATAAAAGGTTTTCTTTCCTGGGGGGGTTTCCAAACCTATTAACCGAAACGATGTACTAATTGAGATGTGACAATTTCTGTAGTGATTACTATCCATAATCCCTCCAGTTCCTGCTATGTTATGAGATCATCCAGAGGATTTGTAGATTCACCACATCCTCCTCCCCAAGGAAATATTCTGTCACTCAAATAGAAGCCTCAGATTGAGAACAAATCTATTGAGCATATAAGGGTAGTTTTAGATTAAATAGCTAAATTCAAAAGGTTCCCTTTCCATGGCCCAATTCTGGCCCCACTACTCTTCCATCAAAAGCCACGGTCATCTTTCAGGAGCATTTATATAGGAAGTGAACATCCTTTACCCAAGAACACTCCAGGTGAGCTTTCCCAGCCAACCACTAAGGCACCTTAACTAATCTGCATATGCTAACGTGGGTTCCAAGAAAGGCGTCAAAATAAGCCCCTGTCCTCCCTCACCTTTACTTTAATCCCCACATAGGTTTTGCTTTTACCATATGGTAATTATTTCCAAATCACAAGTGCAAACACTCACTCTGATTGGAAAATTAGCAGATTTCAAACTCAGGTAATTTGTCCCTAATGAGGAACTTGTTGAACTGAATTTAACAATTAACTCGAACACCCTTTGCTGCCTGCCTGTAAGGCAGGGAGTGGAAGACAGAAGGGCAAGTCAAGGGCTTGGGTCCAGCAGGTTAAGGCTGGGTTGGGGAAAGGTGTGTTCATGAGGCTCTTAGAACTTCAGACACTTGGCTGTTCAAAGAGCTATATGTGTGTATAATATGCCCAAATTTCAATGCATCTGAAAGTAGAGCGACTAATATAATAAGTGTTCCTGTACCCAGAATCCACCTCCCATTGCTATGGGGGAGGTCTCCAGTTTCCTTGGATCTCCACCTCAGCAGCAATCTTGTTTCTTATGCTCCCTCAAGAGAAGAATTCAGATAGGACACAGTAATAGATCGAGCAGAGGGAGGGATTAATTAGATCAAGCAAGGAAGCATGACTGAAGTCTTTATGGAAAAAAAGTAGGTCTAGATGAGCAGCCAAAACCCTAATCCTAGCACCCATGGGGTTTACATCTCTCTACTACCTGCTATCCCTTCCCTTGTACCTCTCCCCGGATTAGCACTTCCAGGAAAGGGGTGTGCTTTTCTTGGAAGCCCATTTTTATTCAGAATTCAGTCCAAATTGATATATGATAGAAAAATATTCATAAGGGTTTAAGTACCCTTAAAGGGACCTCATCGATGCCTGCTTGTTGTTCCTTAGATCTGCTATATTATACTGTATTAATATAACATACTTAATTTAAAAAGAAGCAGTAGACAGATGTTGCTGCTGTTGGTCACTATCTCTTGGAGCTAACCTATTTAACACAACTGCTATCCACTCACGACTAACTGGGTATCAGCTGTGTAGAAGGAACTGGAAACCTGGAAGACAGATAAACAAGAGTACTGGAAGAGAACATAGAAAGAGAGGGAGTACCTCTCTCTGTTTCTCTCTGTCTCTGTGTCTCTCTGTCTCTCCTACCTCCAACTCCCCAGGCTCTCAAGCTCCTGGGAAGGTGAAATGTGTGACTTTTAGTTATCTGCTAGAATGGTTAGGATCCCCTTCCTGGGCATATTGCATATGGTTTGTGCAGAGCTTTTCCAACCATTCTCTTTTACCCTCCTTAATCCATGTCTGGGGACCCTTGATTTCTGCAGATCACAGCCCAAGTAACCCCAGACTATGGATTTCAAGGTCACCCAAGCACAGAACCATTGCTTTTACTGTGATCCTTAATGATCAACTCCAATCTCAAGATCTAGCACCCAATTCATGCTTGAGACCGTTTCTGTATTTGGCTTTACTCCCCTACCTCCAGAATGCCAGTGGCACTGCCCAGCAAAACAAAACAAAACAAAAAACCACTAGCCACATGTGGCTAAGAACTCAAAAGCTAGCTAGTGAAAATAAAGAGCTAAATTTAAAATGTGTTTACCTAAAATTATTTTTAAAATTTAAAAATTGCCAAGCAGGGTGGTACATACTTTTAATCCCAGCACTCAAGAAGCAGAGGCAAGCAGATCTCGGAGTCTGAAGCCAGCCTGGTCTATAGAGGGTACTCCCCTTCATAGGGACAGACAGGGCTATGAGGAGAAAGCCTATCTCAAAGTAAAAGAAAATAAAATTTTAAAATTGGTACTTGATTCACTTATCAGGAAAACTATAAGTGCACGTGAGAAACGAACCTACATTTTAAACAAAGATCCATTATTTATTTATGCGTACGTGTGTGCCTGTGTGTATACATGCAGATACTGAAGAAGTGAGAAGGCAGCTGGGTCCCCTGGAGCCATAATTACGATAGTTGAAAGCCACCTGACAAAGACCCTGGGAAAATAATGTGGGTCCTCTAGAATTGCTGCAAGCACTCTTATCCACTGAGCTATTTCCCCAGCCCCATGGATCTGCATTTCAACTGTAGTTTTTCTACAAATCTAAATTCATATCATGTATTTTTGTATGTTGTGCATGTATTGGGAGTTAGGGGCACATGGACATTAGGGGTAACCTCAGCTATCTCTTCCAGGTGCCATTACCTTTTTTTAAAAACTTTTTATTGATTCTTCATGAATTTCGGATCATTTACCCCAATCTCACTCATCTCCCTACCCCTCCATATCTGCCCTCTGCTCTCACAACTCCCCACCAAGGAAAACAAAAAAATTTTAAAAAACTAAAAATTAAAAAAAAAATTAAAAAATCTCACCACGGAAACTGAGGTGTATCACTGTGGGTCACAAGAATATATCCTTTGTCCAAACAGCTTTCCTTGCAAATGTTTATCGCAGTGAGTCACTGGTCTGGTTTGAGGCCTCTGGCTTCTGCTACACCATCAATCCTGGATCCTCACCAGGACTCCTCTTGGATACCCAGTTATTGCCCTGTGTCCTGGAGATCCTGCAGCTTTGGTTCTGCAGGATCTGCCCATTGAAATCCTCTAGCAGTTCGTGAATGGGATTTGGACCTAGGTGGTAGCTGAGATGGTCAGCCCACCAGCTCCCCTGTGCCTTGCCCATGCCAGTGGTGGCACCTGCTCTCCCAAGTGCTATAGTTGGCAGGGGGTGGGCCAGCTCTGCTTTCATACCCTGGGTTTTGGGCAGCTCTTCTGCACCCATACTGCAAAGCCAACAAGGAGTGGGGCCAGCACAGGGATGGGGTCAGGTCTCCACAGGTCTGGGACATCAACATGGCCACAGGTGGCCACAGGTGGCAGCACAGACCAAGGGCATCCATATGGCCTTTAGTGGTAACATGGGACACGGACATTGACATCGACTTCTGCTGCTGCAAGGCCGACAACTCAGACATGGCCTTCGGCAACAGCAAGGGCCAGGACTTTATGATGGCCTCAGGTAGCAGTTACCTACACCTACCAGGCTGTTCTTCATCACCCTCAAGTTTACAGTTCCTCCTCTCTACATAGTGCACAAAAATAAAAGTCTTTTTCTTTTTCTTTCTCGCCCATCTCTCCACCACACCCACTTCCACATGAAGCAGGCATGCCTCTGAGTGTCTTCTGCCCACTGGCTGCCACATGGCAGCATCCACCTTAATTTTTTGGCAGGATTTAATTTTGAGGCCAGAGAGATGCTTCAGGGGGTAAAAGGGCTAGCCACACATGCATGACAAGGCAAGATCAAGTCTCAAAACTCTCATAAAAATCCAAATGTTGTGGCCAGCAGCTATAATTCCAGTGCTTCATAATATGAGATGAGAGTTGGCAACAGGATAATCACCCTGAAGCTCAGGAGCCACCTCTCCTGGAGTGCACAGAACAGCAGCAGAAACAGTAAGAGACACAGTCTCAAGGGTATGACATACCTACACTTACATGCATGTACACACCCACACAAGAAACAAAGAGAGGAGGAGGAAGAGAGGGAGGGAGGAAGAGAGAGAGACTGAGAGAGAGAGAAACAGAGAGAGAGAGAGAGAGAAAGAGAGAGAGAGAAAGAGA
>NC_045030.1:94437981-94443975 GCF_008632895.1 Mastomys coucha
GGGGGATGCCCTCCGGCTTAGTGCTTAATGGGTCCAGGACTTCTTTTGAAAAGAAGTGCTGAGCATGTTTTGGGAACAGACAGAGGGCTGGCTGCACAGCACTGCCAATGTCACAAATGCTAGCTAAGGAGCTGCACCTTGATGTGGAGAAATGTTTGTTACAGAACTGATCCAACCTCAACCCTCTAAAGGGCAGAGCAGCCCAGGCCACTGAAACGAGGAAACTGAGATGAGGTGAGCAGGCAGGGAGTGTCAAACAACTGATGGGGAGGACTGAACCAGGTGGGGGCAGAGGAGGAGGACGGCCCACTTAACAGCCTCAGCCGGCAGTGGGCACTGAAGCAGCAGTCTGGAGGACTGCGGTTTAAATGCTTCCTTATTTCCTCCATGCCAGTAACCTAGACTGTTCTAAAACATGGCAAGGGCTTCCCAAGGAGAGCCACAGCAAGCCACCCCAGATGGCCTTTTCCAGGCCAGCGGCAGGGTCTGGAGAGAGCGGGGGTCGGCCAGAGCCCTGGCTAGGCTACAGGGCAAACCTTCTGAGGGCTGGATGCTCGTCAGACAAGTCTGCCACGGGCTCCCTTGCACAGGAGTGCAAGCCTAGGCTGTACTCAATTTCAGTGTGACAACCCTAATCAGGCCAGGTGGGGGTGGTACACACCTTTACTATCATCAGCACTCCGGAGACAGAAGCAGGTGGACATCTGTGAGTTTCAGGCCACCTTGGTCTACAGTGAATTCAGGACAAGCAGAGCTACCTAGAAAAACCCTGTCTCCAAAAGTTAAAAAAAAAAAAAAATGTCGGGCTGGAGAGATAGCTCAGTGGTTAAGAGTGCCGACTGCTCTTCCGAAAGTTGTGAGTTCAAATCCCAGCAACCACGTGGTGGCTCACAACCATCTGTAATGAGATCTGATATCCTCTTGTGGGGTATCTGAAGACAGCTACAGTGTACTGACATAAATAAATCTTTAAAAAAAAATGTCATTGAGGATATACCCCTTCTTCAAAAATTTGTTAAGGTAGCAAAATGCAAGTTAGTTTTAAATCACCATTTACAAATAATCCCTAAATTATTAACTTAAAAGTATATTGTTGCCATTACAAAAAGATATACTAAGTTTATTTTATGTGCTTGGGAGTTTGCCTGCATGTACATGTACCATATGAGTACCTAGTGCCCACAGAAATCAGAAGAGGGTGTCAGATCCCCTGAAAATGGAGTTAAAAGATGTTTGTGAGCCACCGTGTGGGTGCTGAGAGCTAAACCTGGTTCCTCTACAAGAGTAACAAATGCTCTTAACCACTAGGCCATATCTGAAGTTCCTACTTTATTTTAAAATTATATTTGTGTGGGAGGGGCTCCTGTATGTCAGTCTGAGAAGAGGTCAGACAGAAGTCAGATTTTCTGGAGCTGCCTGACATGGGTGCTGGGAACCAAACTCCAGTCTTGACAGAACAAGTGCTCTTAACTGCTGAGCCACTTGGGCAGCCTCACGGTACTGCACCTTTAATATTTATCTAATGTCAATCCGGAAGAGACTAAACATTTGGATTGGAATCATACACTACAATAAACCTGACTATATTGAAAGCAAAAAGAATGACAAAGTAAAACTGCCTCAGTGTTTAATATCCTTCCTCTGGTTCTATGTAAAACTTAGGTATTGTGGGTTGTGGGGTTTTTGTTGTTGTTGTATTGCATTTTAAACTGTAATATATTGGGACATTCTAAACACCAGAGATGAAGTAAAAACTGAGACCTGATTTAGCTCAATGCTTGCTGGTGCATTTTAAAGTGAATTAAGACTCAGGGTTTTGGGGGGTGTTTGGTGGGCCTCCTGTTCTTCTATCACTGGGTTCACCAGCTGTATGCCCAAAATCAGAGCACTGAGTGCCTGGCCTGCCTACAGTTACTATGCGTGGTATGATTCTCACCTGCACATTCTGGCTCTGAGTCTGCCCCTGCTGTACTAAGGTAGTAGAGACCTCCACACTCTGTGAAGGAGCATTCTTCCTGCGACTCTGCTGGGTGGAGCCTACCTGAGACACCACAGATGTCTGGGTCGGTTGAACCCCTCTGGCCCCACCAGTGTTAAGACCAGTTTGCTCAGTGCTAAGGCGACTTGTTGGCTGAGCTGGCAAGGACAAATGCTGATTATTATTAGGTCCTTGGGAGGAAGCTGGTGGCATGGGCTGTAGGGGTACAGGAGCCTTGGGTGTCTGTTGCTGTTTTGGAATCAATACATATATCTGCTGTGGCTGTCCCTGGGATGGCTTCTGAGGCTCTGGGTGCAAAATGATAGAGCCAGGGGGAAGCTTTACAGTTAAGGGACTTGCTGTATTATTTATAATGAGTTGCATAGGTGACTTCCCGGGGTGCTGTGCTGGCCTAGGTAGCTGCTGTGTGGTTAGTACTAGGCTGTTTTGAGTGGCTCCTGCAGCAGCTGGGACACTAGTAGGGCGCCCTAGGACCTGGGTTGAATTACCCACCAAACTAGGTTTTGTTACAGACTGTACCACATTGATTACACCTGTGCTAGTGATGCTGGTAGACTGCTGGACCTTTGGCTTGTTCTCTGATGACCTAGCATTAGGTGGGAGAGCTGGAGGAAGGGTGCTAACTTTGCTCGTGCCCACAGTGGTCTGCTGAACCACAATGGTTGTCTTAGGGGCAGGTGGTGCATCTTGACCACACTTGACAGTTGAGGAACCCTGTTTTGAGATGTGGGTAAGTACAAGTGGTGGAGGAATTCTGCTTTCCTGGGGATGCTGTCCTGAGACTGAGGATGGCATCAGACTGGTTGCAGGCTTTGCCACCAGACTGGCTGCGAGCTTTGACACCAGATTGGTTGGAGGCTTTGACACCTGACCGGTTGCAGGTTTTGACACCTGACCGGTTGCAGGCTTTGATACCTGACCTGTTGTGAGCTTTGCCACCAGACTGGTTGCCAGCTTTGACACCAGACTGTTTGCGGGCTTTGACACCTTACTAGTTGCGGGCTTTAGTACCACACTGACTGTGGGCTTTGGCACCACACTGACTGTGGGCTTTGGCATCACACTGACTGTGGGCTTTGGCATTACACTGACTGTGGGCTTTGGCATCAGACTGACTGTGGGCTTTGGCATCAGACTGACTGTGGGCTTAGACACCAGACTAGTTGTGGGATTTGACACCAGACTAGTTGTGGGATTTGGCACCAGACTAGTTGTAGGATTTGGCATCAGACTGACTGTGGGCTTAGACACCAGACTAGTTGTGGGATTTGACACCAGACTAGTTGTGGGCTTAGACACCCGTCTGGTTGTGCGCTTTGACACCAGACTGGTTGCGCGCTTAGACACCCGTCTGGTTGTGCGCTTTGACACCAAACTGGTTGTGGGCTTTGTCTCCAGGGAGGGCTGAGGAAGACAGACTGAGCTACTAGAACCCTGTGTCGTCTTGCCCGAACACCTGGCTTTGCTCTGGACAGACCCTTGGCATATATCCACTGTCTCCCTAGGTTCAGAGTTTACCCTAGCTATGAAATCATCTGAATAATCATCCAGGGACATGTGAGGGGAATACATGTGGCTATCAATTTTGTCCTCTGGAAGTGGCCCTATATTAGCAGAGAAAAGTGGATCATTAAGGGACTTCATAATATCTGGATTCATTTCCCATAGCTGATTGTCATCCTTATAATCAAACATAAAGTCATATTTTACCTCAGGAACTTCCAGGACACTTGGTTCTTCATCACCAAAGAGAAGAGATGGCATCTCATTAATATATGTCTGCAAATCCATCTCGGAAGGCATGGTCAGTCCCTGCATCCATGCATCTGTTTCAGTAATCCTCAGGTCATATGGGTCATCTGGCCCCATTTTTGCCTGTTTTTTGAAAGGAGTCATTGTTGTGAGGTCAGGGGGACATGTACACCCAGATGACACCTCCTGTTGATCCAGAGAGGAGGATGTATGCCTCTTGAAGCACTGTTTCATGGTGGCAGTATTCATCTTCTGCTCATTAAACAGCAGTTTGTTGGCTGTGCAGGCGACAGCAACAGAGGGATCCAGACACAGTGGCTCGGCTGTAGCTAAAATCAGTTGGCTCTCAAGCTCAAGTTTTTCTTCCTCAGTCCATTGACGGTTATCACTTGTAATGGACTCTACATCGCTTACGAGACTCTGCATCGTGGGCCGTAAGAGAATATACCGAGTTTGGTAAGGAGGAGGAGACGCAGGAGAGGTCACATCAGATGACACAGCAGGCTCTGCATCAAGCTCCCCAGGAGGGTGGATGTCACAGCACAGTCTGTAGTCTCGGATTTCTGCTATGACACACCCATGGTGAAAAACATTCACAGGAGACTTTTCCAGGACATCAATCAGAAAAGATGGCAACTCTTCAGCATCCAAGTATTCAAGCAGTTTCTCTATTTCATAAGGCAACCTAAAGGTCTCTGAAAATGACCCACTTTTGTCCTTCAGCATGAGAGAATAGCCCCGATTTTCTGAGTACAGGTTGACCACTAAACATGGCAACACCTCTCTCCTCAGAAGCTTCTCTAGCAAGTTGACATTGCTTCGAAGGCCCCCTTCCTCTGACTCTTTCTCACACTCCTCAACATAAATGTCGTACAGTTTTTCACGAAGAGATTTTTCCCCAGTGGAAGTGAGTCTCGGCGGAGGGGGCTGCTGCCGGGCAGATTCAATGATATCACCCGCCCACTCAAAAGCCTCCTGTAAAGTTCGGTCCATCGTAACAAAACAAATCAGGGCCTTTAAGAGAGAAAACAACAACAACAAAACGCGTTGGCGGAGAGAGGTCGAAATCACGGCAGGTCTAGTAACTGTCCTACAAAACTCTGCCTAGGTGCATACAACCTGAATTTGATATGGACTCCAAGAAACCCACCTCCCACCGGGGAGGCGGACGCCTCCAATGCCTGCACTGGACTCTTGGCGCTTTGGCGCTTTGGCGCTTCGGCGCTTCGGCGCTTCGGCGCTTCGGCGCTTCAGCGCTTCCGCACGGGCAAAGGCCGTCCGTCTGGGCTGCACCAGGAAACCTCGACTTCACAGCAAAGGCGAGCCCAAAACGAGCCGAAAGCTACCTCCAAAACCTTTGCAAATGTCTGAAAACACCCATACCTCGGGGGCTCACTGCCCGTGTGCCTGCGGGGACGCCTCCGTGCTGCAAGTGGACACGCCGGGCTGAGGAGCTGCCTAGCTCACGCGCGTCGTCCTCCTTACGCGGCTCGTCCGGGCCTCATGCTCCTCGAGCCTTCTGGGTAGGAGGGTCTCTGTCCAGACTTCCTTTCCAGGGGTGACTCCACTTCCGCTGGAGAAGGCGGGAAGATTTTGGGGGCGGTGCCCTGCTGTCCATCTAACCTTGAAAGGCGCTCGAGCGGAAGCTTGCGCAACAAGCGGTGCTTTCTGTGTTACGGTTTTGGCCTCCACCATTAAAACCCGCAGGGCCATTGTGCACCATTTTATTTGTCTTGGTGGGACCTTCTAGGACTTGATCTACGATAACCAGGGGGCAGTCAGATCTCTGGGTGTTTCAAGGCCAGCCTGGCCTACATAGCCAGTTCGAGGCCGGCCAGGCCTATAGAGTCAGTTCAAGCCAGCCAGGGCTACATAGTGAGACTGTGTCTGGTTATATTTTTGGGGAGTGGGGGTTTGAGACAGGGATTCTCTATGTAGCTCTGGGTCTCTTAGAACTCATTCTATAGACCAGGTTGGCCCCGAACTCTTGGATGCTGGGACTAAAAGCTTGCACCACCACCTGGCAAGACTAGCGTTTTTTTTTTTTTTTTTTTGAATCTGTGTTCAGAATCTCCTGTCTCCATGTTTTGGTGATTTCTGGTACCCATCACTGATAATTTAGCACACCTTAATGGCCTTCATTACCCTTTATAGTGGTGGAGACACTCACTATATGCTTGTATGAGCATTACAGCACTTCATTCAATTCTCCCGGTACATTCCCCGCTCCCCCCCTCCTGCTC
>NC_045030.1:94444308-94450042 GCF_008632895.1 Mastomys coucha
TTTTGTGATGATGAATTTCTTCTATGGATTCTATTTATAGAATCTTGTTTCCTAGTCCCATTGTTGCCTTGAAATTTGCCAGTCTGTTTTTTTGACAGCTGTTTAGAAGATTCTCTAATGTTTAGATTTACATAACGCAGTGACACACAATATTCACAGTGATTACCTGTAATGACAAGAACCCAAGATAAATCTGTGAAACCCCTGAAGTAGACAGATTTACAGTAAATGCTTTTTTCTTTCTTTTGTTTTTGTTTGTTTTGTTTTTTGAGACAAGGTCTCACTGTGTAGCCCTGGCGGCCCTGGAACTCACATGTAGATGAGACTGACCTCAAACTCACAGAGATCTGCTTACCTTTGCCTACTGCGTGCTGGGCCAGCAGGCTCAGATAAAGGCTTTAAGAAATCAATAGGAATTGTGATTGTTACATATCATTGTAGCTATTTTATATTTGGTTAGATTAGAAACTTTTTGCCTTAGTTTCTTTGAAATGACCGATATTAAGGAACAGATAGAAATGGGTTTTTAGGGCTGGACATATAATTTCTTGATGTCACTTGACTAACCATAGGCAAGCAAGCTCCTAGGCTCAACCTGTAGTATGGGAAAACAAAAACCAAACTGGCTGCAGCTGCTGCCACCACCACCACCAACCACCAACCACCAAAAACAAGCCTACACACAAACATAGAAAAAAAGAGTGTGGCTTTCTAGCTCCCTGGTTATTCTTTGGAAGATGGACCCTTCTGGAGAAGCACAGAGGGTTTACTTTTTTCCTTTCTGTTTTTGGTATATGATTTATATATATGTATAAAGGGTCTGCATGTGCATTGTATGTGTATGTGCATCCAGGTATGTGTACACCTGTGTTTTTATATATAAGGAGGGCAGAGGTAAACATTGGATGTCTCCCTGGATTGTTCAGTCTTCATCTTGTCTTTTGAGACAGGGTCTCTCAGTAAATTCAGTGCTTAGCACTGTTTAAACTGGCTGGCCATTGAGCTCTGGGGGTCTGCCTGTCTCTTCTCCCAGGGCTACAGTGAGTGGTAGGAGGCTTTTTTTATATGGGCACTGAGGAACTGAACCTAGGTCCTCATGCTTGTGAGGCAGGTACTTTTCCAGTAGAACTGTCTCCCCAGACTCTTATTTTCAATATCACTTTAAAAAAAAATTTCTATATCTGAAGTGAAGCTAACCAAAGGTTTGGATCATTAACTTATATTTTGCTTTTCCATAACTTTTTTCCCCCTTAATATCTCCTGGGTTTGCTTTTATTTTGGTGGGGGAAGGAAGGGACAAACAGAGGGCAACTTTATAGCTTTCTTTGCTATTTATGAGCATAGCTGCAAATGCTACCCCATGGCTGTTGTCCCAGGGTACATCTACTTTAGCATAGGAGGGTTCCTGATGATTGTCAACTCCAGGCTCTCTCATCTGCCTCCCATCCTCTCAGTGGTCCCTCTTCCTCCCAGCAAATGCCTTTTCTACAATTAATGAGCCTTCTGTTTGGTTGGTTGGTTTTGGTTTTTCAAGACAGGGTTTCTCTGTGTAGCCGTGGCTGTCCTGGAACTCACTCTGTAGACCAGGCTGGGCTTGAACTCAGAAATCTGCCTGCCTCTGCCTCCCAAGTGCTGGGATTAAAGGCATGCTCCACCACTACCTGGCTGTTTAATGAGCCTTCTACTCCACTCATGAACCCTGACGCTCATGCAGCCTCCCTCCAGTCTCTTCCTCTTTCAAGTCCCAGGAATCCTTTTGACTACCCCCACCCCCATCTTCTTCACCTCTGATTATTTCTCTCTTGTGTTTCTTTCCAGTTTTGTAAGGCTTCACTCACCCTTACATCTGTTTATTTGTATTCATACACCACAGGCTAGGATATGCACTAAGGGAGAACATGAAATTTTTTTGCCTTTCTGAGTTTCAGTCACCTTAACACTAACCACTAACCAGAAACATCTATTTTCCAGTAAATTTTGTTTTCCTTTACAACTGAATACAATGCCACTGTGTATGATATCTACTCTGTAGCACCTTCTGTTTCTACCTCTTTCTTTTCCTCCATCTTTTTTTAGGGCAGGGTGGGGCTGGAGATAGCTCAGCACTTAGAAGAGGTTAGAAGAGCTTGCTACATGCACTATTCTCACAGAGGACTGGAGCTGAAGTTTGGTTCCCAGCCCCAGGTCAGGAAGCTCACAACTACCTGTAACTCCAGTTTTAGGGGATCTGATGTGTGTATGTGTGTGTGCGCGGAAAAAAAAAAAACGATTTTTGCTCTACTTCTTGTGATAAGTAGTCATACCCAAAGTCATAATTTCTCACTCTGCGTTATCACCACTCACCTTGGGAGCCAACCTATGCTTTGTGGGATGTTTACAAGCATGCTCAGTCTCTACCTACTGGACGCCAGTAGCAGCCTCCTGCAGTGTATGACAGCCACACATATTTGTAGACACTTCCAAATGTTCCCTGGGAGACCAAATCATCTATGGCTGTGAATCAGCCTATAATAATTTGTTTAATTTTGTTTTTATTCTAATTGTTCTTGCTAATGTCCTAAAACTTACCATTTTTCTTAATTGAGTCTTTGGTCAGATGCAAACAAAACCACCACCAACAGTTTAAAAAGAAAGTATATTTAAAAAGTAGACTAGCATAGTATTTTATTTATCTGCTTTGGAAACAATCTATGACCATCCTCAAATATTTTAGGTTTATTAAGCAACTAAGACCTTTTGTTTATCTTAATACTTGTCTTAAGCCTTCACTCAGTGTTTGCTCTTTTAGCATAAAACAGACTTTCCCATGGTTTCTTCTTTAAACTCCTGAACCAGTTTTATTTGGTCAGCTTTAAAATACATAACATTTTACTAATCATTTGAGCATTGAATATGTATTTTGATCATATTAATCGCCCTCACCACCCCTAACTCCTCCTAAATCATGCCCACCCCTCACCTCTTTTCAATTTCATGTGTTTCTTTTGTAATAACCTACTGAGTCCATTTGAGCTGCCCATATACACATGATCATGGGGCCGTCCATGGAGGCGTGAATGACCTTGTCAGCCCTTACTCCTCTATTATTCAGCCAGTTTTCATTTATTGATGACTTACCATGAGTAACTTTTTCCTTGAGACAAGAGTGTCTCTCTCTAGGTAGCCCAGGCTGGCCTGGAGCTTGTGAGTCTTCTGTCTCAGACTCCAGAGTGCTTGGAATATTGGCCTGTACCTTCATACCTAACTATACTTTCTCTCCCCCATCTCCTTTTCTTCTTTTTGTATTGTCTGAGACAGAGCTTCACACTGTAGTTCAGGCTGGCCTGGAACTCATGGCAATTCTCCAGCCTTGGCTTCCAAATGCTGGGATTACAAGTGTGAGACGCCACATCTGGCACTTTTTATTTTTAATATTAGAGCAGTCCTTATCCAGTATTTTTACTGATTTTTCTCTGCTAGCCTTTAATGCTTCAGTGAGTTCATCTCATCTGTTGGCTTTAAGACTATGTATACATTGATTTAACATATACACTGATAACTTTAATGATATATGTTTTTGCTTTACCTGTATGGCTTAGCTTTACCAGTATACAAATGTCTTGTCAATTTCTATCTCTAGCCTGGACCACATACTACTCGAAACATCAAGCTTTCCTATTCAAAATCTTTACCTGGATGCTGAATAGAAAGTCTAAATTTCACACATTGAAACTGAACTTCTGGTCACAACTAGCTCCTTTGGCAGTGCATCGGTGGCGTTTCAACAACGAATTGGAATCACTGTGTGTGCTGTAGAATAGCATTTATTTATAGGAATCAGGCTCCATACAATCATGGCAGAAGCTAGGGAAGTAAGGTGTGGGAGAAAACAGTGGAAGAATAAGAGCAAAGTCATTATCCATCAGGAATCACTAAGGGAAGCTACTGGGATTGATGGAGGGCTGTTGCTTCTGTCTTAAAGAGTGAACCTGATTCATGGCGGTTTAGTAGTGCAAGAAAGCAAGAAAAGTAGGGGATGAAACACAAGAAATCAAGGCTCACAAGGTTTAATGGGACCAGTGAGGATTATCCTGTCTTGGGCTCACTGCCTTGAACCCTAATGATAGAGGTAACTTATAGAAGGGTCTACTTCCCTTCTCACTGAGCTGTATAGAAACCTGGCCCTGGATTCAGAAAAGCTGAGGGGAAAGAGATCCAGTGAGAACTGAGATTACAGCTACTGCCTACCCCTCTTCCATACCATCACTGGAGACTCTTTACCAGGTCAGCAACAGTGTGTGTGAACTGCAGCAGTGCCTGGTACCTGGCACAAATCTTCAAGGTGTAACACCTGATGCTCCAGTTCTGCCTTCCAGATCTCATCAGTTTTTATTCTGACCACCCTAACCTAGAACTGTAGGCTATTCATACAACAGTGGACAGATCTAGAGGAAAAAAAATTAGGAAATGTAGTTCAGCTTTGGGTAAGGTAATGTAGTATATATACCCTTGCCCAGGGAGCATTCCCATCTCAGGAAATGGCAACTTTATCATGATAGTTGCTCAGGCCAAAAAGCTAGGAGTTGAAGAATCTTATTTAGTAAAGTGTCTGTCCTGAGTTTTGTTCATTTTAAGTCTGAGTGTTCAGTCGAGTGTTGTTGAGTTTTAATAGCTGGTTATATATTGGGGTAACAGTCCTTTGTAAGCAAAGGCTTGCTTTTCACTATTCATTTTGTCAAACCCTCTGACTGGTGTATTAATATGCATTCCACTAGATATTCTAAACTTTGAAAAAAATAAAATTTCTCATTTCCAAGTACCCTTTTAGCTATGGGAGTAATCAAATTAGTTAAATAGAATTTTCACTTTTAAAGGGGACCAATGCTTAAATCAGCTAATATCAAGAGTCATTTTCTCTATACAACTTTGACAAAAAGAATAAGCTACAGAAAACAAACAAATCCATATCACTGACAGATGGCCATATTGGCTAAGAGCTGATTTTGCTCAAGGTTGTCTCCAATTCACCACTAATAGTACTCTTTAGTTTTGGGCACCTGGTTTTCTCTAAGATCCTTTTGTTTGATGGGGTGTGGAAAATATTAAGTCATAAAACAGAACATGTATAAGAAAATGAAAATCTCCTGTCTCATGAGAAAAATACATTTCTCTAAGAACTCTAAGGTTAAAGAAAATATTTGGCTGTTCCCTAAATCATTTTAGTTATTTTCTGTCCCAGAAAAGGAAGATGGACCCAAAGGAAATCGGTTCTATAAAACGTGTTCACCATTTTCTTGATCGAGGTATGCATTTCCTGCTTTGCAACTTTCCACAGAGGATTAAAAGTTGAGCTCATGGCCTGAGTTGCTTTTTCCTGTTTTAAAAAAAAAAAAGGAAGAAAAGGATCATCTGTTTAGGAGTTTCATCTGTGAATCCCATATGAAGGTACTTTGAAATTTGTGAGGCCTTTAATGCTCACTATTACCACCAACAATTTCTGACAGGCCACCTGTAGGGCCCACATCTATAGTGATGAGGACAGATGGATGTAAGAGTGTGGGGGCCCTCGCCATGATGACAGGTTACAAATGAGGTTATCAGGCTGGGTTAGGGTAGGATTTACTCCTCAAACAAGTCATTCTTAGTCAAGAGAGATGACTATGGCTCATTTAGTTTATCTTTCAAGATTTCAATTGTTCTTGAAAAATTTGGAACTGTGTCTTTTGGTAGTTTCTTTCTTTCTTTTTTTTTTTTT
>NC_045030.1:94450830-94453464 GCF_008632895.1 Mastomys coucha
GAGGGAGGGGGAGAGGGAGGGAGAGAGAGAGGGAGAGAGAGAATCTGGAAAGGAGAACATTGGGGAATTACTCTGTTTTTCTCATCACCCTAGTGGAACTAATCAAAGTCCAGGTGAGAAAAATACATGGGGATGGGTAGCTAGTCAAAGTTTTGGGACTTCTGGGAAAATGGGAAGGTGGGGGCTGTCTCTGGGAGGATCGGAGAGCATGGAGGTTAACATGGGAGTTGCCTAGAGTTACATAGATTTATATATATACAAGTCTCAGAAGATTTGTCGGAGTTGCAGAGATTAACTTTCAGTGATGCTGTATGAATATTTTTGTGCCTGTTTCTATCATCCAGGTATACAAACACTGCAAATTTTGCATAGTTCCCAACATGCTTTGTATTTCCTAACATCTGTTTACCATGTACCTTAAAACCAAAAAGCATGACCAGGAGTAGGCTTGTCATTTCTCATGTTCAAGTAGAAGGCCAGCAGCAGGAGACCTACCTCAGACTTAGTACCTTAGCTCATACTATTTTCTTAGCTCAATTTTCATGCCCACTTGCCACATCAACAAAATCTTCAGCTCTTCAGCCAGAGCCTGAGGACACCCTTGGGACCTCCATCTGTTGGATGGCCTTTAGGGCCCTTCATGTTTTTAGCAGGCCTAAGTAAGATCAATGTGAACACCCTAAGGGGAAAGATTGGAATTCCAAAAAACAACCAAAGGTGATGTGCGCAGGCCAGCCTGAATAGAGTCTTAGTCAACCACTTCTTATCTGATTCCAGGGGCCTTGGTCTGGAAGCACGTAGTCTCTGGATTGATCTGGAAAAGCAGGAGTCAGAGTAGAAGCTTTAAACTAGGAAGTCTGTGACTAGACTCCAAAAGGTCTTTTCTGAGATCCTAGGGTTTTATTACTTTGTTTTATGAGGGCAGGAGGAGAGAAACCACAGGGTACCTGAGGAAAGGAAGAAAGTGAACCCCACTGGGAGAAACAAAACAGACCGTGTAGAAGCAGGAAGACCTACCTTCCAACATTTTCATTAAATGGAGGAAAAGCTATGTGGAATGTGGAATGGTGGGACGAAATGGATCAGCTGGCCAGACTCACAGTCTATGGCAAAGCTGCACTCCTGGAAAACCAGCAAGTGAACAGGAAACCAAGTCATTAAATCTTCTTCCCCAAGCCTGAAGATCAGATGCCATTTTCTTTTGGTAGTTTTTCTGATGGGGCGATACTCCAAGGGCCTGTGAATGATTAAAGAATGACAAGGTCAAATGATAGGTTAGCCCATTCAAAAAAGGCAATTGAGGATCAGGACAGGTCCCTATTGCTGCTGGTCAGTCTGCCCAGTGTCCCAGTAACCAGGTGACTTTTCTTTGGAAACTCAGAGCCTTAACATCAGGGCTGGTGAAAAGTGTTCTGGAATTCTGTGAGCATATCTATCCCTGTCTATCTGTATCTAATTCATATTTATGGGTCAGTAAGGGGAAGATCTGAATTTTTTTTCCTTAATCAGAATTTTCTCCTGAGTCATAGCAGATAATTTGCTGTAGGTGAGGACCTTAAACTCATACTAGTATATCCTCCATGAATAGAAGCTATATGTCACATAAGACAGGTCCAGCCTCCTAGGGCATAGAGAAGACTAATCAAAAGTATTTTGCTTGATGATGCTTGGCATCATCCTCTGAAGCAGAACCTATTTCATGGAAGTCACCTGGGGAGATTGGAAAAACAGAAGCCTGAGTTCTTCAGAAATTCTGCTTCATAAACCTGTGCTGGTGACTGGATAATGGTCACTTTCAAAATCTTCCCAGGGGATTCTATCTAATATGCTAATACAAATGAAAATCAACCTTAGATGACAACCACACCGGATGGGAAGTAGCTCGGTTTCTCTATATTATAGATGAAAACAAATTGTGTGTGTGTGCACGCACGCGCCAGCCACTGTGTGTATGTAAAGGTCAGAAGTTCTTTCCTTCAAGAATGTGGGTGTCAGGATTGAAGTCAGATTGCCTCACAGCAAGTGCTTTTTACCTGGCTGAGCTATTGCACCGGTCTAAATGATTTTCCTAGGTGCCCAAACTAGATCCAATGGCAAGGTGTGGCAGCAAAACTCGTAATCCCAGCACTTGGGAACACTGGGGTGGGAAGATCAAGAGTTCAAGGCTATCCTGGACCACGCAGCAAGACCTCATTTCAAAAAAGAGAGAGAAAAAAAGGGCTGGGAGGCTGCAGAGTGGGTAAAAGTGCTTGCAGGCAAGCATGAGGGCCTGAGTTTGAATCCCTAGAATCCATACAAAAGCAAGTCATGGTAACGGGAACACCTGTAACCCAAGTGCTTCTAAAGAGTGATTGATGGGAGGCAGAAAAAGAATTCCCAGAAGCTTGAGTGCTGGCTAGCCTGGGATATCCAACAGAAAAACAACAGACACCCTGTCTCAAGCAAGGAGGAAAGCAGAGACTGACACTCAAGGCTGTTCTCTGACTTCTACATGAATGCTACGGTATACATAAGACTACATATTCATTCATTCATTCATTCATTCACTCATTCATTCATTTAGTTATCCATCCACTTGTTCTGTCTCTCACACAATCTTAGAGCTCACTCTTTTACTTTTACTTTTTTTTTTGT
>NC_045030.1:94453474-94458152 GCF_008632895.1 Mastomys coucha
GTATTTCATTCAGATCACAAGCCTCTTTTGTCTGCTTCCTCTGACAACAGTTTGGTCCCGACTTCTCGGGAATGTTACAACTGACTGTATTGAGTGAACCAGAGCCCCCAAACCAGGCCTTTTGAAACAGTAACTCAACGAACAGCAAAAACCAAAGTCCAGCTTCTCCTTTCACTTAGGAAGGGACTGGGAGTCAAATGATCAGAATCTTATCTTCCAGCTGCAGACACCCAAGAGCGTGGATGCACTACAAACACCCAAACAAAACAAAGCATAGCAGTCCCCATATACTCCAGTGCCAGGATCTGATCTCTGGCCTCTTCCAGTAGGAATGGCCTCACTCTAGCAATCTTAAGGAAGATGTTTTGGCATCTACTTAATTTCCCAAAGAGACATAAAACCTACTAAAAGGGATACAATGGGTCAGCATAAATCAGTTTACTTACAAGAGACTTTCCTGAGTAACGGCTCTTGACTGTTGAGAAACTTCACATTATTTCAAAGTGGCAGAATCCAGGGCACTCAGAGAGGACAGTTCGGCAGTGGCCTAAGTGTTGGGGGTAAGTTTATGTAGAATGCAGGTGCACACACACACCTCTTTTCTTCAGGGTCAGGCAAGCCGCCAAGACCCCGATCATCAAAGTAAGTTATTTTCTATATTACAGTGCGTAAAACAAGAGGAAAGGTTGCTTTCATTGATAGCGAGTGAGAGATTGAAAGGCAGGTGTTCAAAGTGCAGAAAGTTCTGTGGCTAAGCAAATGGGCAGCAGCTGAGGCTTGTGGCCTTCAGGCGCTGAAGTACTGCAACCCGACTCCAGAGGGGGCCCCATTGGCATCTGCTTCCTCACAGGATTCTGCTGGCTCCTCTGGCTCTTCCTCCTCCTTCTCCTCACCGAAATAGTCACCCTCATAGAAAATACCCTCATCCTCTTCTTCTTCCTCTCCGTCATCCAGGTAGTCAGCCTCGTAGTAGATGTCATCTTCCTCATCATAATACTTGTTGTTGTCTTCTTTGTAGTAGTCATCCTTGTCATTGTACTCGTGCTCGTCGCTGTAATTGTTTTTCTCGTAATCGTCCTCATAATATTCCTCATCCTCTTCCTCCTCTTCTTCATAGTAATAATAGTCGCCATTGTCCTCCTCCTCCTCGTCCTCTACCTCCTCATTCTCAAGCCCCTTGAAGTAGTCATCCTCATCATCGACCTCTTCCTCATCCTTCACTTCCTCATACTCATCCTCATCATTTTTCAGGTCCTCCTGGAACAAGTACTCGTCCAAGTCTGAGTCCTCATTCTCTTCTCGGGGATAGATGTCTGGGTATTTCTGCATGCACTCCTGCATGGCCTGGAACTCACCTACACAATCGGATCCCTGGATTTCTTCGGTGCTGTGGTGGAAGCAGGAAAAGGCAGACTTGAACTGTTCTCCACAGGGGCCGCTGGCCATTCCTCCAAAGCACGGGCAATTCCAGTTAATGTTTCCACTTGGCAGTATCAGTCCATACTCTGCATGGGGATCATTGGGGTCGTCAACCACCAGCTCTGCATTGCTGGGACTTTCGTGGTCTTCTTTGCTCACAAATACAATTTTATCCTTCTTTTTCTGCTGGCTGTAGGCCATGGTAGCTCCGGTACTGGTTCGCAGTGCTGGTGCTCCCAACTAACAGCTTGCAGCTCTGAGCTTGAAATGCTGGAAGGAGTGGCTGGAGCTGATACACCTTCAGGCTGTGACCTCCCTCGCCCCTCCTCAGGCCTGGAGGGGGCGGTCCTAAGGCCGGCACGGATCCGCCCCTCCAGGCCTGCTTGCAGCTGGCCGGTCAGTATTTTTCAAAGGAAAACATAACCTCCTGTTCTTTGGATGAGTACCCCTCAAACGTCCCCATGTAAAAGGTAGGTCCCCAAGGTGGCACCACTTACTGGGCAGTCCCTGTGGATCTTTAAGCATCCCTTGTAGAAATTAGTGGAAGATCCTTAGGTAATTGAGGGTATACCTTTGAAAGGACTAGAGTCTAAAATCTCTCAGGCCCTTTGCATCCTGGATGATAATGTGTCTGATATTGCCGTCTATTCTTAGATTTGAATCTCCAGAACCATGAGCTAAAACAAAACTCTCTTTACTTCCTAAGTACTCCGGATCAGGCATTTTGTCACAAAGCTGTCTCATCCACTTCCCTTCCTTACCTCTGCACCAGCTAATTGCAAACTTGGCTGAACATAGGAATCATCTGATGGCTTGCTAAAGTTAATATTCCTAAGTTCTCACCTGAACATTATTATTACCGAGTAGGCCGGCGTAGGTTCTTGGACTCTGATTTTTTTTTAAAAGATTTCCTTCCATAAATATAATCTGAACAATTTTCTAATTCTGAAATAAGGCAATTGTTGGTATGTTGTAAGTTAAGGGAAATATGAATTCTTTAATGGCAGTACAAAGGAAAATTGGTATTTCCTTTTAATGATTTTTCTCCTGAGGGACAGACAACAGTAAAAGACGGTAACCCTGCTTTATCAAAACACAGGCCTGAATTCTAACCCTGTGTTTCTTATTTTGTTTGGTTACTGTTTTAAAATTAAACAGGTGGTCCTTAATGCTCCCTGGCCAAAGAAACCAGGGACGTGCCTTTTTATCTGTTAATTTTGCAAGTTGAATTCAGTTATAGCTTCCAGAATGGAAAATGAGTTGGCTACTGCTGGGACCCAACCCATAACAATGACATTCGGTCATTCTGCTGTTTAGTGGCTGGTATTTTCCATTGGGGAAGGGGAAACCACTGAATGTTCAGGTGACCCAGGTGAAGCACAGCTCAACAACTACTTATTTCAAAATCTCTGATTGAGCCTGTGACTCACAGGGCCGTGCTTTTAAATGCTCTCCTCCAAGGCAGCTCAGAGGTGGGCTTGAAAAAGCCTTGGAAGGAATCCCCAGAACTCAGCTCTAAGATACTGCTCTGCCATCTGCTTGCTGTACAGCTGTGCTAAAGTCATTGTGACTCACCTTTACAGCTGCACAGAGGGGGACGATGGAATTCACCTTACCTAAGGAGAGTATTCTCTGCCCTTTAAAAACAATTACCAAGATAGCATCTTGAGTTGGTTGACAGCCACAGGGGTGGGGTCACTGAAGTGGCTCCATCCTGAAACAGCAGGGTGGCTGTGGTGGAGTTAGGAGTTTGTGCCATAAAACTTGGGTTTTCTTCCACAGTAGTGAAACAAAGTACTCAGGCAGCTCACTAGGTTAGAAGCACAGAGGATCATTATTATTTAGGTATCTGTAAACAAAAACTAAAGCAGCCAGTCTTTTGACAGATGTGCCCAGGACTGAAGAGGCAACTTTTTTTTTTTTTTTTCAGCCAGGCGGATGCCTGTAATATCAAAATTTAGGAACTAGGATTAGAAGTTCAAGGATAGCTTTGGTTATGTAGCAAGTTCAAAACTTCAAGGGTATCCTGGAGTATGTGAGATCATGTATCAAAAAAGGAACATCAAATGAGCTAGTGAGATCGCTCAGTGGGTAACAACCCTTGCTGCAAAAACATGGTATCTGTGCCCTCCTCTGATGTGCCTTATTCTTTTGAAACAGGGTCTTTTGCTAAACCCGGAGCTCACAGTTCTTTGGCTAGGTTGGTGGCCTGCAAACTCCAGAAAGCCTCCTGTCTTACTCCCACCCTTTAGCATCTGCCTAGGGTTCCAGGTGCACACGGTCACACCTGATGTTTTATGTGGATGCTGATGATCTGAACTCTCCTTATTCTTGTGTAGCAAGTGCTCTGCCCACTGAGCCATCCACCCAGCCCAGCTTTAGTGGTTTTTTTTCTCTTTCCTTCTCTTTCCTTCTCTCTCTCTCTCTCTCTCTCTCTCTCTCTCTCTCTTTCTTTCTTTCTTTCTTTCTTTCTTTCTCCTTTTGGAAAGATTACAGATAGTGTCTACTTAAAGTATTATTTTTGAATTAGCATAAAAAGATAAAAGCATAAAAGTTTTACAGTGGGATTTTCATACATACATTTGTTTCCCTGACTGGCCTGGAACCAGCTCTAGACCAGACTGACCTCAACTTAAAGGGATCAGTCTGCTTCTGCCTCCTAAGTGCTGGGATTAAAGGCTCCCATGCTGCCGTGCTTGACTAATTCTTCATGTGTTTTAAATGTTAGCCCGCTGTCTGAGAGATAGCTGGCAAAGATTCGGGACCATTTTGTAAGTTGTCTGTTCACTCTGGCGATAGTTGCGCCAGAGGCCCTTTTGTTCTATCTAATCCCATTTATCAACCCTCAAAGTTATTTCTTGTTTGGGGTTCTTCTGACAGAGTTCTTGCCTATTGGTGTATCTTGAAGTGTTTTCTGTATGTTCCTCTCTAGCAACTTCAGTTTTTATATTAAGACCTTTGTATAATAGTTTTTTTCCCCACGTGTAAGAGGTGTAATTGAGAGGGAGAGAGGGGGCAGTAAGCGGAGAGAGAGGAGGGAGACCTGTATAAATAGTTTGTAACAATACAAAAGGCTTTCGGAAGATCAGTGTAGCTAGAACTTGCAGGGAGGAGGCCGGAGAAGGCCAACTGCCTCAAGATTGAACTCTAGAGATCTGCAGAAAGTGTTATATCTGCAGCCCTGTGCTCATCAGTGTGTGCGTCAGGAAGCCAGGAGGGCAACAGTCTCTGAAGGGATCGGGTGGGGATGTTCTTAGGG
>NC_045030.1:94458162-94459426 GCF_008632895.1 Mastomys coucha
CAATAGTGACCGAAGGCTGTTATCTGAGTTAGCCTCACAAAGCCAAAAAACAAGCCTGAAGGAATTAACCTGTTTCCACATAACTTCATCTGAGAGAAGATTTTGTTACAAAATGTTAAAGAAGCCCCCCCCCCTTTTTTTTAAACAGAAAGACCCAGCCCAGAACAATGGCCCTAGTGTCTGGCATTCAGTCACTGACTACTGTGATTGTGTGAGACTATCTTCAGTCTTAAGCAACAGGCTGAAATGTTTAGGCCTCAAGGACTGTGGTCTGTGAGATTTGCAAAAGGGGTCAGGTCGAGGAGGAATGTGGATCAATGTTAATTCAGGTTTCTTTGTGCTGTTTTTACTTTTACAACTGTTAGATTGAAATTATTAATATTCGAAGTTAGTATAAAAATGTTTAAGGCTTCTTGATTTTAGAAACAGAATAATTTGTTCTGTTTAGATCGTGTTCTGATGGTGCTCAATCTAGCTATAGGAAAACTATATAACTTTTAATTACCAACTGTTACACAGAGTAGAAAATAGCATGAGAGAGCACTTGCAAAGGCAGGTAATTGCAGAAACAGGGAGAAATTTAACAAATAGCTCTTTGTAATAATGACAGGCATTTGGAAATCCTTTAATTGATGGGCATTTGAAAATCATTTAATTATCAGCCACTTCCTATTTCACTTAAATGAGAAATTTTCAAATATGTTTGTAATTTTTTAATTTTATTTGCAAAATTACGTGTATGAGTGTGTATCTCTGTGTGGGTTTGTGCATGTGGGTTGTAACCCTGGCTCCACGGGATATGATACCCTCTTCTAGTCTCTGCAGGCACCTACCCTAAGGCTTTCTATAGCAGGTGCTCTTAACCACCAAGCCATCTCTTCACTCCCTATTTTATTTTGAATTTTATTTTTACATGGGATAGTCTCACTGGGTAGTTCAAGTTAACTGTGAATTCACAATCCTCCTGCCTCTGCATTTAGAGTGCTGAAATTGTAGGCTTGCCCTAGTAAACCTGGTTGGTGGTCTTATTGATTGAACTAATAGATTCTAGAGCTTTTCTAAGTGTTTTGAAAAAATCTGACTTAGTATGCAAGGCAGAAGTAGAAGGTTCTAGTATGAGGCAATTAGCAATAGGAAGAACAGGTCCAAGTGAATCCAGGAATTCCTAAGTACTCCATACTTCAGTGTGCCCATATGTTCTAAATTGGGAACACATGGGGCTGTTATCACTCTGTGACCAGTTGTAGTTAGTTTTCATCATCTT
>NC_045030.1:94459436-94464157 GCF_008632895.1 Mastomys coucha
ATGACAAATATACATTCTTTGGCCAGCTTGAGATTTATGGTACATGTAAGGAGATCCCAACATTTGATACTGGAAGGGTGGTGGAAGAAATATTATGGATCTTGGTCAAGCAAGGAATAAATTCAATCAAAACAAGTATGATTTTGGCACTGGATTTCTATTAACCCTCTGTCTCCCATCCAACTGCTAACCAAGGCCAATCCTGCTTAGCCTCAAGGACAGATGAAGATAGATGCATTCTGAGTAGTATATCCATAGACATATCTCTTTTAGAAAATATTTTATTGGAGAAACTTTTATTTTATTTTATTTTTTTAATTCATCATTCCATTTGTTTACATTGCAAATGATATCCCCCTTCCTAGTTACCCCTCCACAACCTTCCCATACCACATCTGCCCTCTCTCCCCTCCCCTTTGCCTCTATGAGGGTGCTCCTTCCCCACTTCCACCCCACTGCCCCAGCATCCCTCTACACTGGGGCATCTAACCTCCATAGGACCAAGGGCCTCCCCTCCCATTGATGTCAGACAAGGCCATCCTCTACCACATATGTATCTGGAGCCATGGATCCTTCCTTGTACACTCCTTAGTTGGTGGTACCCTGGGAGCTCTGGGTGGCCTGGCCAGCTGACATTGTTCTTCCTATGGGGTTGAAATCCCCTCTCCTCCAGTCCTTCTGCTAGCTCCCCCACCGGGGTCCCTGAGTTCAGTCTGATGGTTGGCTCCAATCATCCACATCTGCATTGGTCAGGTGCTGGCAGGACCTCCCAGGGAACAGCCACACCAGGTTCCTGTCAGCAAGTGCCTTTTGGCAACAGCAACAGTGTCAGCGTTTGGTGTCTGCAGACAAGATGGATCCCCAGGTGGGACAGTCTCCTGATGGCCCTTCCAGCCCTTAGAGCCTGAAAGTTTACTTCTCTAAGGTGTCTGAAGAAGTATTCATTGGACATTCTTCTGCCTCATGGCCTATTTATTTGCTTTAGTATGGAACTTCTGTTTCCATATTAGATTTTTCATAATCAAGAAACATTTCTTAGTCCTATAAGCTTGCTTAATTTTACTGTTTAGACCCTGGTATAATGACACATCCCTTTAACTTCAGGACTCAGGAGGCAGAGACAGGCAGATAGATCTCTGGGAGTTCAAGGCCAGCCTGATCTACATAGAGAGTTCTGGGACAGTCAATGCTACACAGTGAAAAGACTCTGTCTTAAAAGGAAAGAAATTTTACTTTTTCTTTAGGATATGAAATTCCATTCCATCCATAATTAGTGAAAATGCATGATTCAGACATTTTCAAGGTTTCCAAATCAAACATTAACTCAGTGACTAAAAGTAACAACGCTTGCTTGAGGAGTAAATAAGATGCCAGTGGCCTGTGTAGGACTCCACACTGCATCAGGCCTAGTGGGCCTCAACTCTGCCTGTACATTAGAGTCATATTGGGACCTTTAAAATATTTTTATGAAAGTAAAAGTGAAACTGTGCAGGGAACAGAGGAGTCTTAATGGGCGTGTGGAAAGGAGAAAGTAGTCAGCTATAAGGGGAGAGTCCTCAGAGTAAAAGGCATGCTTATACAAAACAACTTATGAAGAAGATAAGGATGATTATGATGAAGATGATGAAGAAGAAGGAGAAGAAGGAGAAGAAGGAGAAGAAGGAGAAGAAGGAGGAGGAGGAGGAGGAGGAGGAGGAGAAGGAGAAGGAGAAGGAGAAGAAGAAGAAGAAGAATCTCATGGTCAGGAAGTGAAATCAGAATGTCTGGAAGTGGTTTGGCTGTCAGCAGCGTTTAAAGCTTCCTGGTTGGTGCCCATAATACCACCTCAAGGCTGAGGAACATTGACCTTGGGTGAGATGTGATTTTTACCATCCTGTGAAGTGAGCATGTCAAAGCATAAAATCAAAGAACTAATCTCAGATTGTCTTATAGGCATTTATAAAGTATAAGTCCAAATTCTGTCCTGTCTCAAATGCAGTTTCATATTTATTGAGTATCTTTTAGGTTATAAAGGACTACTTTTTTTTTAAATCACTATCTATAAATTGAAGGAAATGTGAATGAAAAATGAGTGAATGAATAGAAATAATGCACACAAAGAATACAATAAGAAGCACATTTGATAGGCTTGGTGGCACAGGCCTGTGATCCCAGCTCCTCTGGAGGCCTGGGCAGGACAGTCAGCATCCTGCATTCAAGGCCAGCTGCACAATTCAGAACACAAACAAAAACTGCCCCCACAACCCTTATCACTCAGGAAATTATAAGGGCTCTATGAACTCTTTGTTAGGAGCTGGTAACAAAGTCTAAATATATAGTTCTTTTTCATCTTTTAAAATAATTATTTTTACTTTATGTGTATGGGTATTTTGCCTTAATGCATTTCTGGTGTCCGTAAAGGCCAGAAGAGGATCTAGGATTCCCTTGAACTGGAGTGTAGGATATTCCTGAGCCATTATGAGGGTTCTGAAAACCAAACTCTCTTAACCGCTGAACTGTCTCCAGGCCCCAAACACCTAGTTCTTATTGGGTTATACCACCATTCTCTTTTAAGACTGAATACTGACCATTCCAGCAAGAGAACTTTTGTCATCTTAACATAGTGTAAACTTAATGATTTTTTTTTTTGCTTGCAACTGAAGGTCACTGTACACAGAAAAGCAATTGCAGCTGGCCACAGGGTAGTAATAGTGTGAAGACCTCAGTAGAACAGTGAATGACATTAAGGATCTCAAGAGCTACCCAGAAAGGGAGAGTATCAAAAAGCTTTGAGACTATCTTAGTTACCTTTTCTATTGCTGTGATAAACACCATGACCTAACGTAACTTGGGGAGGAAAGGATTACTTTACAGATTACAGTCCATCTCTCAGGGAAGCCAGGGAAGGAACCTTGAGGCAGGAGCTGATGCAGAGGCCCTGGAGGGGTGCTGCTTACAGGCTGGCGCCCAGTGGCTTGCTCAACCTGCTTTCCCCAGGGCCCACCTGCCCAGGAGTGGCGCCACTCAAGTGGGATAGGCTCTTCGTATCAGTCGTCAATCGAAGAAATGGCCTAAAGCAAAAGCAGCAACAACAACAAAAAATGAAAGCAGTACCCAGCCCCAAGCAAGCAAGCAAGCAAACAAACTAATGAAAAGGAACCAGCACAAAAACCTTGCTTCAAAACTTGAGAAAAATGGAGAGAGGGCTGGAGTTGCAGCTCAATGATAAAGCACTTGCCTACTGTACATGAGACACTGAGTTCCATCTCCGGAACAAGAGAGAAAATTAAAACCATGTTATTAGTATACTATATTAGCAGTTAAATACAAAAAAATTTCATTTCAGCTAGTAATTGGCCACTAGGGAAGACTTTATAATAATGCTTCTAATTAGGAATGGGGAAGGGACATGTGGGCATGAGAACTGCCGGAGTCACTTGTCTATTTTCTGAAGCAGCTTAGTGACCTTGTTCTCCTCAGAAGAACGTGGCTTTTACAGTTTTCTGCTCACACCCTGTTATATCTCCCTGTATAGAGCAGCATCTCTACAGAGTCCTTCACTTCATCATAATTCTACTTTCTTCTTATGTTGCCAGTGATTCCCAGCATCAACTGACCATTGTGCCCCTCTCGGCCTCATCATCCACGTGTCTGCCCTTCCTTTGAAAATCATGCCGGGTTGTATCCCATTTGTCTCCACAGGAGCCAGGTCTGCAGATCCCTTGGAATTTGTAGCAATGGGAGACAATGTGGAGGAGTGGTTGAAGACAAAGACTCTGGAGCTGGGCTGCCAGGGCTTAAATTCTGGCCTTTTCCTTAGGCAGCACCAAGCAAGTTGCTGTGCTTCAGTTTACCCATATGTAAAACGGGGATGATAATAATCGAATCTCCCCAACTGCTTGTGAGGAATTAAACAGCACATGCAAATGGATCAGTGCAGTGGCCAGTGCAGAGTAAACCCTAAAGAAATGGAAATAATTATTCATAAATGGTAATTTGCTTCCTCGTGGCCTTATTAACCAAAATCTTGAACGGGATCTTAGGAGCCGGCTCACTGTGTTTGCCAGGGAAGACTGGTGCTGAATATCTGGACTTCCTTCTTTGTTGCCCACCTTCCCCATATTGCTGGGAGTGCAATGCTTTTGTTAAGCCATTTTAAAACATATAGAGAGTATACAGAACTTGATCTCTTCCTTCCTGGAACCAGCACATTGAAGCTATTGTGTGTTCAATCACTTCATGGTCTTGTTGGGTTCCCACTAGGGCCAAATATAGCTCTAGAAAGTTGTCAAGAGCATCTGGCTTTGAGAAACTTACTGTTCACTTCAGGAAACTGCTGCACAACAGATGTCCTTTTAGGCCTTTCCAGTGGGGAAAGGAGAAGTCAGGAACAGTGGCGTTTACACTTATCAACAAGAAAGCCATATCTAATGTGCGTCCTGTTAGTTTGAGTGTGGTATTAGTTGGGTCTATTAATGGGGTCAAATCCCAGTCTACTTGGCTATTCTTCAAGCATTGACTGGGTACTTGTTACATACCAGACAAGCAAAGATGGCTGCCCTTTAGGTATCCGGTGAAGATAGTTCCGTGGTTTTTAGGCCCTGGCAGTTTGAGGAAGTACCTCTGTCCTCCACTCACAAGAAACTGTATATTTGACTTTTGTTCCCTATTCCTGACAAAGAGTTTCCAGAACTCGAGTGATTTCCTGAGTGATAAGGTGCTAGCAGCATTTTTTTTTTTTT
>NC_045030.1:94464409-94469385 GCF_008632895.1 Mastomys coucha
CTGGAGAATAGGTTGTATCTCTCTGATGAACTCTTCATAAAGTCCCTAAATGCTCAGATTCAGAGAGAATCAAGGTTGGTGAGTGCATCTGTGTGCTTTGAGAGTGCAGTGTCCTAACTGTATATAGGGGTGGAAGCTCCTCCTGGACTTCACTCTGTGCCCCTCTTCACTGGGATACCTCACAATATCCTCCACACCAAAGTGGTAAACATAATAGAAGCTATGCTGTTGACTTCTGTGAGCAACTGGAGCAGGCTATCAATTGTGGGGAGGAGGCTATGAGAACCTCCCAAATTTCTAACTAGTTGATCAGAAACCCCAGAGGGATTAACATTTCGAGTGTGAGTGGTCTTGAGGGACTGAGTCCTTACCTTTTGGAATCTATAGTATCAGACTAGAGTTGAATTGTAGGGCATCAGAATGGCATCCAGGAAGTTGGAGGGCTGGTTTGTTGTTGTGAGGGAAAGCCCACAAGCTTGATTGGTTCAGAAGTGTTCTATGACTAGAAACAGATGTTAGCAGATTCTTATAGCTATCTTTCAGTATCAAGAACAGGAAAATATAACTCCCAGTAGCTTAAACAATAAGGGAAATGTATAACTTCTGAAAGTAAAAACTTGAGAGACTGACATAGCTTTTGGAGAGGCTTGATCTGGAAGCCTAAAGACACCACAGCCGGGCGGTGGTGACACACGCCTTTAAACCCAGCACTTGGGAGGCAGAGGCAGGTGGATTTCTGAGTTCGAGGCCAGCCTGGTCTACAGAGTGAGTTCCAGGACAGCCAGGGCTACACAGGGAAACCCTGTCTCGAAAATAAATAAATAAATAAATAAATAAATAAATAAATAAATAAATAAATAAAGATACCACCAACCCTGTATTTCCATTGCTTTGTTCAGAATTGTTCAAATAAAAGACACATTCTGTTGCAGCCTCAGTGTGATTTCTGGCAATAGGGTCTTTTCCTGTCTTCATTTCCAGTTGGAAAAGAGATACTAGCTGATTTATTGGCAAAAGTCATGGCATTTGCTTGGATTGTCTTGGATCATACAACATAACTATCTCTGAGTATGAATTGCATGGGGGGGATGAAATATACTAATTATGTTAGCTTTCCTTCAATGCTACATCCTTGAGACATTAGAAGGGAGATGTAGAGTACAAATTGATCCCAGCAGCATAATCTAATAAATCGAGAAAATGTTTTCAAAGGTTATCTGTGGATATAATCCAGTAAAAAAAACAAAACAAAACAAAACAAAACAAAAAAAAACATAACCTTATCTCTCCCACATTTACCAAAGTCTTGTTCCTTTATAGCAAGTTCCTCAACCTTGACATTATTAGCATTTAAGGCCACATTTTGATTTTGCTCTGTGTGTGTATGTGTGTGTGTGTGTGTGTTCTGCACATGTTCTCTGGGAGACAAAATTGCTCTCTCTGGAGTGTCACCATTCTGTAGTTAAACTCTTAGGTAAAAATCTCTATTATGGCCATCTGGAGACATTTCAGTTGCCACAAGTGTGCGAGAGTGGGTGGTGCTACTGACATCTAGTGGGTACAGGCCAGGGGTGCTGCTAAGCATCTGCAGAGCACAACATAGGCCCACAAAAAAGATTTTTCTGGCCCAAGATGTCAATAGTGCCAAGGTTGAAAAGCCTGTGCTAGCCAGAAATCTTAAGATTGTTTCCAATTTTATGTTTTAAACAAAGACCAATTTATACTTGCCAACACTAGAAGAAAAATATCCAGGAATCCTGAACAACTGAGAACAGGGGGAAACAGTTCATCTTTTTATCTGATAGGTGGGTTCAATTTGTTAAGCAATACTCATTCTTCCCCTCGTTTTCCTTCTTTTGCTCCTCTGCTTTCTCCTCTTCCTTCTCATTTTTCCTCCTCTGCTTTTCCTATTTTATTGAGCTTCAAACTCTAGCACTTCTCCAGTCTACCTCAGCCTCTGAAGAGCAAAGTTTACATGTTTAAGCTACCATATCTGGCTTAAACAGCTTTCTAAAGTAGTTTATTAAAAGTGTATGTGTGTAGTGTATGCTATGTATATGGGCTATGTGTTTACCTGTGGAAGTTAGAGATCAATGTCAAGTGTTTTCCTTTATAACTTAACCCTTGATTTTTTTTGAGACACAGTCTCTCTCTCTCTGAACCTGGAGCTCACTGATTGGCTAGATTAGCTGGCCAGTGAGCTCCTGACATTTGGTCTCTGCCTCCCAGTGCTGGGGTTACAGGGACAACAACTCTGGCTTTGTATATGGGTGCTGGGGATCTAAATCAAGGCCCTTATGATTTTATGACAGAAACTTTATCCATTAAGCATTTCCTGAATCCCAGTCCCCTACCTCCTGTGTGTGTATGGTGTTCATGGGTCTTTGTGTGTGTGTGTGTTGTTTGCATGTGTAGAGGCCAAAGACTGACATTAGGTGTCTTCCTCTATTGTTCTACACTTCTTCTTCTTCTTCTTCTTCTTCTTCTTCTTCTTCTTCTTCTTCTTCTTATTATTATTATTATTATTATTATTATTATTATCATTATTAATTGAGGCCAGATATTTCACTAAACCTGGAGATTGCTGATTTGGGTAGGCTGGCTTGTCAACAAGTCCCAAAATCTTCTTCCCTTACCTCTCCAGTGAAAGGATTATAGGTGTGTGTTGCTATGCTTAGCTTTTTAAAATACAGGTGCTAGAGATACAAATGTATGCTTGTGTAGAAAGTACTTTATTAATTGAGTCATATAGTCCCTAAAGTATTTTTTAGTCCTCTTACCTGGCACTACACCAAATTACAGTTGAATTTTAAGGATAATATCTGGTATATAAAACTCATCATAGTAATACAGTGCTTACCTAGCATGTATGAGCCACTGGACTAAGACTTCAGCACTGCCAAAACCTATAATAAAACATTTCTTTTGTAATTCCTGACCTCCTTCCCTATGTTTTCCATTTCAATGAGACACTCTCAGGACTCAAAGGGAGGGACCTTAGATGAGATGCCCTACAGTAGAGAAAGGGGACTTATAGAGTCCACCTCCAGCAGGAAGACAGGGCATCAAGTGAGGGATGAGGTTGCCATCCCACAGTCACAACTTTGACCCAGAATTGTTCCTCTCTGAAAGAACTGCAGGGACAAAAATGGAGAAGATCCTGAGGAAAAAGAGGTCCAGTGACAGGCCCAAATTGGGATCCAGCTCAGGGGGAGGCTCCAAGGCCTGACACAATTACTGATGCTATGGTGTGCTTACAGACATCGGCCTATCATGACTGCCCTCTGAAAGACCCAACAAGCACTGAAAGAGTCAGATGCAGATATTTACATCCAACCAATGGACAGAAGTCAGGAGTTCCTGTGGCTGAATTAGAGAAAGGCTGGAGAAGCTGAGGAGTAGGGCGACCCTGTAGGAGGACCAGCAGTCTCAACTAACCCCTGGACACCTGAGATCTCTCAGACACTGAACCACTAGCCAGGCAGCATACACCAGCAGATATGAGGCCCCTGACACACAAACAGCAGAGGACTGCCTGGTCTGGCCTCAGTGAGAGAAGAAGCCCCTAACCTTCGAGAGACTTGAGGCCCCAGGGAAGAGGGAGGCCTGGTAGGGGGCAGCACCCCCTCAGAGGCAAGGGGGAGAAGGAAAGGGAGATCTGGTGGGGTGGGGACATCCTCTTGGGGACAGGGTTGGGGGGAGGGGGGAGGTATGGGATGTGGTACAGTCGGGGGTGGTGGTGGACTGGGTTGGGGATAAAGTCTGAACTGTAAAAAAAAAAAGAAGATTAAAGAATAAAAAAAGGCACTTCCTTTATGATATGCTAGTTTAATATAATTGCTAAATTCTAGTGACGTGACTACCCCCAAATTCCCACTAAAGCTATCCTTTGCACAATTTATTTTTGCTATATCTAGAAAAGGTAATTCCTGTTTGTTAAAAGACGTGGGATTCTAAATCCATACTATAGTGAAAACTTGCTTTCTTATACAATGTGAGATAGTAGCAGAAATGTCAGAAGCTTCAGGAAGACATTGTCTTTCACTAATTTAACGAATAGTTGTAGAGTCCCCATCCCCATCCCCACCCCTTGTCAGGATCTTGAGTATTTGAACAACAGGAGAGCATTTTTGTTAAATGTTTTGGCTATTGTAAGATGAGTTGCCAGTCAGATTTACTTAATGAATAGTTAAGGATGATGGAAGACAGTATTTGGATAAGGGCCGAGATTGGATTTCTTGTAGTATAATTCTGGGACAATATGATAGGCTCCAAGATTCACCTTGGACCCCTTTATTACTCCTCAAGGGGTATAGATTTGGCCTGCTGTTCTGTCCCCACCAGAAACTGACCTGTCATCTTTCATTCTCATTGCTGGTCTTCCCTTTCTTTTCATTTTCCCTTGTTTACCCTCCTAGGCTTTCTAAGACGAGGTTAGTGGTACACCTTCTCTTCATTTTACATAACTTACCACTATTCTGACACCAGCTGGTATTCTGCAATATAATTTTAGCATTAGCTATCAAGAATTAATGTAGCCAGGTGGTGGTGGCGGCGCACGTCTTTGATCTCAGCACTTGGGAGGCAGAGGCAGGCGGATTTCTGAGTTTGAGGCCAGCCTGGACTACAGAGTGAGTTCCAGGACAGCCAGGGATACACAGAGAAACCCTGTCTCGAAAAAAACAAAACAACAACAACAAAAAAGAGTTAATGTAGATTTTGTGAGTTAAAGGGTACATTCCCTACCAAGATGGCCAATGGTTCAAATGTAAGTCACAGGTCAAGTTACATGAGCAAACTCAGTCAATGACATGGAAATTAGGAGTTGGAAAATAAGCCATGACAAGTTCTACAGAGCACACAGGAGTGTTGGCTCCAAAGGAGATGGTGCTTAGTTCTGCTTGGGAGCCAGAAGAAGGGTTCAGAGAGAAGAAAATGACTAAGCCCAGGATGTTGCTTTTTTTTGGGGGGGGGGG
>NC_045030.1:94469402-94475572 GCF_008632895.1 Mastomys coucha
CTATATGGCCCAGGAAGTCTGGAACTCACAATCCTTCTGCTTTTGCCTCCCTAGGATTCCAGGCCTATATCATCACAAATAGTCCCTGGTCCAAGTTTTACAGGATGGCTAGAAGTTTCTAGCAATCAATTAAAGGGGAATCAAGGTAAGAGGGAGAACATGCAAGGTATACTTTTTTTTCCTAGAAAATTCCTATAATTGTATAGTAGGATATTTTTTAAAAAGAATCTATTTATTCTTATCTCATGTGCATTCATGTTTTGCCTGCATATGTGTCTGTGTGACAGCGTCAGATCCCCTGGAACCAGAGTTATAGGCAGTTGTGAGATACCATGTGGATGTTGGAAATTGCACTCAGGTCCTTTGGAAGAGCAGCCAGTGCTCTTAACCACTGAGCCACCTTCCAGACCCTCATAACAGGATATGTAGTCACCAGAGAAATGTAAAGCATAGCCACAATAAGATACTACTTCATGAGGCTGAAGTATATTTAAGAAAGGTAATCCATATAAGGTGAGATGTAGGTAAATTAGAACCCCATGTATCATTGGTGGGAGTGGGAAGTGGTGCAGCTGCTTTGGAAAGCAGTGTACTGGTTCCTTGCAAAGTTAAATATAAATACCATATGACCCAGAAATATATATATATGTATATGGTATATTGAACTGGAAACTTAAGGGTTCTTTGGAAAGTCAGTTGGATGGTTTTTGCTGGGGAGAACATGTGAAGGAACATTTTGTTAAAGTGGACACAGGTGTGAAAGGTTAAGGCAGACTCACGAAGGAACGTTTCTCTGAAGCAGATACAAGAGAGAGGATGTTCTGCTAAAGGAAGCATGTGAAAGGACATGTGATAAAGGATTCTTTGCTAATGGTGTACATGTATTGGTCCACCTATATACTCAACTGATGAAGGATGAGCCAGAGTGGATAATGGAGAAAGAGAAGAAAAGGACACAAGAAAAAAAATGTCAAGAAAGAACCCTATTATTGAGTACAAGCTGGTCTGGAACTTGGCGGGTAGTCCAGGCTGGCCATCTGCTTCCACTTCCTAAGTGTTGGGATTATAGGCCTGCATCACCATGACTGGCTTACAAGAGATGTAAAAAATGTTATTTTAGCTTATAAATTCTTATTGGGTTTCATTACGGCATTTATTATTGTTGTTAGTTTTTTTATTTGTTTGTTTGTTTTTGGAGACAGAATTTCTCTATGTAGCCCTAATTCTCCTGGAACTCAATCTATATACTAAGCTTGCTTCAAACTCAGAGATCCACCTGTTTCTCCCTCCTGAGTGCTGGAATTAAAGGCATGCAACACCATGCCTTTAAATAAAGATTTAAAAATATGTATTTATGTGTCTGTGTCTGTGTAAATGTGTGTCTCCTGTGTGGGTGCTCAAGGATGCCAGAAGAGGATCCCAAGAGGAACTAAAGTTACAAGTGGTTGTGAGCCACTAGCTGTGGGTGCTTCCAGGCAGCTAGGATGAGGTTCTTATAGCCTACACCCACAGTGACACACCTACTCCAACAAGGCCATACCTTCAGATAGTGCCACTCCCTGAGCTGAACATATACAAACCCTCACACTGATGCAGGGAAAGCAGATTCAAATGAAATCATCCCATTATAGCCAAGAGGTTCAAGATGGCTGGCAGGCAAAACTGCATCCCCTTTCTCCTCCCTACAATATACAAATGAAAAATGTGTCTCAATAACTCTACAGAGTAGAATCTTCTATAGGAGCATTTTGGTTCATGTAATTTCCTTAGATGTAACATACCCGCAGAAAGGATGCTTTTGCTCTTCTTAGAATTAGGTCTCTACAATCAGCTCTAAGTTGTGATATGAAAGCAAGGACTTCTGACTTGATAATCTCAGGATGTTTCATAATAGGACAAGAATGGCTGTAGCTGATCAGGAGAAATTGAAGAAGAAAATTATCTAAATGCTTTCTGGTGGTCATGGCTTAAGTCATGCAGCCTTAATAAAATATTCATCTAGTCAAAATGTAGAACATGCTGTGTTCTCTCTTGCTTATGCAAGTAGGTCCTGTCTACTTGGCTAATGAAAAAAAAAGTGCACCTTTAGAAAGCAGCAGAATACTTTAAATGGGGCTTAATGCGTTATCCTAGTAGAAATATGGAAGACTTTGTTACTGAGAATGACTTGAATTGTGTGGACCTGGCCCAAGAGGTTTCAGTGGAGAACTTCAGTATGCACCCTAGAGACTGTTTTTGTGGTATTTTGGTGAAGAATGTGGCTACTTTTTGCCCTTGTCTGAAGAGTCTGCCTGAGGCTAAGGTGAAGAGACTCAGATTAATTTTATTGACAAAGGAGAAACTCCCATCATAGACTTTGTTCTCTGGTTAAGTCTCACGAAGAGCATTTTAAACAAGTATAGCAAGCTTAGGAAGGAAAAATATAAAATATATGGTTTGAGTATTAAAGGGGTACCAGAAAATGAAATGGAGCTGAATCCTGTCTTCTAGGAGATAGCTAATTAAAGGAATGGGACTTTGGGGCAAGATTCTGCCCAGCTAATTTAAGATCCAGGCCTGGTATTTTGAGTATTTATTCACAAGATAATCCTGGGGCCATGCTTGTGAACATTGTGAACAGTACATGGGCTTACTTATGGCAAAGGAAAGGCTATATAAAGTGCTTTAGGGTCTCCCTGGGAACCAGCTGTGGATTAGAATAAGTGGAATCAATTAGGCTTGTCAGAAGTGTTGGCAGAAGAGGTGAGTTGTGATAGAAAACCTTCCGAAGTATTTCTTCTTTCAGTTTTTAAAATATATATTTTTTAAAGATTTATTTGTTATTATTTGTAAGTACACTGTAGTTGTCTTCAGACGCACCAGAAGAGGGTGTCAGATCTCATTACAGGTGTTTGTGAGCCACCATATGGTTGCTGGGATTTGAACTCAGGACCTTCAGAAGAGCAGTCAGAGCTCTTACCCGCTGAGCCATCTCACCAGCCCCCTTTAAAATATTTTTTAAAAGACTTATTTATTTTATGTATATGAGTACACTGTAGCTGTCTTCAGACACCCCAGAAGAGGGCATCAGATCCCATTACAGATGGTTGTGAGCCACCATGTGGTTGCTGGGAATTGAACTCAGGACCTCTGGAAAAGCCACCGAGCCATCTCTCCATCCCTCATCATCTTTGATTTTGTATCGAATGGTATCCAGTTAACAAAAATTACCACCAGTGAATTTAGAATATGAATGAGTGTTTGAATTAGAGTAGTAGTTATTATCAGTTCATTGCTTTTTTTCTAGAGCTAAGGTCTTGACTCAGGAACCAGTAACTATCTAGACCCAATATCTTTCAGAAGAACTATCCTCCATCCTTTTGGAAACTAACCCTTTGGGCTACCTCTATCTTAGTTTGATCTGTGGAGGTCTCTGCAAACATCAGAGCCAGTGGAGTAACAATCCATGAGAGGCAAGAAGGAAATTTGGTTCAACATGACTTAGTTATTCAGTGTTGGTTCAAAACTGAGTCATGACTTCTAGAGTCTGACTCAAGTTGGTTTATTTCAGCCATATTTAAGCACATCATAATTTTGGAGAAAATATTTCTGATGACAAGTAACTTAATCCTGTGTACATAGCAAAGCTAAATACATGTTCACATTGAAACTCTTTACAAAGTGCATGTGGCCTCTTCCATAAAGATGAGTTCCATTGCTTCAGAAGTAATGCTCAAGATAAGGGTCTAGGGAGAATGACTGAGATAAACATAAAAGTTTGTGGAAGTGAGAAGTGGCCTGGCCCTACATATAGCACAGAGGGTACTTAGGCAATTGTAAAGTACAAGTGACATTTCCCATAAGGAAGGGTTTTATCGACTGAGAAACAATGCTCAAGGTAAAAGTCTAGGAAGGAAGAGTCTGGGATGAACAAACAATTTTCTGAGGGATTCAGGCATGGCTTGACCCTACAGATAGCATAAATCACGAGGCTAGTAACTATATCCATTTCCAGTTTTCTGGGTGGGAAACAAGCAAACCTGTTCTGCTTGAGGAGATGGCCTGCATGTTTAACATTCCTTGTCTCCATAGTGCTTATTTGTAAGCACAAGTGCCTCGTGTCCTCTACATTGGGTTCTTTAGATATTTAGAGCATTCTTGATATTTTTCAAGGCCCCATGGCCTGCAGTTTGGAGATGTTTTTCCTCTGTAGATACTCTTCAGAGACTCAACAGCTGCTCTACCCCCACAATTTTTGAGATAACAGAGGGTTGAAAGCAAAAACTTAGACTCCTAAAAGTCAGAAATTATTACTTTCTAGCTCTCTGTGGTCTGCTATTGTTTGGATCTGAAATGTCCGCCAGAGGTTTATGCTTGTAATGCTTAGCCTGTTGGTGAATGATGTTAATGGGAGGAGACCATGGAACAATAAGCAAGTATGGCCTAGTTGCCAGAAGTAGGTCACCTGGGTTTGATAAATTTTGAAAGTTATACCTAGCCTCTGACTCTACCTTTGCTTCCTGCTCTGCTACAGTGTGGACAGCCTCAGCTCCAAGCTTCCGCCAGTATGAACTAAGCTCTTCTGCCACGCTTTCCCTGCCATGATCAACTAAGACCCTCTAAAACCAAGAGACAATATAAACCTTTCTTCTCTGAATTTGCTAGGTCAAGTGTAAACACTATAGTGATACAAAAGGAGCCAATATTTACTCTAATAGTAGGTCCCCAGTTTTTCTTTGTATGGCTCTCTCTAGGTGGCTTTAGTGAGTCCACATCTTTCTTCCTTTCACCCTTATCCTTGACCCTTCTACCTCACTGGCTCATCTGGACACATACTCAACTATGACCATAGGAATAGCCTCCCTTGCCCAGCAGGCCATATAGCTAGCTGATCTGATGAGACTCAAAGTTCCTCTTGGCCTTATAAGGCTGGGTGAACTTGAGCCTTTTTCACTGCAGGCCAGGGCCCTTCTGGGAAGATCCTACCTAAGGAGGAAGTAGAGACACAGAGGGAACCAGAAAGAGGGGAAGGGTGCTTAGGGACACTGCTCTTTTCCTTTGAGTCAGGGAATTATTATCCTCAAGACAAGACCAAACTCAGAATTACTAAGTTATTTGGGCTGATAAATTCCACTTACTGCTTATGTCTCTTTGAGTTGGGGACTTATTGATTGAAACCAAAAACCTGAAATTGGACTCAATGGTGAGAGAATTAAGTAAAAAGGTCACATTTTATAGAGAAGTAAAGGGAAGCTGTTAGAATGAAGTGATTTAGTTGAGGTAGCAGATTGTAAGGAATGTAAGGCTCAAACTTTAGGGCTGTAGATATAACTCAGTGGTAGAGTACTTGCATGGCTAGTACTAAGTCCTAGGATAAATCTTTGCTGCTAAAAATCAGGCCCAGGCTTCTGATACCAGATCTACCATACCAACCATTTCTCTTTGGATAAGAAATTACCACACAACTTAGTAATATGAAGCAACCATTTTATTTGTTCTTTATGCTACAGACCATCATTTTGCCTGGACTCAACTGGTCAGTTTTACTGGCCTTGTCTGAGTTACACATGCAGCTACAGTACTAGCATGTGGAGGGTTCAATAGGGCTGCATGGTCTAAGATGGCCTCATTCACATGCTCAGCAAGAGGTGCTAGCTGTTACTGGGCACAGTCCTTATCCATTCACCTGTGTGGATTTATTCATGAAAAGGCCTGAGGATAGTAAGACAAGAGTGAAAGGTACAAGGCACATTAACCAAGAGACGTGACTATAAAACAGGGGAAGACGTATCATGGCCTTCTTTGCAAATAATCTATTTTACCTAGTATTAAATGATGTGGTACCAGTTAGGGCTTATTGTTGTTGAACATATATTAAAAAAGAGGTATGTTGAGGGACTGGAGTGATGGCTCAAGGGTTAAGAGCATTGGTTGGTCTTCCAGAGGACCTGGGTTCAATTCCCAGCACCTACATGGTGGCTCACAACTGTCTGTAACTCATGGTTCAGGAGATCTGACATCCGCACACATATAAACATGTAGTCAAATCACCAATGTACATATATAAAAATAAAATGTCCTTTTGGGTCTGAGCTACCTCACTTAGGATGATATTTTCTAGTTCCATCCATTTGCCTACAAAACTCATGATGTTCTCATTCTTTTTTTTTTTTATTAGATATTTTCTTTAT
>NC_045030.1:94475606-94478659 GCF_008632895.1 Mastomys coucha
CACATGCTGCCAGAACAATCAGTCCCACCATGTGCAGTCCTTGGTTGGTGGTTGAGACTCTGGGAGCTGTGAGGGTACTACTTAGTTCATATTGTTGTTCATCCTAAGAGGCTGCAAACCCCTCAGCTCCATTGGTTCTTTCTCTAACTCCAAAAATATGGAACGCTTCACAAATTTGCGTGTCATCCTTGCGCAGGGGCCATGCTAATCTTCTCTGTATCGTACCAATTTTAGTATATGTGCTGCCGAAGCGAGCACGATGTCCTCATTCTTAATAGTAGTATTCCACTGTATAAATGAATCACATTTTCTGTATCCATTCTTCCATTATGGGACATCTGGATTGTTTTCAGCTTCTGGCTATCACAAATAAGGCTGTTATGAACATGGTGGAACACGTGCCCCTGTGGCATGGTGGGGCAACTTTTGGGTATATTCCCAAGAGTGGTATAGCTGGGTCTTCAGGTAAATCTATTTCTAATTTTCTGAGGAACCTCCAGATTGATTTCCAGAGTGGTTGTAGCAGTTTGCAATCCCACCAACAATGGAGGAGTGTTGGTTCCTCTTTCTCCACATCCTCAGAATCATCTGCTGTCACCTGAGGCTTTGATCTTAGCCATCTGATTGGTGTTAGCCACTGATTGGAATCTCAGTGTTGTTTTGATTTGCATTTCCCTGATAACTAAGGACTTTGAACATTTCTTTAAGCGCTTCCCAGCCCTTCAAGATTCCTCTGTTGTGAATTTTGTTTAGTTCTATACCCCATTTTTGATTGTGTTTTTTTTTTGTTTGTTTGTTTTTGATAGTTAGCTTCTTGAGTCCTTTATATATTTTGGATATTAGTTCTCTATCAGATGTGGGGTTAATGAAGATTTTTACCCAATCTGTAGGTTGCCAATTTGTCATATCAACTATGTCCTTTGCCTTACAGAAGCTTTCCAGTTTCATGAGGGCCCATTGATCAATTGTTGATCTTAGAGCCTGAGCAATTGGAGTTCTGTTTAGGAAACTCTCCCTACTCTGTGTCAATGAGTTCAAGGCTCTTTCCCACTTTCTCTTCTATTAGATTCAGTGTATCTGGTTTTCTGTTGAGGTCCTTGATCCACAGTAAATATTAGCCAGAAAAGTACAGAATACCGAGGATACAATCCACAGAATTCAAGAAGGTTAACAAGTCAAAGGGCCCAAAGTATGGATGCCTCAGTTCCACTTGGGAGGAAGAAGAAAGAAATCACAGGGGTCAGGGGGAGGGAGGGATCTGGGTGGGAGAGAGGACAGGGAGGGGAAAATGGGAACATGATCAGGTTGTATGGGGGTGTGTGGAAAATGACTGAAGCCCTGAGGGCCATCAGAATGAATGGAAATAGGCAACCTTGGAAGGTAGGAGGTGGGGGAACCCTCTAGAATGTACCAGAGACCTGGGAGGTGGGAGACAGTCAGGACTCAAAGGGAGGCACCTTAGATGAAATGCCTACAGTGGGGAAAGGGAACTTGTAGAGTCCACCTCCAGTAGAAAGACAGGGCATCAAGTGAGGAAGGGGGTTGCCATCCCATAGGCAAAAACTCTGACCCAGAATTATTCCTGTGTGAAGAAAATGCAGGGACAAAAATGGAGAAGAGCCTAAAGGAAAGGAGGTCCAGCAACAGGCCCAAATTGGGATCCACTTCAAGGGGAGGCTCCAAGGCCTGGCACTATTACTGATGCTATGGTGTGCTTACAGATAGGAGCCTAGCATGGCTGCCCTCTGAGAGGCCCAATAAGCAACTGACTGAGATAGACACATATACTTATACCCAACCAATGGACTGAAGTTGGGGACCGCTGTGGTTGAATTAGGAAAAAGCTGGAAGAAACTGAGGAGGAGGAAGACCAGCAGTCTCAACTAACCTGGACCTGAGTCTTAGACACTGAGCCACCAAACAGGCAGCATACATCAGCTGATATGAAAGCCCCCAACACATATATAGCCTGGTCTGGCTCAGTGAGAGAAGACATACCTAACCCTTGAGAGACTTGAGGCCCCATGGAGTGGGGAGGTCTGGTGGAGTGGGGTGGAGTGGAGTGGGGTATGGGGACATCCTTTTGGGGATGGGGGTGGGGGGTTGGGTGAGGAGGCATGGGATGAGGAACTGTCAAAGGGCAGAATGGGAGCGGGATAATGAATGGACTGTAAAATAGGTTAAAGAATAATAAATAAATAAGTAAATAAACAAATATTACCCAGAAAGAAAAGAAAAAAGTAAAAATAAAATAAATTTTAAAAAAGAGGTATGTTGAAATTCTACCCATTCACTTCAGAATTTGGTGTTATTTGCAAATATGATTTTGGCAAAGGTAAAAAAACATAAAATAAGGCTATTTAGGTGAGCTCTAGTTCAATATGGCTGGTATCCTCATTACAGTTGAGAACTCAGGCATAGAAACTGAAAAGCATAAAAGAAAACAAAGAAAAAAGGAAGATAGCCATGTGACTGAAGTGATACATGCACAAGTCAGGGAACCAAGGATTGTGGGTAAACATCAGAAGCTAAGAAGAGTCTCCCTCTAGATTTTAGAAGGAACATAGTGCTGCCCATAGTTTCGATTTTGGACAATACTACCTTAATCATCTAGTACTAGTAATTATGAGATACAAGTACAGCAAGGTCAATGTTCCTGTAGCTGTCTTTTATGTTGCCCCATTAAGATGTATATGAGCCTAGATTTCACAAATAAAATCTTTAAGCAATGTGTATAGTCATTCCTTATACTCTGATGGTTACATAGCTTATGTGACTTTTTTCATATGTGGAGCTATACTCCACAAATACACACATTCTGACATCCTCTTCAGGCCTCTCACATGACACATACTCAGACACACACTTATACATAAAACATTATGATCCTAAATTTCCTTCATGATTCCTCCTAGAAATTATACCATCGGCTCCTATTGGTAATTGCTAATCTGGCTTCTGACACCATAAATTTTATTTTGTTTGTTTTTGAATTTTTGTATTAACATGGTCACCACATGGAATATACACTTGTGATTGCTTTCTTGGTTTTT
>NC_045030.1:94482126-94488695 GCF_008632895.1 Mastomys coucha
TGTGTCAGAACTCCTCAGAGTCAAGCTGTCTCTGTGATCCTGTGATTCTGGGATCCAGTGATCCTGGGTGTATTAGAACACCTGGGAGTGGAGCTTCCTCTGGGATTTTTTTTTTCCTGAGTGAACGAATGACAAAAATGAATAAGAATGAGATGTGTTTGCCTCTACAATGCAGCGCTTTGCTTAGGTTGTCAGAAAAGCCTTAGAAAAGTCTGTATTTTACTTTTGTTTACCTTTATTATAGGCATTTCCTTAGACTCACTCCCCCCCCTCTGGTCATAGCCCCTTGCCATCCTTTGTGTTTTCTGGATGGAACTCAGGGCCTTTCACATGTTAGGCAAGTACCTTAGCAGTGAGTGACACCCTCCAGAACCAAGAAGGGTGGCAAAATTTCCCAAGATTTAAGTTTCTAATATCTTGAATGCCTGGTACTATAGTAGAAAAAAATAAATTAAGAATTTGCTCTGTCAAAATATGTTCTCTCTTTCAGCTAAAATCACTTGAAGAAGTTTAACTTCAAAAGGAGCCATATGACCTATTTTCCTTCCATGCAGCAAGCCTTAATGATGATTTTAAAATAATTTAATATTTTTGAGATATATAATAATTCTATTTTTTCTTCCTTCCCTTTCTTCCCTCCAAACACATTCATATACCCTCCCCCATACCATGCTTTTTTCCAAAATCATGGTCTCATTTTCTTTAATTCATCTGTGTGTTTTCCATATATACCCTGCTTAGTCCATGTAATGTTATTTGTATGTATATATTTTCAGAACTGTTGGATAACCAATTGGTATGCTATTCCTGGGTATTCCATAAAAATTCTTTAAGAAGACATGTCTTCACATATCAAGTCTGGAAATTAGCCTTGATCTCTAGAACCTGGTAACTTGAGCTGCAATCCATCTTAGTAACACACTGCAAAGCTAGCTTTATCTTCCACTCTTAGCAACATTCCTAAACTTCAAGTTTTGTTCATTTCTTCAGACTCTACTCTCTTATGAAGATCCTTGCATACATGTCAAATCAATATAATTTTCATGCTTTTCTCAGGTTAATGAGCTCCAGAACTGGTTGGATCCTTCTATTCAGTCAAAGAATTCATTTAAGAGCTTAGGAAGGTATAAGCATTTTCATATTTCCTCACAGAAGCACCAGTTTTTTGTTTTATTGGAGGGTACATTTTCTCAGAGTGATAATTTTGTGTACTGGACATGGGTGGGTCACTTATATGAATAGTCTGATTAAAAAGTTAATTATCACTTAAGTGATCTTACATTCAATGTTTTTACCTTATTGAATGGATACTATATTATATAAGAAAAACACATGTTTGGAAGAACATGCAAGAGAGCATTATATTAAAATAGATTGTAGTTTTTGTAATCTTACATAAGGATTGCCAAACTTTTCCTCTAATAAGTCAGATAGTAAATACATTAGGCTGAGACCACATGTCTATATTGCAACTCTTCAAATCTGCACTTTGAAGTGAAAGCAGCTATAAAAACATGAGAATGTATGTATGTGTTTCAGTAACATGTTTCAATAAAAGTTTATTTCCAAAATCAGGCACAGGTGTGCTTAACCTACAAACCATATTCTGACAATTCCTTTCCCCCCAAAAGATAAAAGTTAATTCGAGGAGCAATATCAGAGGAGAAATAAATTATTTCCTTCAAATTGATAAATCATTTATAGAAATATCCATTGTTTTCATGGTGTCCTAAATAAAGATAAACATGACAATAAATGTTTTCTGATTGGAATATGTGAAGATAAGCATTAATGGGCTCATCTCTAATCTTTACCTTTGAAAATCCTGCTTAATGTTGACCACTAACTGATGATATCTGGAGATTGAGATTTGGAGAGGTTTCCAGCCTTTATTGAGAGTGTCTGACTGTGGTAGTTTGAATGAGGATAGTCCCCATAAGCTCATGTATTTGAGTGTTTGGTTCCCAGTTGGTGGAACTGTTTGGGAAGGATTAGGAGGTGTGGCCTTGTTAGAGGAGACATGTCACTGGTGGTGGGCTTTGAGGTTTCTAAAGCACACAACATTTCCAGTTAGTTTCCACACCCTCTCTCTGCTTCATAGTTGTTGCCTCAAGGATGTAAGCTCTCAGCTGTAGCTCCATGCTCCTTGCCATGATGGAAATGGACTCTAACACTTGAAGTGGAAACCCTAATAAATTCTTTCTTCTCTAACTTGCCTCTTGGTTATGGTGTCTTTTCACAGCAATGAAAAATTAACTAAGATACTATCTCTAAACTATACAAGCAATTGTGGTGAACTTCTGCTTTCCTTTGAGAGCCTGGAAATTTGGGATTTGCAAATAGAGATTACCTATGTGTTCATCCCCTGGAGTAAGAATCTCTCCCGAGTAAGAATCTCTCCCGAGTGCTGGATCCTTAATGAGTTTGTCTGTTTATTTGGTATTGGATAACCAATTGGTATGCTATTCCTGGGTCCTTAAAAATTCTTTAGGGAGACATGTCTTCACATATCAAGTCTGGAAAGCATATTATACATTTCACATGTATAATCACAGCTCATTAGTGGGAGAATTAAGCATTCCCCCATGTGACTCTGCTGAGAGAGAATTCTTGGACGCATGTGCCAGATTCTGACTTTCTCCATATGTGCCCAGTCTACTGATGGCTGTACTTGATATCTGATTTCTAAGCCATAGTTATGAGTGTGACTATATGCTGAGTCCTGTGAGTTCTCTTAGCAAGTCATTTGACCTGGGCATGGACTTAAAAATCCCCTGACACAGAAGAAAGTATTTTATACCTTGTCCCGTTCTCTCAAGGGGTAAACCATCAACTTTTAGTTATATGATTATTCCAGACAACCCTTGGTTTAATATGACAGAAGATTTGCAAGTCTGTAAGAGAGAAGCATCAGTGCTTCCTAAAAAAGGGTAACATCCAAGAAAATGAATGAAGAAAGGAGAAACTACTTACTTTGAAAATGTTTTAAAAAGGTGGGGAGGGTGCCAGCAACCATGTGGTGTGGGCAGAGCAGAAGATACCCCATAGGTCCTCCCACTCCCATGTGATCAAGTAAGTGGTAGAGATACGGCAGAGAAAGAGAAGCAGACCGGTTTGTGCACTGTGGAGAGAGGCAGAGCTAGACACACGAGGGTGGTGAGAAACAGGCTGATGTGAGCCTGTGCTGCCACCTGAGACCACGGTGATGTCCTGGCCTGTGCTGCCACTGAGGGCCATGTCTAGGTTCTTGGCCCTGCAGTAGCAGGAGTCTGTGTCAATGTCCATGGCCAATGTTGCCATCATAGGCCACGTTGTTGTCTGAGGGCTGTGAAGAGCGGGAGAACTGGCCCTGAGAACCTGAGAACAGGAGAGCTGGCCCTGCCTCTTGCCAGCCTTGGTGCTTGGGAGAGCGGTCTCTATAGCTTGCCTGTGCAATACAGTAGAGCTGGCTGGCCCTGGTGGCAGGGGACAGGTAAGCTAGTCCTAAGGGCATACGCATGTGAGAGCTGGCTCCACAAGCCATGCAATGGCATGGACATGGGAGAGATGGCCTTACCCCTTCATCTGGGCAGCATGGGAGAGCCAGTAACTTCCTAACACACTCACCCTTCTGTATCTGTGGGTTCCATATTCACAGATTCTACCAACCACAGATAGAAAAGATTTGGAAAAATTGTTTCTGCAGTGAGCATTGAAAACTTTCCCTGTTTCCATTATTTTCTTAAACAATTCAGTTTGGCATTTATTTTCATAACATTCACTTTGTATCAGGCATTCTAAAGAAGAGATGTCTTAAACTATACAGAAGAACATGTGTAAGTTCTGTGCAGATGCTATGGTATTTTATACAAGAGAGTTTATACTCACAAATACTGGAACCAATTTCTATATGATACTGAGCAAAAGGATGGCTGTACTCCTATAGTACGTGAAGGATTCCTTTACAGTTAGCTTGAGGAGTCTAACCCACAGGCTTTCCCTAATCTTGTCTAAAAGTAAACCCACCTTACCTCACCATTTACTATGTCTCAAGTACTTAAGCTCCCTGCCCCAAAGGTTGTGGATAAGGACACCTGGAGTGACCTGAGTCATGCAGACATCACTGAGCAGAAAACAACTCCCAGATAAAAACCAAGGTGAACACACACTGCAATGGAAAGGGAGACAAAATCCAGAATGTTTACGAAAAACCTAAAGGTGTAAAGTGTCCTTCGCCACATTGAAGCCAGAAATGAAACAAAGCAACAATAAAACAAATATTTTTCTAAGTCTTAAAAATATTTTACGTCTTCCTTGTTTATGAATTAACACTCTGCTTCCACTCCTAGAAGATATTTAAATCCCACACTTTAAAATAAATGGGCATTAGCTTAACATATCCTTTCTCAAAACCTGAATTGAGGCTTTTGGACAGGGATAGTGAGAGGACAAGATGTAGCTACTAGCATTTTCCAGATTAGATGGCAAATCTGCCAGGATTTGCCACCAGAGGATTTAGATTTAATATGGCTTACAAAATTAGGATTCTAGTTGTTACACCCAGTAATTGAGTTACTGTTCATTCTGAGCTAAGTTTGTGTGGTGTTTTCCTTCACACTGCAGCTCAACTGGGTTCCAGAGCCCCACAAAAGGCCGTGGGAGTTTTGAAGCATGGGGTTGGCGGGGTAGCAACCCACTAGTGGGAACTTACTGAGCTGAGTGAAGGGATTTTGGAGCTCTGAATCAGAGAGTCTCCACGAGATGAGAACAGGCTGGTCGTTGCCTGCCAGTGCATGGCTGGCCAGCCTGCTGGTGTCTTGTTCCTTATAGCACGGGATGGTGCCTTTTCAAAAATATTTCCTGCAACAGGTGGCAAACCAACATGTTGGACAAGACTCCACTAGAAATTTAAGATTATTAGCCTGAGAGTTAGAGTTTTATTTTCTACGTGAGAGAAGGCAGTGCTGGAACGAGTCATGTGGACTCAAGCACAGGAACCTTGAAACAAAGAAAGAGGGCTCTGAGGTCCTCTGCTGTGGAAAGAGACAAGATGGCTGCTCTGAGTCAGAGAGCCGGAGAATGGAAGCTGCCTATATTGATTTAACTGTGAATATATAATATGGGGATTATTTGCTTTTAGGATAGATTTATATACAGATTTTGTCCTAATCATGTGGGGAATTTCACCTGTGTTTTGGAACTAGGATAGGGAAAATTAGTCACTGATTCTAAGTAAAGAAGGCAGTAATAATTACCTGCTATGAACAGGTACTAATAAATAAATGTCTGTGGCTCCAGGTAGAGAGCCCAAAAGATAGATGGCATAACAGGATGGCTGCTCTAGGCAGAGAGCTTAATAAGTAAAAACTACCTGCTTCCTGTAGGCAGATATTAGTGAAAGTTTGAATTAATTGTTTTAAAGATAGTATAAAAATATATTGCTCTATTAAGTCTTACTGGAAACTCAAATTCTGTCTAACGTGGGCTCCACAGGAATTTTGGGTTTTAATCCTGGTTTGACAAGCTGCCTGCTTATAAGCAGGTATAGATAGAAGTATGACTCAATTGTTTTAAAGATGGTATAATGATATATTGTTCTATTAAGTCTTATACGATACTCAAATTCTGTGAAACATGGGCTCCACGGGAATTTTGGGTTTATTTCCTGGCATAGAAAAATAGAAAAAGCCTAAGAATAGTCACATGCAGTATTTTAGTTTACTTCATTTGTGTTTTATTGTTTTAATTTTCAAAATGGGTGTGATTTTGAGTTTGTGGTTATATTAATCCTCTGGGAGAGAGATCAAAATAAAGGTTTTTCTGATTACTGACTCAAGGATCTGCTAATTTGGGAGAAAGGTTTTTGTCTTTGTGGTTTTAGAAAAGGTGATTAGGCTCTGGACATCTTCCAGAGCTATAAGGATCAGATTTGATAGAGGGAGACCCCCAGAGAACTAGATTCCAGAGAATCAAACAAAAAAAGTGATTTTGATGATACTAAAATTTTGTTTCGAGATTTGTAGATTACAAAATATACAGAATACAGCTTAGTGAGATTCATCATCAGACATGCTTAACTGACCTGCCTGAACTCCTGATGTCTTGAACTTTCAGCCGGATCTAGTCAGGACACAGACATCAGAGACTAATACAATCGTTGGTATGGCCTTCTTAAAGCCAACCAACTCCCCTATTTTCCCTATCCATCCCCCCTTTCAAAAATATCTCAACACCCATATTCATCTTGAAGAAGTTATGAATTATCGCTGTCCCAATTCCCTGGGCTTTGGAGGTGATTATTCTAAGGTTGCCTTTCTGGGGAATTTAGAAATGGTCGCAATGCCTAGAAAAGAGTGGCTAGTCTCAGACTCTGGAGCCTCCACAGCATCCTCTAGAATGTGAACACAGCTAGCTCACATACCCACAGGGCCTGGCCATCAGAGTTCCTGGTTTTGTTCTCTGTTGTTTCCCCAAAGCTAAGCGGGAACATGTCAAATGAGCAGTAAATAAGAATGCTGAGCTCTCGGCCCTGTGAAAGTTCTGTGCCCTAGTGTAGGGGAATGCCAGGGCCAATAAGTGGGAGAGGGTGG
>NC_045030.1:94488909-94494693 GCF_008632895.1 Mastomys coucha
ACACCACCTGTGTCTAAGCCAGGAGGGGCCCAAGTTTCCTGTTTCCTATGTCATGTGCTTTGCAAGACCTTCTGTTGTCAGGGACTCCATCGTGCAGAATGATACTAGGCCTGCTAACTAAGCTGCGGAGTGCCTGGGCTCCCATGGAACTCAGGGGATCTGGAAACCCATCTGAGAGAAATCTACTCACAGCAGTTCATCCAACTCTAGCTCAGAGGCCTTCACCCAACAGCATGCTTTCCTTCTTTCAGAGCTGACTGTGTACAATATACAAACAGGATACCCTAAAAAAAATCTAAACCGCTACTATCAGGAACACTGGGCCATATGACAACCGTGTCTCCTTGGGAGACCCTGAGGGTTCTAGTGGCAGTACCACACAGGCTCTGAGCTGCTCAGCTGCTGGAGGGTCTCCAGGAGGATGAAGAAAGCAGTGGACAGGAGTCATGAAGACCAATTCAGAAACTCTGCCGCAAGGAGGGAAGAGGTCCGAGCCATCCCTGTGCCACCGGCATGAGTCACCCCAGCTCCTGACAGCCAGGGAGGGGGGCTGCCTGCAATTAAAGTCCTTGTTTGCATAAAAAAGAAAGAAATGGTCATAATTGGTACAGGGAGGAAATAACTAGAATTGATTGTATAGTCATAATCTCATTTGGTAGAAATCTTTATAATTGCTACTAAATTGAAGTCATAATTTCTTATTTTGGTACAGAATTTATTTTGATGCAAAATCAAGGTTTTCATTAGTATAAATTTCCTCTATTGATACAAAAAATTTAAAAGTACAAGGTTTGGACCCAGTCCTTCTATAAGTGCTATTAAAAACTGAACTGAGATGTCTAAGCCTGTGAGTTAAGGCCAAATAGCAAATTCATGGCTCTGAGTTTATTGTTAGGGTGGTTTCAAATATTTTAATTACAAATAGCTGAGGGTAGTTAAAGGTCAACAGTCCAGATTACTTTACATAGATAGTTGGTTTTCAAAAACGTTAGAAATCCACAGAATGTGACATTTAATGTTACTTATTCACTTGTTGAGACAAATCTCCTCCTAATAGCTCCCTATTCATGGATTCCAAGAAGAAATTGAGCGTCTCTATCTCTAGGTGAGATGATACATTGTGGCTAGGTGGCCACTGGGCAGAAATTGCCTATCTCTCCTGCAGACCTGTACCATCTTTGAGTGGACACAAGTTACAGGTTAGGACAGCTTAGCTCTGCATAGACAGAATAGGCTAGTCCTTAATAATTCCTGTTTTTTCAAAGGTGTGTCAGATGATCCTGGGCCAGAAGGCTAAAGACAGATGCTCCAACTTCCTGACTTATTGAGGCTGTATAGGTAGGCAGCTGTCTCTACAGTTTGTCTCAGGTCTGGGATGCTGTGTTAGGCTTCCTAAATTTTCAGATAATGTTGGTCATTCTTGGATTTCTGGTGGGGTTGAAAGCCTACTTATATTCTCATAGCCAACCCAGGCTATTTACATGAGAGAACAGACTTGAGAGGATGGTTTTCAGATGGCATACTATCTACAGCCAGGACATTAAGTCAGGTGTAGAAATATAAGTCTTTTAAGTTAGGACAGATGACAGAGTATTCTATTCTATTGACAAAAATGATGGACTGGGTGTTAGGTCTATCTTGTACTTTATAAATTACAAATAATAATAGTTGCATTCAATTTGTATCTGAGACAAAAAAGTCTTTTAAGTGGACAGAAATGGGAAAGTATTGTGGATAGCCCTGTTGTTGCTTGTATTTTGATGCTAATTCCATTTTCCCAGGAGGGGTTTCAGACAAGGAGTGAATCACATACATAGGTGACTTCTTGTGAACCATCCCCTAATGAATAAAGGAACCAATCACTGGGATAGTAGGTGGGACTTCCAGGTTGGAGAGGGAAAGAGAGGAAGCAGGATGGGGAGGAATAGGGGCTTTTGGACAGGGATAGAGAGAGGACAAAAATGTAGCTACTAGGGTCTTTTGGATTAGTTGGTGAATCCTGGTGGATTCGCTACCAGGGGATTTAGATTTAATATGGCTTATAAGAATAGGATTCTAGCCAGGCTGTGGTGGCACACACCTTTAATCCCAGCACTTGGGAGGCAGAGGCAGGCAGATTTCTGAGTTCGAGGCCAGCCTGGTCTACAGAGTGAGTTCCAGGACAGCCAGGGCTACTCAGAGAAACCCTGTCTCGAAAAAAAAAAATTAGGATTCTAGTTGTTGTACCCAGTGATTGAGTTACTATTGTTTCTGAAGAAAAAAAAAAAAAACTGAATTGAAGCTCCAATCTCTGTAGACCTAATGCATTTGTTTGGCACCTGATCCCCATCTTTTCAGTTTTTTTTTCTGCTTCTTCCAAAGCATTTCATATACTCTATCTTCATAATCCATCTTTTACTATTAGCAGAAATTTTGAGGAGCCCAATCAGAGACACTGTGTCTTACTGGAGAAATTGGAGTCCCCTCTTGGGTTTCTTAGGCTCATTAATAAATTAAGAATGGATTCAAAAGAAAGCTCAAAGGCAATTTTATTAGTGTTTAAAAGAAAATCCTCAGGACTGGCAATCTGTAAATTTCAGCAGCTGCCCAGAGGAGGAGGCTGGAGATGAAGTGTGGGAAATCCATGCAGATGCGTTAAGCCAGCATGGAGGGCAGTCATACCACAGGGAGGGGAACTTTAGAGAAAGTACCATAGAAAGCATTCTTAGCACCTGAAAGAAAAAGAAGCAAAGGGAAAAAGTAGACCTTTTTGGGCCAGGACTCAGAAAGGCAGGCAGGCCCACAAAACCTCATGGCAGTTTGCACAGACTGTGATAGGGGATGGGGTCGAGAATTCTGGGAAGGAAAAATATATTATCTAATCAAAGGGCTACTTATTCCTCATACCTTTAAAGCAAAGCTTAAGGTGATCCTGTCTTCCCGAGGAGCATCGGTTGGCCTGGTGATTGATCTGCTCAACTGGATTAAAGCTTAAGGTGGGGAGACAGTGCCTTGTCTCCCATCAGAAGTTAATTCCATTCTCCCCCCCCATTTATTTATTCACTTTACATCCCAACTGCCACCCTCTCCTGGTCCTGCCCCATATCCTTCTCCTCTGAAAGAGTGGGGGCACCCCTGTATACTACCCCATCACTCCCCACATCGTGTCACTGCAGGACTAGGTGCATCCTCTCCCACTGAGGCCAGACAAGGCAGGCTAGTTAGGGGAACAGGACCCATAGGAAGGCAACAGCTCTACGGATAGCCCCCATTCCAGTTGTTGGGGGGCCCACATGAAGACCATTCTTTACTGTAACATTATCATTCAAAATGCACCTTGTTTTCCAGACCTTTGGACCCTCACCAAGTTTAAGAGCCCAGAAGAGAGCATAAACTTCTTTCTGTAAAACAGTAATAATTTGTGGTTAAAATATCATTGGGGGGTGGTGGTGGTGGTGAGAAGCTACCAGAATTCTTTGTGAGACAAGAAGCAATTTAAGATTCTAGGTGTCAGAAAATCAAATAGAAATATGTACAGTGGGGGATGAAGAACTGGGGACAGCCACTGGAGGGTCCCAGATGCCAGGGAAATGAGAGGCTTCTAAGACCCAACGGGGATGACTTTAGCCAAAATGCGCAGAGAAGGGGAGGTAGGACCTGTAGAGACCACCTCCAGTAGCTAGGCATGGCTCCATGTTGAGGGATGGGGCCACTCATGCATCTCAAAGTTTTTAACCCAGGAATGTTCCTGTCCAAAGGAAGAACAGGGACAAAAATGGAACAGAGACTGAAAGAAGGGCCATCCAGGGACCACCCCACCCTGGGGATCCATCCTGTCTGCAGAGCCCAAACCCTGATACTGTTGCTGTTGCCAAGAGGCGCTTGCTGACAGGAGCCTCGTGTGGCTGTTCTTCAGCCAGTAACTGACCAATGTAGAGCTGGCGGAAGAACTGGAGGAGCAGAGAGGGATTGCAACTCCATAGGAAGAACAACGTCGGCTGACCGGACCACCCAGAGATCCGAGGAACTAGACCACCAACCAAGGAGTGTACAGAGAAGGATCCATGGCTCCAGATACATATGTAGCAGAAGATGGCCTTGTCTGACATTAGTGGGAGGGGAGGCCTTTGGTCCTGTGAAGGTTAAATATCCCAGTGTAAGAGGATACTGGAGAGGTGGGGTGGAAGAGGGTTGGTTGGTGGGTCGGGGAGCACCCTCATAGAGGCAAAGGGGAGGGAGGAGAGGGCAGATGTGGGACAGGGGCGTTGTGGAGGGGTAACTGGGAAGTGGGATATCATTTGAGATGTAAACGAATGGAATGATTAATAAAAAAAGATTCTAGTTAAGGCCCTTTCCATTGTCACCACCATCCCTTACCAAAGATCACAAAATAGTAAGCTTTCAGTTGTATTTGGGTTTCATTTACAGTGGTCTCATGTTATTTATGTAAATACAAGGACGGCAACTCTTTAACTCCTAATACCAGTCAGAAGTCTTTACTCTAGTTAGCTACATTGTTTTTGAGGCCTCCTTCATTTTTTCAGAAACTAAAGACTGTTGGGGTAAATCTCCAACTTAAATAAGCCCAGGCAATGAAAACACAACTCAATTAATATGAACACAAGCTATGTGCCTAGATTGGGCGGATCTACCACTACACTACCATCTTCCCCATCTATGAGACCCCTTATAACTTGCTGTTTCTCCAAGTCATGTGCTTCTGCTCCGCTTTCCATCCACCTCCTCCATTATTTCCTGTCCTCCTCTGTCTCTCTCCCTCTCTCCTTTTCTCCCAAAACCTTCAGCTCCACCTTCCCCTCTTTCTCTGCCCAGTCACCGGCTCTAGCCTTTATTTTATAAATTAAGGTGGGAAGAAGGTTTATAGGAAATCACCTGAGTGCTGACTGGTTCATTCCTTGTTCGCAGCCCCTCACAGGAGAATGGAATTAACATCAAATATAATTAGCCTTGGGGCTTTCCGCAACAAAAGACAGAGATTAAAGGCATCTTTGAGGGAGTTGTTAAATTTATAGCCTGCTGGTTCCACCCCTAGTCCCAAGATTCCTTTATTTTTTTAATTTACTTTGTGCGTGAGTATTTTGGCTGCATGTATATATGTGCACCACTTGCATGCCTGATTCTTCAGAGGTCAGAATGGTGCATTAGATAGAACCCTTGGAACTAGAGTTACAGATCGCTGTGAGCCACCATGTAGGTGCTGGGAACCGAACCCTGGCCCTCTGTAAGAGCAGCATGTGTTCTTATACATTGTACTATCACTCCAGCCCATGACCCCAAGATTTCTGACGTGTGCAAGTCTGGGATAAGACCTCAGCATTTTCATTTGTAGTCAGTTCCAGGCAAATGCTAAAGCTATTGTTCTAGAGACCTTAGGTGGGGAACTACTAGATCAGAACTACTAGATCAGGGCAATTGTCATATCAAAGGCCCTGCTGAATCTGCACTACTCAATATAGCCAGCAAAGTAATTGACTTGTTCCCTCATAAGGGTATGAATAGGGTTACTTTACTATGACATCTTGACAGGAGATTGAAAATGGGGAGCAGAGCTGGTATGCCCTAAGTATGCAAGTTTGAGTAGAATTACCTCTGTGAGCTACTGAATGATTGCCTCTGTGGAGTCTTTGCCCTCTTTAATAAGATCTAAATCTATTGGTATTTTTGTTCCTGGGACACGTGTTCATTTTGTCCAGTTGCAGACTAGACTAATAGTGTGTAGTTTTATCCCACCCCAAATGGAGAAAAAACTCAGAAGGATTTGACATGTAACACTAGAGAAAGACA
>NC_045030.1:94494703-94496476 GCF_008632895.1 Mastomys coucha
TCCCGGAAGGCCTGGAGGGTAAGGATTCATATGCAAGTGTATTTTTTTTTTTAAAAGTTGGGCTTAAGGAAGTTGGACAGGGAATAAGAAATCAGACAAAAGCCACAGCCACAACGACACTGCTAGGAGCTCTGGAGTGTGACTTAGGACCCTGACTGGACTTCAAGTCATAAAGGTAGGCTTTCATATACCTTTCCCTAGCTCCTTAAGGTAGCTTAAGTAGACTAGTTTTCAAAGAAGATTCGCTTGTACAGACCATTAGACAAATTACATGGAAGCCCAGGGATAGAAGTGCATAAAAGGGGATCCTAAGGGTGCTGAATTAGGGCAATTTCTACTATGTACCCCGGGCATGATGCTAAACTCCAGGTTTTTTTCTAAGATGAGTGGAAATGTGTTATTAAACAAGTTAGAAGAAAGGGGTGCTCTGTCTCATGAAGGGGGAGATGAGAATCTAGAGACCAGGGTGCGAGCCTGAGAACTGGAGCAGGACTTCAAAAGGACCCTCCTTCCCCAAATGAAGTGTTTCATGTTGCCCACTCTTTTCCTTTGGACTATGGAGTCCCTGATATTCCCTGTATTCCCCATCTCTGCCCCATGCCAGCGAACTGACACATGAAGGAGGACAGAGCCACGGGTCTGTCCAGAGCAGGAGCTCACAAAGCAGAAAAGGAAGAACCAAGCAGATGACTCAGAAACAGACATATGACAAGCCCCCTTCCTGCACAGACAATAGAGAAAAAGAGTACCTGTGCGAAAGGAGAAGCAGGAGGTAATGGTGGGGCTCCACTTACAGTTTAAATGTCATCCCAGATACGAAAGGTTCTTACAAGAGCTGCTGACACCTTCATCCTTTGGCCTTGTGAAGACCAAATTGTTATCGAAATGGTGATAGCACAAGGCATTAACTCTCTAAGCCAGATGAATGGGTAATGAACAATCTTTCCAGAAAAATGTAGGCTGGAAGTCATATTCAGCTTTTATATCTGACAAAACTAAAATTATAGTTGGGGTTATCATCTATTCTTAGCAATTTATTTTGACTGTAATTTGGTATTAGACAGTGTTATATACTTAGTAACATTAGTCAGCCTTATTAAAATGGATCTGATGACACAATTTTTTTCTTTTAAAAATATTTTAAGTTTTTAACTTTTTTCAAAATGTAGAATGACTTAATGGAATAAGAGATATTTTTTCTACATGAATTTCTTTGAGCAAAGTCAAATAGTGAGCCTTAATATAATATAACTCAATAAATAAATACATAAATGCTTACATTATATTTGTTTGAACCCTGCTCCTTTATGTTTTCTATTTATAATATGTTCATATTTGGCTAACATATTTACCATTTAAAATAATTATACACAATCTTAGTGTTTATTTACAAAATTATATACAGAAATATGTACAAAGACAATTTTATTTTTCTGAGCATTAAGTGAAGCATTCTAGTAGACCCAAGCATGGCAAATGTGGCTCTGGAAGGTCTTACTTGTCCTCCATGCCCTCTGCCTTGCTAAAAACTATTCTACATTCCTGAAGCTAATAATCAAGATTATTTGGCCACTTCTTCCTCCTGAGGCTGCCTACTAAGGTCCAGCTATCAAAGTATTGATAGTCCTGCAATCAAAAGCCCCCTTTGGCTCACCTAATTAACCTGCCCAATCAAATTAAACACCTCATCCTAACAGGGGGTTTTCCTCTTTCACCTTTATAAACCACCATTTTCCTATGGCCACGTCTGTTTCCTCTCTATCCAGAGGCAGC
>NC_045030.1:94496486-94499289 GCF_008632895.1 Mastomys coucha
ATAGCTCTTACTCCTTTCCCTTGTTCCTGTGTTCCGGTTCTCTTCCTCCTTGTCCTTTATCTCCTATCTTTGTCTATTATTACCTGCCCTTTGTCCCTCTGGGGCAAATACATCTCCTTTGTGCCAAGAACTTGGTCTTGGGATCCTTTTACTAAGTATAATTTCAATTTTCTAAATTACATGGGATAGTTCTTGTGAAAACATGTGCTGTATGGAGTGGTTTAAGCATTAAAGTATGGTGACTGATAAAAAGGGCTTTTGTTTCCAGTTGTTGTTGAAACGTTTGTGAGTGGTGGCATGGTAAGGTGTGAAAGAACCTCTTATAAGAACCTCTTATGCCGGGCAGTGGTGGCGCATGCCTTCAATCCCAGCACTTGGGAGGCAGAGACAGGAGGATTTCTGAGTTTGAGGCCAGCCTGGTCTACAGAGTGAGTTCCAGGACAGCCAGGGCTATACAGAGAAACCCTGAATCAAAATACAAACAAACAAACAGAACTTCTTATATCCTGCACGACATATAAACTGTAAATGGAACCAACCATTAAGTCTCTCCTTCTCTCTTTACATTTACTTATGTGTATATCTATTTTATTTTATTTTATTTTATGTTATTTTACTTTACTTTTTTACTCACTAGACAGCAGAGCCTGGGGCTCTTAATTGCCCCTCTACTAAGCAATAGATGGAAGCAGTACCATGCCCTTTGGTTGGTTACAGCTGCTGGGCAACCACAGGGGAAAGGCCCCCACCTCTGTCATGAGCTTGAAAGGTTGCTCAGTCCCTGAATAGGGAATGGAGGGAACCTGCTTGTCTGAAGATGGCTGACTCACATAGTCCAGTGAGCATAGAGCAGGGTGAAGACTATGAAGATGGCCACCGAGAATAGCATGTTCTTCCGATTCTCGTGTCGAAGCAGCTTTAGCTCCTTCTCCTACTTGGAGGCTTTGTTCATGAGGGTGTTTTTCTCCTTCTCCAGAGACCTCCTGTCCTCAGGACTCAGCTCTGCCCTATAGAGCTGGGAGGTCACGGCCTACAGGTCCTTCTGACACTGAGACAGTTTTTCCTCTAGCCTGTCAATCTTCTGAGTGACGCCAAGATTCTTCCACTTCTTTTTAGTCATATTGCTTGCTGTGTTCCCGCCGTATATTTATTTTCTAATATAGGATCTTAGTAGTCTCAGGCTGGCCTTGAACTTGTGGTGATTCTCCTTCCTCACTCTCCAGAGTGGCTGAGATTACATGTGCTGTAACATCCCACTCCTGTAATTATATCTTTAAATAATTGTGTTCATCTTAGACCATTTGGGGTACCATGACCAACTACCCAGTGTACTTTATAAACAACAGAAATGTCTAAGTGTTGTAGAAGCTAGGAAGTTACAGATCTGGATGGTTGAAAATTCAGGTCTAAGGAAAGCCTCCTTGCTCATAGATAACCTCTCTGTGTCTTGACATGGCTGACAGAGAAAGAACTCTTCAGGATTTTTTTTTTTTTTTTTTTTTTAATAATGGCAGTAAACCATTCACTAGGGCTCCACTCTTGTGGCCTGACTGCACTCCCAAAGTCCAATTCCCAATACCACAATGGTGGTTAGGATTTCAATAGGTATTTTGGAAGGACACCTAGTCCATAGTGATACTGACTTTGTTTGCTGTGGAGCCTGAGCTTGAGTGCTCTCTTCATTATGTCTCATGGATATGAATGGATACATTTGGAAATGCTTATTATCTTGTAATTTTCTTCTTTCCTGTGTTTTGAGGGTCCACTAATTGAGGTTCTCATGGACTGGAAGCCTTACCTGAGTAAAGCACTTGACTTTGAGGATAATTAGAAATGGGGGATGAAGATGGGGTAGAGGAAGCAAGAGCTTGGATTTCCAATATTCCTGTTAGAATAGCTATAATTTTTTTAATCCGGGCAGTGGTGGTGCACGCCTTTAATCCCAGCACTTGGGTAGCAGAGGCAGGTGGATTTCTGAGTTCGAGACCAGCCTGGTCTACAGAGTGAGTTCCAGGACAGACAGGGCTACAGAGAGAAACGCTGTCTTGAAAAACAAAAAACAAAAAACAAAAAACAAAAACAAAAACAAAAAGTTAGGAATCTGTCTTAGTGTTCTATTGCTGTGGAAAGACACCATGACCAAGGCAGCTCTTATAAAAAGAAAACATTAAACTGGGGACTTGCTTATAGTTTTAGAGGGTTAACCCATGACCATAATGTGGGAAGCAGACAGGCATGGTGCTGGAGCAGTAGTTGAGAGCTTTACATCCTGATCAATAATTAGTAGACAGAGAAAGAGACACCTTCCAGGTGCAGGCTTTTGAAACCTCAAAGCCTACCCCCAATGACACACCTCCTGCAATAAGATCACACCTTTTAATCCTTTTTAAACAGTTCTATTAAGTGGGGAACCAAGCATTCAAGCATATGAACCTTTGGGGAGCCATTCTCATTCAAACTACCACACTCTACTCCTGCCCCCATTGGCTTACAATGCATTTAGTCCAACTTTAAAAGACCCCATAGTCTTTCATTCTCAACATTGTTTCAAAGTCCATGTCTCTTCTGAGACTCAAAGGCAATTCTTAACAGTAACTGTACTGGCTAGTTTTGTGTGTCAACTTGACACAGGCTGGAATAGAAACCCTGACTAATACAAAATTGGTACCAGCATAGTGGGGTATTCCTGTGACAACCTGACCATGATTTGAGGGTTGTGGAAGGACTTTGGAACCTTGAGCTAGAAGAACCACTGATTGTTAAGAACTCTGTGGGATATTCTGTAGGAGCTTAGAAGATCATG
>NC_045030.1:94500210-94508499 GCF_008632895.1 Mastomys coucha
GGAAGTGTAAGCTCAATAAACCCTTTCCTCCCCAACTTGCTTCTTGGTCATGATGTTTGTGTAGGAATCGAAACCCTGACTAAGACAGTAACTTTGTGTAAAAGCAAAGGCAAAAAACAGATCACATATATGTCCAACGTACAATGGCACAGGATCTACATTACCATTCCAAGAGGGAGGAAAGGGAGCACAGTGAGGAAGTACTGGACCAAGACAAGACTGAAAACCAGCAGGGCAAACTCCAAACTCTGCATCTTCATGTCTGATGGCAAAGGATTTAGATAGCTCTTCCCTTTCGGCTTTGCTGACTGCAACACACTTCTTTATCTTGGTCTCACCTGGAGTCAGCAGCTCTCTTGGGTGACACAGCTCTGGCATCTCCAACTTCTTGGGGTCTCTAAGGCAATTAAAGCTTTACCCTCACAGTTCCATACGGTGAGCTCTCTGGGCCTCCATTCAGGGACTCCCCTACTATACCCATGGCCTCAGTGGCTTTCCTTAAACTCAGAGGAAGATTCCATAACCCTCTTTCTTGTATTCTTCTTGACTCGAAACAGAACCGTGTGGCCAAAACTGTTAAGTCCTGCCTGCAGGGGCTGGAAGCTTGCCCCCTCCTTTAATTACATTTGCATACACTTTCCATTTTTTTGTTTAGGCCTAGGAAATCCTTCAGGCCTTTTCTCTTCATAGGCCACAGGACTAGTTGGATGGGCTCTTGCCCTAAGGTAACCTATCCATTTATTTCATTCAGCATCAGGCTATTTTTAAAGCTTCTCATCTGCTTGAGAACAGGTCTTAGCTCCAACATTTCATTTCTGGCCTCTCTTTTTCTCCTTAAACTGTACATTTTGGACAGGACAAAAAGCAGCAATATTCTTTGCCAAAATATCACAAAATGGTCTCAAGGCCAGCCAATAGTATTCTCCTCTGAATCCTCTTGAGCTGGGCCCCTAAAGTCCACATCACCCTCAGCACTAATATCTTCCATGCTCCTACTAGGATGCCATTAATCCATGCTAAAAGTGTGCAACTTATTTTCTAGTTCAAAGACCCAAAGTCTTCCTTATTCTTCCAACAAACAGCATGGTCAGGCCTATGCAAGCAATATCTGGGTGCCTGGTACCAACTTCTGTCTTAGTGTTCTATTGCTATGAAGAGACACCATGACTAAGGAAACTCTTATAAGAGAAAGCATTTAACTGGGAACTTGCTTACAGCATTAGAGGGTTAGTCCATGCTTATTATGACAGGAAGCATGGAGGCAGGCAGGCAGGCAGGCAGGCAGGCAGGCAGGCAGGCAGGCAGGCAGGCAGGCAAAGAGAGTGAGAGAGACTGTCCTGGAATAGGCTTCAGAAACCTCAAAGTTTAACCTTAGTGACACAACTCCTCTAACAAAGATACAGTTCCTAATCTTTCCCAAACAGTTCGACTAACTGGGGACCAGTTGAACACATGAGCTTATGGGGGGGCATTCTCATTCAAGCCACCACAGAAGCCTAAAAGCTTCTATGTATCCTTTTAATTTAAGGAGAAGGACAATGTCTAGGTTCGGAGGAATCACACCAAAATGAATCATCTCCAAGGGCGTTGCCGTTTCCTTCTCAGAGGTCCTGCTTTTTCTGGCCTTTGTACTGGTTTCCTTTCCAGCATCTCCGTCAACTCCTCTGCCCTCAAGTTACACATTACACTCTGCCTTCCTTCCCCGTAAGTAGACCAAAGACAGGGATGAGTCCCCAGTGAAAGATGAGATTGTATAGACTGAGACTCAGATAGGAACTTCAATGAGCTCTTCTCTAGTTCCACTTAGCTTAGAATGATCGTGGCTACCAGGCATGGAGAACTAACCATACTGTCTGCTTATATGACTTAGTTCTGCATTTGCTATCATCTCTGTTTTGCAAGAGAAGAAATTGACTCAGAAAAGTTGTAAAGTTTAGCAAAGCTCACAGAATGAGAGCAAAACCAGGAATGTGGAACAGGTCTGTCTACTCTCAGAGCCAGAGTCCCTGTCACAAGTCTTCTTTTTTATGTTTTTTTTTTTTTTTTTTTTTTTTTTTTTTTTTTGTATTTTTCAAAGACATTGGACCCTTCAACTGATTTGTTTCTAACATTTGTGATCCTCCAGACAGGCATTTTATCAAATCAAATAAAGTAGATGATACTAGGCATTCTGGAAAAGCTGAGTCCAATCTATTTCAATCATCAGACAATGAAGTAGCCCTTACAGGATAGTCTAGTATAGGCAGAAGCAAGTGTAGAACCAGTAAACTGAGGGTGGCAGGACACAGGCTGCTTCCATCTCTCAGCTCTGCCTATCATATAAACGGTGCATTTATCTGTCAGTTGCTATGTCTTAGTGTTGCATGCCCTCCAAACTTCATGGGGTGAAACCTACTCCTGGGGTGATGGTATTAAGATGTGGAACTTTGGAGAGGTGGTTAGCTCATGAGAGCATCACATTAGAGATCAGGATTATTGCCCCTCAGAAAGAGGATCTCGTTTGCCCCTTCTCCTTCGAGAAGACACAGCTAATAGCCTCCAGAACCATGAGAAATAAAGTCCTATTATTTATAAAAGAATTCATTGAAGGCATTTTTTTTTTGTCAGAGTAGCCTGAATGGATTAAGAAACCAGTGCTGCTATAACAAATTACCATAAATGTAATGACTTAAACCAAAACGAATTGATTATTTCTAGTTATGGAGATTAGAGTCTGAAATAGATCCCACTAATCAAAACACAACAGTGTTGCCAAGGCTTCTTTCTGTCCTGTATGTGCTAGAGGAGAATCTGTTTACCCTCTCCAGCATTTCGAGGCCATCTGCACTCCTTGACCCATAACCCTGCCTTCCATTTTCAAAGCCAGCAGCATAGCCTCAAATGTCTTTCTTTTTCTCTCTCTCTCTCTCTCTCTCTCTCACATTTTCTCTCCTATCTCCTTTTTTTTTTTTTCAAAATAAGGACCCTTGTGAGTCCATTTGGCCAACCCAAAAAATTAGGGATAGTTTTATGTCAACTTAATACAAGCTAGAGTAATTTTGGCAGTGGGGACCTCAGTTGAGAAAATGCCTGACCAGAATGGCCTCTGGGCAAGCATGTGGTGCACTTTTTGATTGGTGTGGGAGGGCCCAGATCATTGTGGGCAGTGCCACCCTTGGGGTGGTAGTCCTGAGTTGTGCAATAAAGTAGGCTGTGCAAGCCATGAGGAGCAAGCCAATAAACAGCATTCCTCCATGGCCTCTGTATCAAGCCCTGACTCCAGGTTCCTGCTCTGGTTCCCTCAGTGTTGAACTGTGACCTGAGAGTTGTAAACTGAAATAAACCCTTTCCTCCCAGGTTGCTTTTTAGTCATGATATTTTATCACAGCAATAGATGCCCAACTAAAAACAACCCTCATCTTAAGTCTCATACTTACTTATGTCTAAGAATTCTTCCCATTGGAAAGTATTCTGGCTAGTTTTATGTCAACTTGATACAAGCTAAGGTCACCTGAAAGGAGGGAGTGTCAATTGAGAAAATGTTTCCATAAGATTCAGCTGTAACGTGGGCTAGACCTAGGCCTCCCCACACTTATGTAGCAGATGTGCAACTTTATCTTCATGTGAGTCCAAAACAACTGGGATGGGAGCTGTCCCTAAAGCTGTTGCCTGTCTGTGGATCTTGTTCCCTTTAACTGGGCCACCTTGTCTGACCTCAGTAGGAGAGGATGTGCCTAGTCTTGCAGTAACTTGATTGTAGGTGGTGGTAGTGACGGCAGATAATGGGGGGGGTACTCCCCCTTCTCCGAGGAGAAGGGGGGATGGGAAGGATCTGTGTGAGAGGGTACTGGGAGGAGAGGTGGAACTGATATTGGGATGTAAAGTTAATAAAAATAAATTAATGAAAAAGGAGTAAAAGATTCAGCTGTAAGGCATTTACTTAATTAGTGATTGATGTGGGAGGACCTAGCCCATTGTGGGTAGTGCTATCCCTGGGCTGATGGTCCTGGGTTCCATAGCAAAGCAGGCTGAACAAATCATAAGTAGCAAGCCAGTAAGCAGCACCCATTCAAGGCCTCTGTATCAGCTCCTGCCTCCAGGTAACTGCCTTGTTTGAGTTCCTGTTCTGACTTCCTTTTTTGATGAACAGCAATATGGAGTGTAAGCCAAATAAACCCTTTCCTCCCCTAGTTGATTTTGGTCATGATATTTTTTTTCTTTTTTAAAATATAATTTAATTGTTTTTTTTTTCAATTCATCTCAACCACAGTCCCCCCTCCACTCCTCCCAGCCCCTGAACCCTGCACCTCCCCTTTCCACCAGATCCAGTGCCCTTTCATTCCCTTTCAGCAAAGAGCAGGCCATCTGTGGATATTGCTGGTCATGGTATTTCATCACAGCAGTAGTAAGCCTAAGGCAGAAAGGTATATATATATTCACAGGTTTTGAGGATTAGGAGGTAGACTTCTGTGAGGGTCGTGATCCTGTTTCTCATGGGATTTTGCTTATATGGAAGTAATTGTGCTATGCTCTAGATAACTAGTCATGAATAAAGAAAATAGCACTCCTTGTTCTGTTTGAAGTCTAATAGATGTTACGATGCTCTAATTGCTTTACAGTCTTGACTTCTCCTCTCCATAAAGAGTTATATGTTTCAGTTATATGTGACAACACCAGAAGCCACTTTATCCCTTAAGCTACCAACTTCATGTCAAACTTGGCTCTTTTTTTGCTTTCAACTCTGATAATCAGTTTTCAAGTCCTGTTCAATCAGCCTGAGGAAGGACTCAAGTACTTACTTAACATGATCTCTAACACTGCCCTCATTGGTTGCCACTGGAATATTGTAATCTTGCCTGTTTCCTGCCATGGATCTCACTCTACTTTAGTCCGTTGCCCTCTCCATTTCTAGAGTTCTCATGCTGAAGAAAGCTCTCTTTCCCTCTTCAGACTGTTCATTAGTTCTTAAGTTAGGGCTAAGTGTTCTTTCTTAAAATCTCTCTTTCTCTGCACATTGTCCAGTTGTGGGCTTCTGTAGTAATTCTCATCTACTCCAAAAAGAAGCCTCTCTGGTGAGGGTTGATACTGATGCACACAGTGGGTTAGAGAGGTTAGGAGTCATTTTTGTTGCTATGTTTCTTTAGCAGAATAACAGTACTGGCCTTTCCCCTGAACCCATGACGCATCTAGTCTTAGACTCTTGGCCTCATTAACTGTGTCAAGAATGGTTGCTATGTCATAGAACAGGCCTTTACTGTTAGTTGTCTTTCCTCATATTTCTGCCATTATTCTCCTTTCCCATCCTTCTGCCCATTTAATCCCCCCTTCTAGTTTCCCCTTTATTTTTTTTAACACTTTATTATATTTCTTCTTCCTTGGAAGACCCCACCCTACCCCATTGTCCCTTACTAGCTACCTAACCTCTGTGGCTTATTTGGATTAAAAATACATGTCTAAAGCTTAAAAGTAACATTCACATAGGAAGGGAAAACATGCAGTATTTCTCTTTCTGGGACTGGGTTACCTCACTCAGGATGATTGTGTCTAAGTCCATCCATTTATTTCATGAAGACTTCATAATTTCATTTTAACAGCTGAATAATATTCCACTGTGTAAATATACCATATTTTCATTATCCAGTCATCATTTCCTGGACACTGTACTGTTTCCAATTTCTGTGTATTATGAACAGAGCAGCAATGAACACAGATGAACAAGTGTCTCTATAATAGGATACAGAGTCCTTTGTGTATATGCCCAGAGTGGTATAGCTGGAAATTATGGTAAATCAATTTTTAGCTTTTCAAGGAATCACTACACTGATTTCCATAGTGGTGGTGCCAGTTTGTACTCTCACCAGCAATGAATATTTCCTTTCTAAGCCTCCTCACCAGCATCTCCTGTCATTTGTTTTATTGATCTTGCTCATTCTGACTGCAGTGAGGTAGATTCTTAAAGTAGTATTAATGTACTTTTTAGTAAATTTTACGTTTACAAAATTTCTCTGTTGGCAAAAGATGTTGAACACTTTTAAAATGTTTTCTATGTATTTGCATTTCCTTTTTTGAGAGTTTTGGTTCAGTTCTATAGTCTAACTTTAATTAGATTATTTTCTTAATATTTTATTTTTGAAATTTTTGAGGCATATTATAGGCACCAATCTTCTGTGGGATGAATAGCAACATATATCTTCAGCCACAAAAAATCCAGTTATTTGAAAAATATTTTTTTAAGATTTCAAAAATTTCTTTTTTTTAACTTTTATTGCATTATCAGAAAAGTTACATGATTTCAATTTATCTGAATTTGTTAACATTTAAAAACATATTTTAATTAAATAGAATTGAATCACATTCTTGTTCCCCTATTGTACCACCGCTTCTCCCATAGACCCCCCCAATACCTACAATATATTTTTTGTCATATTCCTTAAAATTTATAAAATATTATAAAAATAAAAATAAGTATTATAAAAGTTGTTTGATATAAAACAACAATCGATTTAACAGTCTTATGTAGATGCTCGTCTACAGCAATAGTAAAAATACATTTTTCTCAATATAAATTTTAAATAACTCCAAACATATTAGCTGTATACTTAAAAATAATACGTAAATACTAGTATTTTCTTAAATGAACATGAGTATATAAAGTCTTTTTGTTTGTTTTGTATTTAGTAGAGTTTAAAATCTTGGCTCTTACTGTGGTACAAGCCCAAAATAACGACAATTTTTACAAAAATTTCTTAATAAAAGAGCTTTTAATCCAACGGATTAGAATGTATCCAGTTGAGTGGAGTGGATATGCTTTATGTACATTATATTTGTGTACGAATTACCAAAGACCCTATGATTTTTTTGACTGTATGATTTTTATAAAAAAAGTTTATGTAAAGCCATCTGTACTTTTGGAGTCTCAGAAACTTATCTTGGATTCTTGTCATTAAATGTCTTACTGTGAATATGTTTCATTGCTCTATATAAATTGAAACATTAGAGAATCTTTCAAATACCTGCCCAAAAAGACTGGCAACAATGGGACTAGAAAGGGGTTAGAAAACAAAAGCCAATCAGTAGTCAAAGAATCATACTACTTCGAATCCTTCACCAAAACAAAAGAAAAGCTGAAATGCATAAAGAAACACAAAATAGGTGGTTATAAATAGGAACACAATGTTATATGTTCAACTATATAAAAACACTAGAGTGGGATCTAACTGGAGAACATAAGCATTGAAATGGTCACGTTAAGTATACAGCATCGCTGTGACTGTAAGGACAACCAAAGTGGACTTTCTTGGATGAGCTGAGATGGATACCAGGCACAATTGAAACATCTGCTATAAGAGATTCCAAGCATGGTTGAATTCTTTATTTATTTATTTATTTATTTATTTATTTATCTATTTATTTAATTTTAAGACAGGGTCTCACTATATAGCCCTGGTTGTCTTGGGCTAAAATTTTGCAGACCAGGCTGGCTTCAAAGTCACCTTCCTTTGCCTCCTGCGAGCTGGGATTAATGGCCTGTGCACCAAAACAGCTTGATATAGTTCAGTTCCTAACAGTCTTATTAAGACTTGGCAAAGGCCGGTGGCCATTAAAGGCAGCTGTGGCCCGGTTAAAACTGGTGGCTATTTGAAACCTTAATCAAAAGGTCTTGGGTAGTTGTTGCTTGTGTGTACTTCAAAAGGTCATGAGTGGTTGTTGCTTGTGTGTACTTGGACAGAGTACATATACCTCCAGCGGAAGTGTAGCCCCCTCCCGCCTCCCACCGGAAAGGAAGTGGGACTTTGACATGTGACCCTGACCTGTGATCCTCCCGCCCCCCGCAGTTAAAAGCTTGAGGCTTGGACCTGTTGCTCAGTCAGCGGGCGGCCTTTGGACAGCTAGGATGGCTTGCATTCACTTCCCTGTGGAGGACTCAATGAGCATCATCAGTTAGACACAAGGTAACGGTTTTTAAAAAAAATTCTTAAGAAGTGAGGTTCTTTTTCAGTTTTTTGGAGGAGTTTTAATCTCTATGAGGTGGAGGGCTAGGGGTGGAGGGTTTTTGGTGTCTACTAGACTCCTGTCATGACCTAACATACTCTATAGTAGGCCTCTAGAATTGTTACCACAGCAGTTTGGACAGGGCATTAAGCCCAACGGATCTAGGGGTAGGGTGGTCACGGAGCCTGGTCACGGAGCCGAGAACAGGGCATTAGGCCCTCAGGCTCGTCCCGTACGGTGGTCACGGAGACGCAGACAGGGCATTAGGCCCTCAGGCTCCACGGGTAGGGTGGTCACGGAGCCGCGGACAGGGCATTA
>NC_045030.1:94510265-94511104 GCF_008632895.1 Mastomys coucha
ACAGTCCCTTTCTGATCCATTTTTCTGTCCTGAAGTAAGGCCACCATCAGAGGGCAGACGTGATAGCCCGATGTATCTTCCCCATATTGCCCCAAGTGATCATTCACAAGGTTCTGTAGCTGGGGAAATGATTGAGACTGGGAAGGCAATGGGTGTAGGTAAGGGGTCTGTCCAGAGCACAGCAGAATGTCAGGGGTCTACTGACTCCATCCATCTTGGCCAGCCCTCCCAAGGGAAGAAGGCCACATCCCATTCAGGGTCATCTCCAGCCTTGGAGACGAGAGGTAACTCCCCAGCTCCATTGCTCACACAGCCCTCCACCTCAGGACAGGGCTCTTCAGCAGCCAATGCTCCTTCAGTAACAGTCAGAGGTAGGAAGTTTCCAAGACTTGCTCCTTTTCCCAGATCAGCTGGCCCAGCTCAGCAAACCTTTCAGGGAGTGAGTGGTGTTAACATCCCGGCTTCAGCAACCCAGTCCTCTGCCAGGTCATTAGAGAGCACTTCAGCCACCCAGGGCCCCAGCAGTAGCACTGGCCAAAATGTTATCAATTTGCTTGGCCTAGCACAGAGGGCCCCTGTGTTGATGAGTAGTCCATCCCAGGTGCTGAGCTTCCCCACTGATGCCCCAGCATCTACAGAAACCTCTACTAGAGGCCTTTTGCCTCCTAGAAGTCAGATACTCAGTGCCCAGACCAGAGTACCACTGTGCTCTGTGCAGACATCTGTGAGATTAATTGTAAAAAATAGCTCAGGCCCCGTAACTGTTAGGCTTCCGCCTGGCTCTGTTATTCTGCAGCCAGAGTCACAAGCAAGGCCGCAGCAGCCTCGGCCGCAGCCAC
>NC_045030.1:94511592-94513251 GCF_008632895.1 Mastomys coucha
GCCGCAGCCCCAGCCATGGCCGCAGCCCCAGCCATGGCCGCAGCCCCAGCCATGGCCGCAGCCCCAGCAGCCACAGCAGCGGCCATGGCCGCAGCCCCAGCAACCACAGCCACGGTCATGGCTGCTGCCACAGCAACCACAGCCACGGCTGCAGGAGCAGCCACAGTCACAGCAGTATTTACAGTCAGAGCCTTTGTATGTATTGATTCCAAAAGAGCATCAGCCACCTAGGGCTCCTGTCCCTCCACGGCCAGTGCCACCACCTTACCCCCAGAGGTCTAACATTCAGCCATGGGCACTGCCGGCTCAGCAAAGTGGTTCCCTTGACCTTGCTGAGGCTGGCCGGGTTAGCGAGTCTCAGACGACTGTGGTATGTCAGCTAGGCTCCACCCAGCAGAGTCATGGGCATAATCTTCCTTCACAGAGTTTCCAGCATCCTGCTGCCCCGGGAGAACAGCTGCAGGCTAGAGGCCAGAATGTGCAGCTGAGATTCATGCCACGTAGAGTAGTTATTCCCAGAGCAGCCACTCAGCATAGTCATCGGGGACAGACAGGCGGCCAGTACAGAGGTACAGGGAGGGGAGGACCACCAAGTGCCCCAGAGTCTTAAGTCTTGCCTTATTTTACTTCTCTCAAAATATGCACCAGTATTGAGATAAATCAATTTTCAGTTTTTACTTCATTTTTTTGCGGGGGGGGGCAGTATTTTTGTGCCAATGTTTTATAGCTTAAAAAAACAAACAAAAAAAATACAATAGTACAGTTTTACATAGAACTCAGGAAGAAATTTTTTAAACTAGTGCTATTTTACTTGCTATTTTTTGTTGTTGATAAAGTCGTTTATTGTAATGTCCTGATGTGTAGCCACATCTAAAATAGGTTAATTTTAGATTTTCCCAGATTGACATTTCTCTATTAAAATTGCAACAGTACAGTTTAATAATTTAGAGGCTTATTTGTAAATGGTGATTAAAAACATGCATTTTGCTGTTTTAACTATTTTTTTTGAGGGAGCAAGAGAGAAACATATCCTCCTCAATGACTTTTTTTGAGACAGGGTTTCTCTCAGTAGCTCTGGCTACCCTGGAACTCACTACATAGACCAGGCTGGCCTCAAACTCACAGAGACCCAGCTGCTGCCTCTGCCTCTGCTGGGATTAAAGGTGGATACCACCAACACCTGCCCTGTTTTAACAACTTTAAGGATGGAATTTAGTAAGTACAATCTCATTGTTGTGCAGCATATTTCTAGAACTTCTTTGTTTTAGGGGATTGAAACTGTACCTGTTAACGATCAATTCCCCATTTCCTATCCCCCCACCTGGGCTGCCATGCTTCTACTTTTGGTACAAAGTCACCAAGATTCATACATGTTGTACCTTGTGACAGAAGGTCATGGCTTGTGTTAAATACGTAAGAACTTGACTTGGGACTCAGGAGAAATGTCTTTGAGGGGAACTTGGTTGGTGTTTCTTTAGATTAAAAAGCTTGAGTGCAGAGTCTGAAATGCAGTTGATGCAGGTATGCTGTGAAAAACTAATACTTTCTTCATTTGTTTGTTTTTGGAGACAGGGTTTTTCTAGGTAGCTCCGCTTGTCCTGAATTCACTGTAGACCAAGGTGGCCTGAAACTCACAGATGTCCACCTGCTTCTGTCTCC
>NC_045030.1:94513942-94527041 GCF_008632895.1 Mastomys coucha
TACAACTTTGTACCTTTTGTGTCTGCCTGGCAGGTGCTTATTAATGTTTATTCATATTGTACTGTGTACCAGCACTTCAGTCCTCAGTCCCTTGTCTGTATATGGCCTGATCTGTTTCCACCTTTTGGCTGTTGTGGGTAGTGGTGCTGCCATCGGCCATGGACAGGGATGTTTTACTGGTATGTCTTGTTCTTTTGTAACTCTGAAGGATAATCTGCCTACATGAAATTTGCCTCTGTAAGCAAATGCACATGTATGTTTGTTTTTTGCTTTTTCCCTAAGAAGAAATGGAAACTAGGTCTGTCATTTCTGAAAGAGGTTAGCAAAGGGACAGGTGACCGTGATCGTCACTGGTGTAAACCCTATACTGAGGTCCTGCTGGTGTTCTTCAACAAAGATTTGACCTCCTTCAAGCACGCTGGTCACATTTGCCACCAGAGTGACAGTGAGCTGACTGGAGCATCCTGGACATTGCTTGGGAGCGGGTGCCCGCACTTGGAAGAAGTGAACTGGCCCAGTGAGCCGTCGCAAAGACCTTAAGCTCAGCCTTCAGAGTCAAGCAGATCTGACCTCAGCGCTGCCAGTTTTGCTGTCCTTCCTCCTTTAGCTCTGTAAGTGATCTGTTCAGGTACAATAAGCAGAATGTTTTGCTCCAGTGATGTACCCTTCCTTTTCAGACAGACAAATAAACTCACTTGTGTTTCCAGTTACCAATTAGTGGCATCTGTTTATTTCCCCTCCATTGGTCCTCATTGTGGTGACAGTTTGTCTCCATCCAGAGTCTTATTCCCATATTTCTTATATAAATATATATGCCCTATATTCCCCTCCTTGTGTTCTTTCAAATTCATGGTCTCTTTTTTCATTAATTGTTAGTACGTGTGTGTATGTGTGTGTGTGTGTGTGTGTGTGTGTGTGTATGTGTGTGTGTATGCATTTATATTCTTTTTGTTTTGTTTTGTTTTGCTTTTTCGAGACAGGGTTTCTCTGTGTAGCTCTGGCTATCCTGGAACTCACTCTGTAGACCAGGCTGGCCTCGAACTCAGAAATCTGCCTGCCTCTGCCTCCCAAGTGCTGGGATTAAAGGTGTGCGCCACCACTGCCTGGCTACAAGCGCCATTTAAGAATATAAATGCAGCCAGGCGGTGGTGGCACACAGCTTTAATCCCAGCACTTGGGAGGCAGAGGCAGGCAGATTTCTGAGTTCGAGGCCAGCCTGGTCTACAGAGTGAGTTCTAGGATAGCCAGGACTACACAGAGAAACCCTGTCTCAAAAAAACAAACAAAAAAAAGAATGGCGTTTGTATGTATGTTTTCAGGGCTGAGCATTTATTTGCTCGGGTCACTAATTGGTGTGCTTTTCCCCAGGGAAGACTATTTCCCTCACTTGTGGCATTCCTTAGTTAGGTATAGTTCTTTGTATAGGGTTAAGGCTTTATTAGGTTTTTTTGTTTTTTGTTTTTTGGGGTTTTTTGTTTGTTTGTTTGTTTGTTTGTTTTTTGGTTTTTGGTTTTTTTGTTTTTTTTGGTTTTGTTTTTTTGGTTTTTTTTTGAGACAGGGTTTCTCTTTGTAGTCCTGGCTGTCCTGGAACTCACTCTATAGACCAGGCTGGCATCCAACTCAGAAATCTGCCTGCCTCTGCCTCCCAAGTGCTGAGACTAAAGGCATGTGCCACCACAGCCTGGCAAGACCTTATTGTTAATAGTGAGGTTGTTTTCTTTTAATTATATCATATGTGTGCGCATACAGACATGAGCATGTGCGTATGTACCAGTCACACTGAACATGGGGAAGTCAAGGACAACATATGGGAGTCAGTTATATCCCTCCACCTTCTGTGTCCCAAAGATCAAACTCAGATCACCAAGTTTAGCAGTAAGTGCTTTACATTCTGAGCCATGTCACAAGTCCTGTAGTGGTGTTTTCAACACATATCCATTTTGGTAAAACTGAATACAACGGTCCTCCATATCCAGGATATTCATACATCATCTGCAGGAAAATATACTCAACTGCTTGAAACACCTAGGCCATCAAATATAGGATACATCCACCCTTTGCCCATTCTCAGTATGTGGAAGGCACAGTTCTGTTTACAGTGTTTTCATGTAGTCCTTGAAAGGAGGAGCACCTTTATAGAGGGAAAGGGGAAAGGGGAGAGAGGGATGGGATGGGGGCATTTAGAGGGGTAGCCAGGAAGTGGGATATCATTTAAAATGTAAATGAATAAAATGATTAATAAAAAAGAAAGAACCCCATACAGTTTAAAAGAAAAAAAAAAAAAGGAAGCAAATTGGTGGCCTAAATCATGTGCTCAGGGTTACCCAGCTATGAAGTGCCAAAGCTTATTCTTTCCCACACTGTTTTCCCACTGCCTCACTAACAGCAGGGCTAGCCAGTCGGGCAGATGTTCATAGCAAAGATATTGCCAGAATCATCTTAAATACACAAAAGCTGTTCTTTTCAAATAGTTGTAACCCAAGTTCATCCTGCCCACCCACAAATTCTTGTATTTCTTGATAAGAACATAGGAGACTTAGTGGCAGATCAAACCTTTTTTTAAAAAAGATTTATTTATTTATTTTTTATGTGTATGAGTACACTGTAGCTGTACAGATGGCCATGAGCCATCATGTGGCTACTGGGAATTGAACTCAGGATGGCCCCACTGGCTCCGGCCCTGCTCGTTCCAGCCCCTCTTGCTCCACTTGCACACTGTAGCTGTCCTCAGATGCACCAGAAGAGGGCATCAAATCTCATTACAGGTGGTTGTGAGCCACCATGTGGTTGCTGGGATCCGAACTCAGGACCTTTGGAAGAGCAGTCAGTGCTCTTACCCGCTGAGCCATCTCACCAGCCCCACCAAATCTTAATAATGGTTATCACCTTGCTCTTCCCCCTTGAGCTGCCTGTTAGTGGTGTGTTCTTTGGGGATGGGCCTAACGGCTGGTCAGTCCTAGTGAGTAAGCATTTTCATCTTGGTGCTATAAATTTTGATTATAACAGGCATGGTTAGTAAACTACTTTTCTTTGGGGTCTTTTGTGTTCCTTTAGCTAAATTCCACTTGTGCAACTTAATGTCTCCTAAGCAAAACTATTAGTCCATCCTTTATAACATCAATTCTATTAATTTGAGTTTCATCTGCATCAGTGGGAGCACCCATCAGTAAAAGTAACTGTATAAGGGATGCCACAACACTAAAATCACAAAGTTTCAGGAATGATAGGTCAAACTTGTAAAGCCAACACTTTGGAGTCTGAGGTAGGAGGATTGATTGCCTATAGTTCAAGGCTGGGCCTGGGCTACAAAGTGAAGCCCATTCTCAACACTGCTCCATAAAACAGAACTATGAAGGGCCTTGAGATTTTTATCCTGCACATAAGACAAGTTAGCCTTCTATCATTTTATGGATGCTGGAAGAAGACATAAGAATCTAGCCAAAACAAAAGACTTTTACTTACAACGTGGTAAGCAGCATGAGATATGGGTTTACATTCATTCCTTTCTCCCATAAGTCCCATGAAGGCAATGGGAATACAGGCCCAGGTAAGTGTTGTACATGCAGTGAAAAATGTGTCACAGCTGAGGAAGCCACGGGTAGCAAATAGCAATGTTTTAATTATTTTTTCAGATTTATTTATTTTACATGTTTGAGCCCCACAAGGGCATAGGGTCTTTATCTCCTAAGGCTTTCCACTATACATACTTCTAAGAAAGTAGGTTAGAGGCCTGGAGATGGCTCGGTGATGGTACTTCCTTCAGGCCTACTCTGGAACCAGATAGGCATATGGTATACATACATACATGATGTAAGCAAACATTCATACACAGGGAACAAAATTTTTTTTCTGGATTCTGTGGTCATCCCAACATATGCACCTACATACACACAGAGAGAGGAGAGAGACAGAGAGACAGAGAGAGAGGGGGAGAAACAGAGAGAGAGAGAGGGAGAGAAAGGGAGGGGGAGGGAGGGAGGGGGAAGGGAGGAAGGAAGGGAGAGGGAGAGAGAACTAAAAATATATTTTTAAAAAATGATGGAGGGACTGGGGATATAGCTCGGTGGCAGAGTACTTCTCTAACTTGTGTGAAGCCTTGAGTAAGATTCCTAGTGTTAGTTAAAATAAAAGCCAAACAACAAGAGGGTCTGGGGAGATAGCTCACTTGGTAATGTGCTTGCCTTGCAAACATTAGGATCTGAGTTCAATCCCCATAATCCACATTAAAAAAAAAAAACAAACCAGGCTTGTTAATATATACTGGTAATCCCAGCACTGTGAAGGTAAAGACATGAGTACCCCTGGGGCTCCATGGCCAGACAGCCTAGCCTACTTGGAAAGCTCTGGGCCAGTAAGAGATCTTGTCACAAAGTGAGGTGGATGACTCTTCAGCAGCAGTTCTCAACCTGTGAGTCATGAATTCTGACTCTTTAGGGAAACCTCTTATCTCCAAAAATAGTTACATTATGATTCATAATAGTAGCAATGAAAATAATTTTGTGGTTGGGGGTCACCACAACATGAGGAACTGTATTAAAGGATCACAGGGGTAGGAAGGTTGAGAACCACTGCTCTAGAGGAGTGGCAATTAAAGTCGTACCCTGGCCTCCACATGCATATGTGCACATGAGCACACACACATACATGTAAAACAGTGACTGAAGGAACAAGTTGTAGTGGCACAAGTCTATAATCCCAGCGTTGGAGGCTGGCAGATCAGGAGTTCAAGGCCTGTCTGGGCTGTGTGCAATCTTGCCTTTAAAAATTAAAAGATAAAAACAAAAATGGAGATTGTCAGGGAGGCACAGTTTTAAAGAAAGAAAGGACTGTATCATAAATATGTCTTTAATAACATAGCAGCTAAATATATAGAAATTATAAAGAAGAAAATCTGGGATCTAGTCTTTGTGAATGTCCACTTTTACGGGCTGGGAAGAATGTAGACTGGAAATGGGAGAGGTGTGGGCTGCTAGAGAAACTGTCCCATGGCTAAAACACTTGCCTTGCAAACCTGAGGACCAGATCCACAGAACCCAGACACTTGCAGGTGGGTGTGGCAGCCTGCCTGAAATTCCTACAAAACCAGACTATCAGAAGAAGCTGGCTAGCCATAACGAGAAGTTCTGGGTTTGATTGAGAGACCCTGCTTCGATGAATGAAATTTGGAAGAGAGACGGAAGATAATGTTCAACCTCAACCTCGGGTCTCCACATACATGTGTACACATGTGCATGCACAAGCCCACACACATACACATGCAGACCACATACATGTGAAAAATGTAAAAAGAGCTGGAAGAGGTCATAAAATTCCCGTACTTACAAGAGACACCTCCCTGCCCCCCCCACCCCCAGCCACAGAGCTCATGCTGAATTCCCAATCAGGCCCAGCTCTGGTGAGAAAGGCCAGGCCCTAGATAATGGTTCTCTTGCCTATGGAGAGTTTTGCTGCAGTGGGCTTTTGCTGTTCTCCAACATCTGCAATTTGAAACAGATTGTAATTGAGATGCACAGTGCTGATTGGGACTCTTTTATCTAAATGGGAATTTTGTAGGCATGAAGTGTGGTTAAGAAAGGAACAGCTGCCCAATGTATGGGCGACATTGTGGAACACACTAGAATGTGGAATTAATAAGAGAGTGCCCATTATTTCCCATTAAGAGATCATTTAACATACACAGGCTTAAGATGTCTGCCTATCTTAAGACAACGCAATGTTTCCCACCCAATACAAGTCCTTTCTATGGCCCAATCAAGAATCTGTACTTACTGTAAAATTGTGGCAATAAATTTGGAGAATCTCCCCCAATATCTACAGGCGTTACAACTGTTTAATATTGGCAAATGCAAGTCCCTGTCCTGTGCCTTTACATATTGGCTTTTCCGTCACCCCTAAAACATGCATGCACGCACTTCCCCACCACACGCATGTCTGCACACACAACTTGTTTTCTGAAACAGGTAACATTTTCTTCTGAAAAAAAAAAATAGCACCTAACAAAATTCATGGTGATCAAGATGATTCTTACGTTTCTGTCCCTCCCTGTTCCAGGTTTTCCTGGTGCTTTTAACTAAAGGGTATGAAAGGAGTTGGGGTTGGAGGCTTAAAAGCACAGCTGTCCTCATTTGAAACGGAATGAGATAAAAGATAAGGTTGATGCCCCCAGCAACCTCTTTCCTGGTTGATCGTCCTTTTTTACTGAGTAAAATATTTGAAAGTAGCTAACAGCATTCATTTCACTCACAAATTCTCTTGGCCAAAAAGGAAAATTAATACAACCCAAATATAGTATCATATACCAAGTTTGGTCCTAAGACAATCTGTACTACCGTTTCTGGGAGTTCATTAAAACTGGAGGACTGGAGAGATGGTTCAAAGATTAAGAATATTGGTGGCTCAGTGTCTGAAAGATCTCAGGGGGTCCAGGTTTGTTGAGACTGCTGGTCCTCCTACAAGGTCGCCCTCCTCCTCAGCTTCTTCCAGCCTTTTCCTAATTCAACCAGGCAGCACACACTAGCAGGTCTGAGGCCCCCAACACATATACAGCAGAGGACTGCCTAGTCTGACCTCAGTGAGAGAAGACATACCTAACCCTAGAGAGACTTGAGGCTCCAGGGAGTGGAGAGGTCTGTGGGGTATGGAGGGGGTAAGTTGAGCTGGGGGGGTTGGGAGGAATGGGATAAGGAACTGTTGGAGGGCAGAACTAGAGGGAGATAACAACCAGACTGTCAAACAAGAGTAAAGGTTTAAAAAAACAAGAGTATTGGTGGCTCTAGCAGAGGACCAGATTTCAATTCCCAGTACCCATATGGCAGCTCACAACTGTTTGTAACTTCAGTCCCAGGAGACCCAGCACGCATACTTCTGGCCTCCACAGGCACAACACACAGAAGGTACACAGACATACATGCAGACAAAACACCCATACACTGTGTGTGTGTGTGTGTGTGTGTGTGTGTGTGTGTGTGTGTGTGCTTTTTTAAAAAGAAACTCAGGCTCCCAGGCAGTTAAGAGCACTTGTTGCTCTTACAAAATTTCCAATACCCACATGATAACTCATAACTACCCACAGCTCCAGTTCCACAGAATCTAACATCTTCTGACCTCCGTGTGCACTAGGCATGCATGTAGGCATGCAGGGACTCATTGGGGGGGGGGGGGGGGGGGGGGGGAGGGTGTAGGGAGAGGAGAGGAAGAGGGAGAGGAAAAGGGAGGGAGAGGGAAAGGGAGGGAGGGGAGGGACAGGAGGGAGAGAGAGGGTAGTATGAAGGTACTCAGGCCAGGGATGCCACTCAGTTGGTAGAATGTTTACCTAATGTGCAGAAAGTCCTGAGTTCACTCCACAGTACATTAACAAGGTACAGTGGTATCAACTGTGGTGTCAGATGCCTTTAAACCTAGCACTCAGGAGGCAGAGGCAGGTATTTGAGATCTGGTCTACATAATGAGTTCTAGGACTGACAGAACTATGTAGAGAGACTCTGTCTCAAACAAAAAAAATTTGAAAATTTAAAATTAGAAAAAAACAGCTGGGATAATACATGCCTATAATCCTGGCACTTGTGAGGTCAATAAAGGAAGATCTCAGAAATTCAAAGACTTTCTTGGCTTTATAGTGAGTTCAAGACTATCCTGTTTAGGGAAGGAAGGAGGGAAGAGAGGAGAGAGAGAAAGAGACAGAGAGAAACAGACTTCCAAGCTATACCCCAATACCCCAGAACCTCTAAGTCAGAATGAGCATTTTTACTTAGACCCTTTCATGGAGTCTGAGAGGTACTGCTATGGAAAATCTGGCAAGTGAGAAAGAATTTAGAATCCCATGCCTGCTGTTGGATGCAGCCTGGCCCTCCGCAGCTTTACCGAATTCTCCCATCCATAGACCTTGTCCCAGCTGAAATCTGGATATTGCTTACATTGCTGCATATGATAGCTAGTAGTTACTTGTGATTTTTCAAATTTAATTTAAATTACTTAAAGGCTGAGGCTATATCTCATGTGCAAAACAGCAGGTACCTTCCACCAAAAACTGGTGGCACAACTTGTGTCTCCTCTTTAGCCATCCTTTGCTGTGTCTCATTTGTATACTTTCTGGGACCTTGCCTAAAAAATATTAACACTGATTTCCAATATCTGGAACATCAATCTCAAATACCAAAAAACAAAAATTTTAATTAGAATTGAAAAATAAGTCACACTAGCCACATTTCAGTGCTCAGGAGCATCATGCTGCTAATGGCTACTCATTTTAATAGCACAACTATGGAATATGTCTGTCAACACAGAACGCTCTATATTAGCCACTTGACTCATGAATTCTGTCTCGGCTGTCCATTGGAATCAACCATCCATCATTTGTCTGCTTAAGTAATTTTAATTCAAAATGCTTCCTATTTTAGGCCTCACTATGTAGACATTTTACTCTCAATAGGAACCTGGCCCAGTGTTCCTATTCTACTATCTACTAAGAACATCATTAGAAAAAACAAGCACTTAATTATTTTTGTTAATTTATTTGTTTATTATTTATTTCAATACCAGGGATTGAGCCCTGAGGCTTATAAGTCCAGATCTATCTTCCTTCCTTCCTTCCTCTCTTCCTCTTTCCCTCCCTCCCTTTCTTTCTTTTTTTTTTTTTTTTTTTTTTTTTTTTTTTTTTTTTTTTTTTTTTTTTTTTTTTTTTGTTTTTTGTTTTTTGTTTTTTGTTTTTTGTTTTTTGATTTTTGTTTTTTGTTTTTTGTTTTTTCCAAGACAGGGTTTCTCTGTGTAGCCCTGGCTTTCCTGGAACTCACTCTGTAGACCGGGCTGGCCTCGAACTCAGAAATCTGCCTGCCTCTGCCTCCCAAGTGCTGGGATTAAAGGCATGGGCCACCACCACCCGGCATCAGTTCATATCTTAATCCTGATAAAAATGTCACATATTTGGTCACAGTTGCCTTGGTCATGGTATCTTGTCACAGCAGTAGAACATTAACTAAGACATCGATAAAGTATGCTGAAAGCAGTTTAGGGTTTCAGATCCTACATAAGACAATTCAAGGATGTGATACTTTGCTAATAAAAACATTACAGAACACTAAGAATGCTGTTGATAAATCTCAATGATACACTTGCCTCACATGCAAAAGGTCCTAGGTTCAATTCCTACAACCACAAAAAGATGAAAGAAAAAAAATACTACTAAGACTTTCAAAGCTTCTCTACAGCTGTTATGTTATTCCTGTGTTGCAAGGTATTTGATCACACTGTGAACCCGGAGATTGTGTTAATTACTGAAAAACCTGTTTCTAGTTGTGCTATGGCTCAGCCCTTAGGACACACCTTTAATCCCTCTGGTTGAAACGCAGATACGTCCTTAGTTCACACCTTTAATCACAAACAATGACCATAAAGTTAGTTTGTAGAAGGAAGCACTCATGATTCAAAGTGATGTCTAATTGAGAGGTAGGCAAAGTGACAAATCAGAGAGAGATTTGACAGAATAGGATATCCACAACTCTCAAGACAAGCGAAAGGAAAGGGGAGCTACTTAAAGAAGCAGTTGGCAGGGGAGAGAGGGAGGGAGAGGGAGAGGAGGAGGGGGAGGGGGAGAGAGATAGAGAGAGAGAGAGAGAGAGAGAGAGAGAGAGAGAGAGAGACAGAGACAGAGACAGAGAGAGACAGAGAGACAGAGAGAGAGAGACAGAGAGAGAGAGAGAAGCTTTACCAGGGCAATTATAGAGACAAGTTTCAGAGAAAGAACAAGCTAGACACACGTGAAAACAGAATGAGCCAAAGAATGAGAAAGAGCCAGAAGATTAGAACAGATAGTTTTGAGGCCGAGCAGAGCAATTCAGAAGTTCAGAGAAGCCAGACTGAATCAGTTAGCGTGGAGAGGAGTTTGAGCCAGAACAGCTGAGTTGAACCAGCCAGCCAGAGATCATCAGAAAGAAGTAGGAAGGGGTTAGCTTAGGCCTAGATTAGATTGTATGGAAGCTAAAGACTTCCAGGACCAGGCATAGATTAGCAGATGGAGGCAGTAAGCTCCAGAGATAACAATACAGGAGAATAAAAGTTACTTTTACATTTCTCTAACAATATTTTTCCTAGAAATGTCATCTTTTCCTTCCATATGTGCCCAGAGAACCTGATTTTTACATAGACCACCTAGCATAGTTCTCCTGATAGTGCTTAAAACTATCAGAAAACTACATCTCAGCCAGGTGATGGGGGTGTATACCTTTAGTCTCAGCACTCTAGAGACAGAGCCAGGTGGATCTCTGTGAGTTCAAGGCCAGCCTGGTCTACAGAGCAAGTTCCAGGACAGCCAGGGCTACACAGAGAAACCCTGTCTCAAAAAAATTAAAAAAAGAAAAGAAAAGAAAAAAGGAGAGAGAATTACATCTCTCCAGATGACTCCATTCCCAGCGGAATACATGGAAATATGATTTCCACATGCCTGCCTTCTGGCTTCTCAGGGGTTCTATTTTATCCCACATGTTTTTCATACATGTAAGACATGTTCAGCTTTAGCTCCTATCATGAGAGTGGTGCTCTAGTCATCCAAATTGTAATAGCAATGTCCTTTGTTGCTTCTGACATCCCTCCACTTGAAACTCTTAAGACTCTCTAAGGGTCACCCAACTAGGTTACCACCATAGAATAGCTCTTTAGGGAGAGTAGCGTGGTCAGATGTCAGCATCTATTAACTCCTTGAGCCAGATCCAAGCCCTGAAATTTCAGCTCCACTTAACACTGAATCACATATCATGAAAACCATTTTCTCTCCAGTCAAGCATCCCTTGACCAAGGTGTATATTTGAACTCCTTCTCCATTTGGGATTAGTAATTCCCAATGAGGCTGAAATCTAGAGTAGTGGAAAACCATTGGCCCCCATATGGCTAGCCATTGTCCTTTCTAGGGCTGAGACTAGGATGAGGATAGGAGAGACACTCACTCTCGGGGTTATGCAACTGTAGACGGAAATATTTATTTATTTATGTTTATGTGCATTGGTGTTTTGCCTGCATCTATGTCTCTGTAAGGCTGTCAGATATTGGAGTTACAAACAATTATGAGCTGCCATGTGGTTGCTGGGAATTGATCCTCTGGACCCAGATCCTCTGGAAAAGCAGTCAGTGCTCTCACACCCTGAGCTATCTCTCTAGCCCAGAATAAATCTTATATATAAATTACACATAAAAATTATATATATATAATTGGGTTATTTAAGGCAGGGTCTGGATATAGAAATGACTATGTAGCCCTGGCTGGCCTAGAAATCACTATGTAGATCAGACTGGCTTCCAAATCTGTTTCCTTCCACCTTCTGGGTGCTGGGATTATAAGCATCAACCACCCAACTTGGCTTTCTTTGATTTTTTTTAAAAGTTTGCATTCATCATAGATTCTTTTGCTCAAACTTTTTTTTCAAAATACTGCTGACTAATGATATTTTTGCCCTTAAGGGTTTTTAAAAAACTTTTAGTACTACATTAAATTTTTACACTAGTGCCTAACTTAATTTCACCTTAGTCATAAGCCTGGCAATCAGGTTCCCTTAAACCCTATTCAAACAAAGCCTGATGTGCCTCTCATGTGATCAAGCTACATCTATCATAAACCCATAGCATCCAATGATTGATCTCTACTTACACTGACATTGCTCAGCACAATCTTTTTTTGGGTTTTTTGTTTTGTTTTTTGGTTTTTTTTTTTTTCTTGAGACAGGGTTTCTCTGTGTAGCCCTGGTTGTCCTGGAACTCACTCTGTAGACCAGGCTGGCCTCGAACTCAGAAATCCACCTGCCTCTGCCTCCCAAGTGCTGAGATTAAAGGCGTGTGCCACCACCACCCGGCAGTCTTATATTCTGTTTAATTTCCACAAACAATAGCTTCCTCAACAGTTTCCCTTGAAATAGTGGCCATTTTAAAAAGAGGGACGTTGGGTATTAAACTATGTTGGAGACAGGAAAGAGAAAAGACGAAAATGCCAAGGTTTGAAAACAGTGCCTACTCAGTTTTCTTTCACAATTCTGATACTAAGCAGCTGGCAACAAAGAGGCTTGGGCAGAAACCCACAAGGAACCACCTGTAGACCATACCAAATTAGCTTCGTGTAGCTAAGCATTGCCAGCAAAACATTGCTTCAGGGGGCCTGAGAGACACTTCCTCCAATATAAAAAGGAATAGGGATTCGAACTGGATAGGTAGATGTTAAGGGATTCAGAGGAAATTTTAAGGAAGCGTTAGTGTGCCCTGGGTTCCATATTGTCAGGACACGGGGGTAATACAATAATTGGCAATCTTGTGTTTCACAGGTCGGGAAAATTGAGACCAAACTCATATTGTCAGTGTTAAAGGAGCTGACCTGATTAAAGAGTGGCCTTTTTATCTATCCAGTTCCAAACAAGTGGCCTTCTTGGGACATGATTTATTTCCTGTGAGTGCTATTTTTGTGTACCTGAAAGCACCATGACCTCACTCCCAGCAGGGCTGCTTTTCACTTCCTTAGAACCTGCTTTGGACAAGGGGAGTCAAGCTGAGCCTGAAGAACTTTGTGCTGAGGGGCTTAGGCCATATGTGTCAGGACTCTGTTCTTGAACAGCTGTAATGGTCGCCAAGGGACTAATTTTAGTTTGTCACAGATGAGTGCACTAGGGGATCCTAGAAGTCCACTCTGACATGTTTGAGACTTGGAGTTTCCGCTTCAGAACTGCCAGTGTTCATTGACAACACCTGTATTTCATCTATGTCTTTTTCTGTCCGCCAGAATTCCTGAAGAGATGTGAATGCTTAGGCTTAGCTTCATTCCCTCTAAATTTAGACTGTTGCTAAAATTCCAACAATTACCCCTTCTCCCAAGGTCCGATGGCACATCGTGGCACTCTCCCACTAAAGATCCCTCTGGGGAGCCAGTGAGTTTATTGGGCTTCCTTATAGAGCATAGGTGAAAGATTACCTACAGAGATGTTAGTGCTCCATACCCCTAAAAGGCCTCACCAGACCATCTTTACCTATCAGAAATGACAGCTTACCCATAGCTACAGATATTAAGCATCCCCTGCCCTATACCTCCCCAGCCTATATATACTGTAATCCATTCCCCCCAAAAAAGGCCTAT
>NC_045030.1:94527985-94535026 GCF_008632895.1 Mastomys coucha
TTCCTCCTCCCCACCCACCCCGTCTCCAAAAGGATGTCCTCACACCCCCACACACACACACCCCGACAGACCTTCCACCCCCTGGGGCCTCAAGTCTCTCAAGGCTTAGGTGCCTCTTCTCTCACTGATGCCAGACCAGGCAGTCCTCTTCTCTATATGTGTTGGGGCCTCATATCAGCTGGTGTATGCTGCCTGGTTGGTGGCTCAGTGTCAGAGATCTCAGAGGTCCAGGTTAGTTGAGACTGCTCATCCTTCTACAAGGTGGCCCTCCTCCTCAGCTTCTTTCAGCCTTCCCTAACTCAACCACAGGGGTCAGCAGCTTCTGTCCTTTGGTTGGGTGTAAGTATCTGTTTCTGCTTCTGTCTCAGTCAGCTGCTTGTTGGGCCTCTCAGAGGGCAACCATGCTAGGCTCCTATCTGTAAGCACACCATAGCATCAGTAATAGTGTCAGGCCTTGGAGCCTCCCCTTGAGATGGGTCCTAATTTGGGCCTGTCACTGGACCTCCTTTCCCTCAGTCTCGTCTCCATTTTTGTCCCTGCAGTTCTCTTAGACAGGAACAATTCTGGGTCAGAGTTTTTGACTGTGGGATGGCAAACCCATCCCTCCACTTGATGCTCTGTCTTTCTTCTGTAGGTGGATTCTACAAGTTCCCTCTTCCCACTGTTGGGCATTTCATCTAAGGTCCCTCCCTTTGAGTCTTGAGATTCACCTCTCAGGTCCCTGGTACATTCTAGAAGGTCCTCCCACCTCCCACTTCCCAAGGTTACTTGTTTCCATTCTTTCTGTTGGCCCTCAGGGCTTCACTCCTGTCCTCCCCAAATACCTGATCATGTTCCCCTTTTCCTCAACCCTACCGCCCATTTCTCACCCAGTTCCCTACCTCCCTCTGCCCTCTGGTTTCTCCTCCCTCCCAAATGGGATTGGAGAGATGGCTCCGCAGTTAAAAGCTAGGCTCACAACCAAAAATATAAGGCCCTTTCTCAAAAACAAAAGCAAAACAAAAAACAAAAACAAAAAACCATGACCAGTGGTTGAAAGTACTGTCTATTCTTCCTGAGGACCAGGGTTTGATTCCCAACACCCACATGGCAGCTCATCTATAGCTACAGTACCAGGGGATCCAATGCCCTATTCTGACTTCCGTAGAGCAGTAGGCAACTTGGAAGAAAAAGTAGTTAATTTGTGGCTCAGGGTTCCAGAGGGTTCGAGCATGGGTGGCATCATGGGAGGACCCATGACAGCCTGAAGGCAAGCATCATGCTGGAGCAGTAGCTCAGGACTCACATCTCAGTCCACAAGCACCAGGCAGAGAGAGCTACTGGAAATGATTGGCCTTTTGAAGTCTCAACCCCCAACCCCAAATGACACATCTCTCAGAACAAGGCTACACCTCCTAATCCCTCCCAAACAGTTCCACCAACTCTGTGTGTGTGGGAGGGGGAATTATTCAAATATATGAGCCTATGGCATCCATTATTATTTGAACACCCACAACATAATAAAATAATAGAAAGGAAATTTAAAAAATCATAGAAAGAGAAAATATAAAGGTAGCTCCGAGCTGGGGGAAAGACAAGGAAAAATTAGTCTTTAATAGATACAGAGTTGCCATTTGCAGAATAGAAATGCTCTGAAGATCACTTGGACAACAATGACAGTGTGCTTTATGCTACTGAACTGTGTACTTTTAAAAAACCTAAAGATGGAGCCACCAAGATGCCACACAAGCCTAAATGATTACTTGAGTGCAATCCCCAAAACACATAGAAAGATGGAGGGACAGGCCTGACTCCACAAAGTTGTTCCCTGACCTCCACATGCATGGCATAGTACAGGAAAGCACATATCCATGTAGGGACACACACACACACACACACACACACATACACACACACAAATATTTTTAAAATTCCTCCTTGTTTTCTGTCTAGCTCTTGGGTATTTTTTAAGTGGTCAGGATAGTAAATGAAAAGGAAGTGAGACCAGCTTTATCCCTGTGCCATTGAGCAATCTGCAGGCTCTTCTGAGGCTCTAGATAAAGAATGTGCTTTTTTTGTGCAGTAAAGCACCAGCAAAGCCCTAGATAGAAAAGCTTAAGTGTTCAAGCAGCTTTGTGAGGTGACCCACAGCTGTCATCCCAGCAGTGTGGAAGCTGGGGGCAGGAAGACCAGGAGTTGCAGGCCAGCCTGGACTACATTGTGAGACCTTGTCTTGAAAGAAAATTAATAAAAGACCAGCCAAAACTAAAAGGAACCCACAGTGTAATGATTGAAATGGGTAATGTACAGAAATAGCTGGACCCGTTTTTCTCTTGTTCAAAACTCTATTCTATTTGGGAGTAATTTTCTCCCACTTCAAGCTCCCTCATTATATACGCTTTCATTCAAAATGTTAATTCTTCTTCCTCTTGTAATTTAACCATCCACTAATCATTTCTGGGATGGAAACACATATTCCTAAGTGAAATTCTATTGAAGAGCTGAATTAAGCTGACAGTTTGTTTGTTTCTCTAATTTCTTGTCTAATGGTTAATAGAATTGCCAACGAAGAACTTTTTCAAAGTCTTAAAAAACTATCTGTGGTAATGTTTTTGTGCAAACTAAACTTTTTTTGGCCAGACAGAGGTTTAAACCTCAATAAAATGAAAAGTGTATGTGTGTGTGTGTGTGTGTGTGTGTGTGTGTGTGTTCCCACATGGATATGTGCCTTCATGTGCTATCACATAGCCCCCAAATGAAATTTGCAAAAATGACTAGAATCTCTAAATGCAATGCAACTCATTTTAATTTAAGCACAAAGGAAAGTAGATTCTAGTCTTGGGTCGTCTAATTGAGAGGCCTTAGACAAGTGATTGAGCATAAAGCATCTTTTCCCCAAAGTTGAGCCTGTTTTTAACACACAGGATGGACACTGGATCAAAGAAACAAAAAGAAGTTAATGGCAGGCAAGTTTTATGTGCAGAAGAGAAAAGATAAGATACCAAGTCAGACAGACAACTGTGTCTGGCTGGCTTTAGCTGTCATCCTGCTCTTTCCCATCCCTGCAATTTAGAGGACTATCTAACCACCGTAATTTATGAGCTCCTTAGCAAAACAACACTTTTAATGAAGTCAGCAGTGTACAAGATCAGCTAAGATTTTCCAGGATTTGAAGAGATAAAACAGCAATCAACTCCAAATTAGATCTTATTTAAACACTTTTAAGAGAAAGTCATAAGTCAACTTTTTTCCCCCTGCACCCAATAGCATACTTTGTCACTCTCAAGAAGAAACTTTAAAGATGGGAGAGTTATAAGTCTCTACCCCCTCCTGTCCTCATAAAATACACGCTGTTCTGGTCTACAGAATGCAATCCATTAAGTGCTAACTTAGATCCATGACCCAGTTCCCCACCCCTTTCTGCATCCATAATGTCCTCCATGTAGTATTCCCTTCATAGCAGGTGTGAAGCCAGCTACTTGGTTTAGTGAGCTCAGTAAACATGAAAATGTGTTGGAGGGAGAGAGAGAGTTCAGCAGCATTTTTGCTTGCAGAGGACCTGGGTTCAATCCTAGCACCGATATGGTACTTCATAACCATAATCTTAGTGCCAGGGGAAGCTGACTGCCAGAGGCGGCAGGCACAGCTATGGTGCACATACATACATCCAGGCAAAATACTCGTACACATAAAATGAAACAAATAAACCTAAAAACTCCCAAATGAAAATGAGAGCTCTCTTATCCAAAACCAGAAAATAAGTTGCCTTTATAAGATTTAATTTTTTTTATTTTTATTTTTTTATTTCCTTATGGCCTTCTCATACTCCCATAACCCTGCCCCTTTTGTCCCCAGTTGTCCACTTCTACCTCCAGTACCCCCCTTCCATTTTCGTTTCACATGGTTTTTTTTATCACCTGTCATCTCCCTTAAAACTCCTTTTGTCTTATTCCATAGGCCCCAGTGTAAGTAATGTCCTAACCTCTGCCCACACTCATGCCCATATACCTATCCACATATGAAAATTCCAAAGAAACACCCATATGTGGGATTAGAAGCTAAGATCCACAGCCCATCAAGTGTTCCCTGATCTGCTGTAACTTGAAGCTCATTGGGAAAGGCTCTTCTCTGGACTCCACTTCATCCTTCCAGCCAGGTGTACAGTGTCATCTGAACACCTGAGGGAGGAAGCACACACACATACCACATGGACATCTGGTTTTCTTTTCCCCACAACTAACATGCAATGTTTTCTCTGCTGCCTTTATACCCCCGATCCATATACTTTCCTTCTCCTCACTTCACCCCTCTTGCCCCCTTCCCCATGTTCCCTTCACTTTGTTACTTAGTTTACCCCAGCTCCAAAAAAGAAAGGGAAAAAAAACACTGTGAACCCAACCAGTGTTTTAACCTGACCCCAAGCCTTCATAACTATTGACATATAAATTTTCTTCACGGGGGCAGGAGAGATGGCTCAGCATACAGCACTTGATGCTCTTACAGAGGAACCACGATTTTGATTCCCAGTATCCACACAGTGGCTCACAGCCACCCATAATTCCAGTTCCAGAGGATCTGATGCCCTCTTCTGAGTTCTGTGGGTACCAGGTACATGGTACACATATATCTTCAGACAAAACATCCATTCATTCATAAATAAATAATATTTTAAATTTTAACAAATAAACTAATCTTTCTTTTTATGTATGCTCTCTGAGTGTGTACCTGTATGAGAGATGGGGGGAGAGAGACAGAGACAAAGACAGAGACAGAAATTGTCTGTCTGCCTGTTTATTTGATCAGTTTGGGATTTTTCCTTTTGCTTTTTTGGAGACAGGGTCTCATGCACACCAGTCTGACCTCACACTCTCCGTGTAGCCAAGACTGGTCTCAAACTCTAGATTCTCCTGTTTCTGAGTACTGAGATTACAGGGATATGACACCAAGCCTGGCTCCTTTAGGACATTTTTTAAATTTGATATTGCATGTCATTATAAAGGGAAAAAAACCCTAAACATTAGCATGGCTTTTTTGCAGTTTGTGTTTTACAAGAAGAGACATGTAAGGATGTAACACATGTAAGAAGATAAATAAGAAGACTGCTTCCTTGCCTGACTGAGGATTCCTAAAGTAGGAAGACAGTAGCACCATTCTCCTGCAACACTGTCAGGCCTGGGGCCTGAGACATAGAATAAAGCTCATGCTTAGGGACAAAGGGAGGTAGGGAAGAAGAAAGAGAGTTTTAAACTTTTTCTTCCTGTGAGAATGTAGACAAACTGGCCCATTCATGTGCCACAGAAGTGTACAATGGCACAAATTAAAACAAGGAAAAGAAGATAGTTTAGGGAGAGAGCATTCACCTAGCATGTGCAAATGCTCAAAGCAAAGCAAGTTTCCAGCAACTGACATTTAAAAAAAAAAAAAAAAAAAAAAAAGCGGTAGAGCCAGATAATGGAATACAAGACTGTCATTAAAAAGTGAGGTTCTGGCCAGACAGCAGTGGCCCACACCTTTAATTCCAGCATTCCAGAGGCAGAGGAATGCAGATCTGTGATTTCAAAATCAGCCTGATCTGCAGAAATCCAGGACAAGCCAGGTCTGTTACCGAGAAACCCTATCTTGAAAAGCCAAAGGAGACAGGTGGTTCTGGCTTGTGCTGTGGCATAGATAAATCCTTGAAAATACTAAGGTGGACAAGGTGACTCATACTTGGATCTGGGCCTGGGTAGTAGCTGAGTTGGTCAGTGAGCTAGCTCTCCCACACTCACACCCCCAGGGCCATATCACCAGGACCAGTTTCTGTCTTAGTTTCTAGGCAAATTCTGGGGCCCACTCTCCCAGAGTGCTATAGCCCATGAAGGGTGGAGCCAGCTTTGCACGGCCCTCAGACATCAATATGACACGGGGTAGCAGCCCAGACCAGGGATAGCCAAACGAACTTTGGTGGTAACATGGGCCACAGACATTGACACAGAGCCAAACATGATCTTCATCAGCAGCATTGGACTAGGACCTTGCCATGGCCTCCGGTGGCAGCGTAGGCTATTCACATCAGGCTGTTCCTCTCCACCCTCCATTTTCCAGTTCAGCCTCTCCACAGTGCTCACACCATTCCACAGTCTCTTTCTCTCCCATCTCTCCCCCACTTACTTGCTCATCTTAGGAGCACCTGGACCCCTGGGTGTTTTCTGCCCCTCCTGCACCACATGGCGCTGGGCAGGGTGTCTTCTGGGTAGTAACACACATCTAATGGCAGCCCTTCAGAGGCGGAGGTAAGCAGATCTTTTCGAGTTCAAGACCAGCCTGGTCTACAAAGAGAGACCCTGTCTCAAAAAGAAAAGAAAAAAAAACATAAAGGTAACAATGTAATAGTGACTTGACAATTATGCAGCTGTAAGTTAAGGAATTCCAAAGACTGTCAGACATCACCAGAAGCTAGGGAGAGGTATGGTACCCATTTTCTGTCAGAACCAACCCTGTGACACTTTGACTTTGGGCTTCTGGTCTCCAGAAATATGATAGAATAAAACGTTTCAAGCCACTTAGTTTGGTGATAAATGCTAAAGAATCCCTTGAGAGCCAATCTCCAACTTGTTCTAAAAATTGTTTTTATTTTTTAAGTGTACAGGTAGTTTGCCTGTGTGGATATCAGTGTACCATGTGCATGTGCTGTCTGCAGTGGCCAGAAGAGTGTATTATATCCCCTGCAACTGCAGTTACCGGCATTGTTAGCCACTATATGGGTGCTTGGAATCAAACGCCGGTCCTCTTGAAGAGCAGCCATCGATCACTCTTATCCACAGAGCCATTTCTCCAATACCCCAATTTACCAACTTGTATGGAAATCGCAAGGTACCAGGCAGAGACAGGTAAATGCCACAACTCTCTAATAATTTGCTTTGGCAGTTCACACAGAGTAGAACTGACACAATTAATAAATGTGCATGGAGGGATCTGGAAGCAAGGGAAATGGAGAGCTGCTGCCAAAGGGATGGCCTCAGTTACGCTAAATGGATAAACTCTAAAGAGCTACAACCTAAATAATGCCTGTGGTTAGCGCTA
>NC_045030.1:94535102-94535699 GCF_008632895.1 Mastomys coucha
AAAAAAAAAAAAAAAAAAAAAATCTGTTAACAGAATAGATTCTGTAGTACATATTTTTGCTATAAAAATAAGCAGACAAAAACAAAGGGGCACAAGGAGACTTTGAGAGATGTTGAGTATGTCTATTACCTTGATGGTAATAATGGTATTGTGGATGTTTGCATGTGTGCAAGCAAACTCACCAAATTATAGACATTCATTCATACATGTGGTTCTAAATATGTCAAGTGTGTCTTAATAGAATTGTTTTCAAATTGTTTTATGAGAGGCTGGAGAGAAGGCTCAACAGTTAAGAGCACTTGCTGTTCTTCCGGAGGACAGAGTTTGGTTCCCAACTCCTACATTGTACCTTCCTCAGGCTCCTGCACACATGGGGCTAGCATGGAAGGACACACACACATGCACACATACCATGTACATACAAATGTCATTTTAACTTTTTTTAATTTTATTTTAATGATGGTTTTTAAACACTTTAATCTTTTTTTTAACCCACCACCCACCAGAGGTAGTGGAAAAGAAAGGATACAGGGGAAGTGGACCTGTTTAGAAAGGTTTTTTTGGAGCAACATCTGTCTTCACTTTCTTTTTTTTTTT
>NC_045030.1:94535847-94542599 GCF_008632895.1 Mastomys coucha
CCCTAGTGAGAGCCAGCACCAATCAGAAACCACCCCGTACCTTCCCCTTACCCCAGTCTTCCCTTTTGCCCCAACAACTGCACAGGAATAAGAAGCTGCCTAAGGCCTTGCTCTGGGCCAGACTCCTCTACCCCTGCGAGTCTCACCCCAGCTAGCTGGAATAAAAAGCCTCTTGCAGATTGCATCAAGTCCATCTCTTGGTGATGTGTGGGGTCATCGCTCCCAGGATTTGAGTGTGGGGATCCCTCTGGGAATCTCACAAAAGATTCTTTGGAGCAGCTCCCATTTATGTTGTCTGGAAATCAGCAGTTCAGTTCATAGGTTAGCAGGCAGCCGGAGCTCAATCCACTCTCAAATACTTCATGGATATACAAGAAGTCCAGTTTGGTAGAGTCGGGTTAGCAACAGTGGTGACATGACCTAGCAGAGACAGTCAGGCCTCAGCCTCAGCTCCAGTCTGCAGGAGGGACCTGGAGGGACACCAGGAGAAGTTCTCAACTGTGCCTCTCTCAGGGAATCGAAGATCAGCAAAGACACGAGACCCACAAATATTGCACGGCTAGCTGTCTCTCCATCACTCGGTCAAGTCCTATTTATACCGTGTCTTAGTTAGGGTTTTACTGTTGTGAGCAGACACCATGACCAAGGCAACTCTTATAAGGACAGCATCTAATTGGGGCTGGCTTACAGGTTCAGAGGTTCAGTCCATTATCATCAAGGTGGGAGCATGGCAGCATCCAGGCAGGATGAGAGTTCTACATCTTCATCTGAAGGCTGCTAGCAGAATACTCACTTCCAGGCAGCTACTACTAGGGTATTAAAGCCCACGACCACAGTGACACACCTACTCAAACAGGGCCAACCTCCTAATAGTGCCACTCCTTGGGCCAAACATATACAAAGCATCCCACCCTACAACATTATGAGGCCTCCACATGCCTTACCTCAGCACAGGTCTTACTTCACCATGTGTGTCTAATCAGCCTGAGTCCTTGGAAGCAGCAACAAACTGTAATACCCCATCAGAAGTTGTTTGGTGTATTTCTCTCTATGGCATCCTGACAAATGCAGCTCAACTATGCAGTGTAAGGCAGACCAATACATGTGAGTCATTAGCAAAGAGTCTTTCACCACGTGTCCTTTCACGTGCTTGTTTTAACAGAACACCATCCAACCAACTTTCCAAAGAACCCTCAAGTTTCCACTTCATATAAATATAAGTAGAATAAATCTTTTTTTTAATTTTGAGACAGGGTCTTAATATGCAACTCTGACTGAACTGGAATTCATGCAAACCAGGTGGGCCTCAAACTCACAGAGATTTTTCCCACCTCTGCCATTAGAGTTCTGGAATAAAAATAAATCCCTTTTTAACTGTTTAATGAGATAAGTATGGTGGAACATGTTTGTTACCCAGCATGTGGAATACTGAGGCGGTAGGATCATGAGCTTAAGACCAGCCTGTACCGCACACAGCCAGAGACTCACAAAAAGCAACCAAAGGAGAACAAATTCAATTAGCACGGTTTTGTGTTTCCAGAGGAGGGTGCTGTTCTTTACCTTAGTAGCCAGACCAATGTTTTATTTGAAGTACGTCCTGAGGTGACTGGACCCATATAAGCAATTTATTTCACCACTCTGATTGCGTCTGATACAACAGTTTTTATTTTATTCTTTCAGCTTAGGGCTTGCAACTGCAGCCTCCCCTGTGCTAAGCAAGCACTCCTGCATGAGCTACATTCCTAGGCCCACGGTGTCTGAATGTCAAAATTGATGTATTTCTTTTTTACTCCAACACAAAATTTTCTCGAATTGCTTCCTCTTTTGCTTCATCTCCTGCCCTGACTTGTCAAAGCACTGGAGGCCCTGGGGGAACACCAATATCATGCTTCTCTCCTCATTTATGGTGGTAACTGCCAACCCCTTACACTCCTTGCCTTGGCCCTGCATACAGTTCTCTACCTCCATCTTCATATGGCCATTGCTTCTCTGTCTTCTCCTTTTTATCTCTTGAAAAGACATTATCATTGGATTGACACCCTGCCCTAAATCCAAAATAATCTCACTCTAGCATTTCATCCATATCAGGAACTAAGACTTAGATGTATCTTGGGTTTGGGGGTGGGAGTAAGGCTAGGACATGATTCAACCCACTATAATCCTCATCAGACTGAGACTCTTGAGATTAAGATTGTTTTGTCTATTGTTTATCCCAAGTGCCTAGAATAGTATGTCCTAATGATAATGTCTTAAACATAGTGCTCAGTGGGCTTGCTGAATCAATGGGTGGGTGGACTGTTGGTGGCTGCTAGGATGAAGGATATTATTCTAACCTGAAAGGTGGATACTTGGTGTAGGCCAGAATTGGAACATATGCATTGAGGACTCATGGAACTATAGAAACTTGATCATCATTCTAGGTAGGACTCAAAACAACAGTGCACAGCCCTCAGTGAAAACCAGTGCAGGAACAGATGCAGCATTGCACACCTATACTCCCAGCACTGAGGAGGCTGAGGCAGGAAGTGGGCCAGTAGACTAGACTAAGCCATAAAGTAAAATGCTATCCCAAAGCAGTGGAGGTGGGGCTACACAGGACACTTCATGGCTTCACAGCCACATAGTTTAAATTGAAAACAAACAAAACATAATAATAACAACCAAAAAACAAAACAAACAAAAAAAAACCCTGTTTCACAAATCCTTGCAAATACATCTCAGATGAAGGTTCTCTGGTCTTCTGAGAGTTGTTAGGTAAACTTGGCGGAAACCCCAACTGTCACAATGAGGATTCCCAGCCCTCTTCTACAAATTACTAACTCTACTTCGTGATCCTAATTTGTCATCTTCCATGTGGTCTTGATTTCTTCCCTTGCCAAAAATCAGGCCAGTTCCCAGTTGTTGTGCAAGATTCCTCTAGCCCTCTTCGCAGTGTGAGTACATGCTCTTGCGTATTTTGCTAAAGTTCTGGGATTTACATAGTATACCTATATTCTCCCCATGGCCTGCTTCCTCCATTTTCTTCTTATTCAATCTTCCCTTTCATCTCCTACCCTGGTGTAAAGCATGAATTCTTTCTTTGTCTCATGCTAAGCAGTTCTGTTCATAGTTAGCTACCACCATCACTTCTGACACACACACACACACATACCTGGTCTATCTCACCTTCTACTCTGAACAGGCTTGAAGGAGAGAGAGGGGAGAAGGAAGAAGGGAGAGGAAGAAGAGGAAGGGAGAAGGGGAGAGAAAGAGAAGACAGAGGAAAGAGATGAAGGGAGGAAGATTGGGAGGAAAGAGAGGGGGAAGGGACTGCTGGGGAGAGGAGAGGAAGAAACAAAAGAATTAGAAGGAAGAAGACAGGAAGAGAAGAGAGGAGTTAGGAACTTCTAGGAGGAACACTCATACCAGCCCATCAAAAGAATGTGTTTTTATTTTCCTGTGTTTCATTAAGAATAGGCTAAATGCGAAGGTCTCTGGGTAGGAAGTGAACTTCAGCAACAACTCCTTGCTGCAGACTTCCCTTGGCTTTCTTACCAGATGGAAGCAAGTCTCTTCTCAAGTTTACATTTAATTTGCATTGCAACCCTAATGATGATTTTCCCACCCCACCCCCGCCACTGCTTTTCATATTGTCTTTTCTTGGCGAGCTCTCCTTGGCTCTACTCGCCTGCTGTACACTGTGTACGAACCGCAGAGCTGCCTGCGCTGTGTAACTGTGCCTTTTGTTTGTTCCCACAATCAGCTCCAAAACAGCTGTTGAATGCTCGTCCTTGGATCTGGCCTCTTCTTTCAGAGACCTGGAACAGCAGGCAGCATCTTCTGCTTTTCATTTTCTTGAAGAAAAAGGAGATTAAAAAAAAGAAAGAAAGAAAAAGAAAAAGAACAGGCAAGGAGCTGTGTAGGTGCTAGTTAATGACTTACTTCCTCCCTTTTCCTAAAATCAACAGAGTTCATACTCCAAGAGCCGCGGGGGTTCCCCTTAAATTTCTGACCTAAGCCAAACTCTCATCTAAAGAGAGCTTTGGAGGAGGGAACCCTTAGTAACACATAAATCCAGAGCCACAAGTTTTGCTCCAGCCATCCAGTGAAGCCGAGGGAAGGGTTTTCAGTGTGCAGCCTGGATCAGAGAGTCACTGCCTTATGAAAATCACAGCCACAGACTAACTTCACAAGTCACTGAGGGGGTCCAGATGAGCTAGCCTAGGGGGAGTGCCATCTGACACAGTGGTGAGGAAAGCACAAATGTCACAGTCCTGTGGTGTCCCCAGCTCCAGTAGGCTCCATCTGTTGAAAAGTCAGACATTTAAGTGTCATTCATTGGTCGTTTGAGTATGAATTAGCCAGTGAGTTTTGCTTTAGGGAGCTTTCCTTATGAAAACTTGGCATTGAGTGATGGATACATTTAATACCTCGTGATATGAAAAAGCATTCAAGGAAATCAAGACAAAGTGTCCTTTTCTGGACATGAGCTATTGCTTAGTGTGGAATCATTGCTTCAAGGCTAATGGCTACTCAAAGCAGCCATTATTAAATGTCACGAGCTGTGTTTAAATTGCTTTTTGACCACTGGTTTTCTCACCACAGCTCTCCCACTGGAGTTGGGGTGGGGGTCATCTAAAGAGAGCTTTGGAAGAGGGAACCCTTAGCAACACACAAATCCACTGCCACAAGTTTTGCTCCAGCCATCCAGTGAAGCCGAGGGAGGGGTTTTCAGTGTGCAGCCTGGATCAGAGAGTCACTGCCTTCTGAAAATCACAGCCACAGACAAGCCTTGAAACCAACATGTAATGTGTGGGGCATGCACAGTCTCATGGGTACCTGCTGTAAGTCACCTCATTTTTGTAACTGCCTTTTAAGTAGAATTTCACTCCCTTCTGTTGGAGAGGCTTAGCCTGTCACAAACCATCTTTGGCAAGCTTCATGGTCACTTCTGCACAACCAGTCTCCCTCTCTTCCCCTTCCTTCTCCTCCCTTCCTTTCCCTTCCCTCTCCTCCTCTCCCCTCCCCTCCTGCCCTCTTCCTTCAACATTCCACATCTCCCCACCTACCCCCTGGAGATACAAACCTAGTGTTCAATCCACACCATCTCTTCGAGGCCAAAGTCCACAAAAGGTAGATCAGACTAGCCCAAAGCAGTAACTCCTTAAACCAATACATCTTCATCTGTTTAAATAAATTATGGTCCTGTCTGTCTCACCTCAGTCCCACAGAAAATAGGAACCTTAAATGGAAACTCCCAATAGCCCAGCTTTAAAAAAAAAAAATAGCCCCCAGATCTATACTCTGACTAAGTTAATAATGGCCACATCCTTGATTGTTTTCTTCCCTGAGACCATACAGCTAGGCTCTTGCTTCCCCACTGTTCATTCATCCAATCTGTAACTCGTAGCTTGCATTCCTCAGCTTCTCCCTACACCCAAGACATTCTACCTATTCTATGCTCTTCTTGCCTCCCACCTTAATGCGGCCGTTGCCTCTCACCTACACTGACCTCACTCCAGTCTTTGCTGTGGTTGAGTCAGTTCACACCCAGCAACCAGAGGAATTAAAAAAAAAAATGTGTCCTTTTGTTTTGCTCAAAACAGGTTCTTAACAAGTACCCAATCTGGCCTCAAACTTAATTCTCATGACATCTGTCCCCCTAAGGCTCAAGTTCCAGATGTGCTGGAAGGCCCTGTAAAGAAGTGGATTATGAACCATTTTTCTCTTGAACACCTTTTAATAGTTTCTCATCTCCCATGTAATAAAAATCCCAACTACTAGCCTTGACCTATAAAGGCCTCCCTGCCTGTTGTGACTTATACCAAAAACATGTGTTGCCCATACCTCTCTTTCTGCCTCTCCCAGGGACTGGCTGGCTGTCCCTGTCTTGAACAAGCTGCCCCACTCAGGCTGCTCTCTCAACCTGAAATACCCTCTCTCTGATACCTTACATGGCCAGAACCTTCACTTATTTGTATTCTGTCTCCCTCTACTAGATTTGAAATTCCATGGAGAAAAGAATTTCACCTTATTTACAGCTGTACTCATAGCCACAACAGCATCCCTGACACACTATAATAAAACATGAAACATCTGATGTTTCATTGTAAGCTATGGTGGTTTGAATGAGATCAGCCCACAAGCTCATATATTTGAATGCTTAGACCCAGTTGAGAAGCTGTCCATGAAGGATTAAAAGGTATGGCACTGTTGAAGTAGGCATGGCCTTGTTGGAGCAAGTGTGTTGCCAGGCCCAGTCTCTGTCTCTGTCTGTCTGTCTCTGTCTCCCCCCACACCCCCCTGCCTGCTGCCTGATGAGCAGGAGGTAAAGCTATTTCTCCAGCCTGCCACCATGCTCCTCGACATGATGCTGAGCAAGCCCTGTCCTTTATAAGAGTTGCCTTAGTCGTGGTGTTTATTCACAGCAATAGAATACTAAGAGAGAGGTCAGCTGAGCTAGCTCTCCAGCTGACAACAAATGTTTGTATCACTAAATGAAGAACTGGGAATGGAGCAGGAGGATAAATTTGAGCAATTCATTTTGGAGGCAGCCTCTCTCTCTGAGTGACCAGGTTTGACAAGTTTTCCCTTAATCGTCCACTGTGTCTATGAACTGCTGCTGACATATTTATCCCCACATCACTCTCAGAATATATGTTGATTTTCTAATTCAGTCCTAAATACAAGAATCAGACATTAACTTGAGCTAAGTTAGCCCAAACAAGAATTCCTTACTGTATAGTAAAACTTAGATACCCTGTCCTCTCTAT
>NC_045030.1:94543421-94543841 GCF_008632895.1 Mastomys coucha
ACCATATGGTTGCTGGGATTTGAACTCAGGACCTTCAGAAGAGCAGTCGGTGCTCTTAACTGCTGAGCATCTCACCAGCCCGCTTTCTGTCTCTTAACCGGCTCTATATAGTTTGGTTTTTTTATTATAAAAATGGGATGTTAGCATTCCTTATATGAGGTCTCTGGAGAAGTCAGACTCACCAACATAGAAAGTAGAAGGACAGAGCTTTGCAGGAAAAGGTGCTTGCTGCTGAGCATGATGACTTGAATTCAATTCCTAGGTCCTGAGCTGTCAAGAACTTTGGAAAATTCCACCAGACCCCTCCCCTCCTGGAAGAGAAAGGTCATAGAGCACATAGGCACCCCTCCCTTCCAGAAGGGAGAGGCTAATTACATTTCTCAGACCACAGGGGGTACCGACCTGCAGAAAGGGAAGCCC
>NC_045030.1:94543851-94544798 GCF_008632895.1 Mastomys coucha
ACACACACACACACACACACACACACACAAGCATGCACAGATGCATGAGTGATAATTCTGAGTTGTTACATCTCTGCTGCTCACATTTTCTGATAGACTCTGATTCTTGGGTCCTCCTGGGTGCCATAGGCTTGGAGCTGAATCGTGGTGCATCCAATCCTAGAGCTCTTGGGAAGCAGGAAAGGGAGGATCTTTGTGAGTTCAAAACCAGCCTACTCTACATAATGGGTTCCAGGGCAGCCAAGCTACAAACTGAGACCCTGTCTCATAAGAAGGGAAGAGGAAGAGAGGGAGGAGGAAGCAGCATATATTTATTAGTCCTGAAAGCTTAATGGGTTGTTTCAAGTTGTTGCCTTTTCAAACCAAATGAGTCAGCCACCAGGAGGTTCTTTTGTTACCTGATCAATCTCACTCTGTTGCTAATACAGCAAACTCAGATGATTAAGATGTTTGAGAGCAGCCTGTTTCCCTGTCCTCATGCTCAACTTCATGAAACATCATCTGCCCACAGGTGTTTGGCTCTGTAGAAACAGAGCCATCCATATCTTTTGAATTTTAAAAAGTGGTTGAATTTTGGGTGTGAGGTTTTAAGTTTTTGTGGAATTATGTCATATAAGTTGCAATAATGAGCATGTGTATAGTAGTTAATATTCTGTCTTTAGGGGCTGGAGAGATGGTTCAGTGGTTAACAGCATTTGGCTACTCTTCCAGAGGACCTGAGTTTAATTCCCAGCACCTACATGGCAGCTCACAACTGCCTGTGACTCCAGCCCCAGGGGATCCAATGCCCTCTTCAGGCCTCTGAGGGCACTAGATAAACATACACCAGTGCAAAAACATACATGCAGACAAACAACCATACATATAAAATAATATGTATTTTCAAAACCTGGCTCTGTAAGCCTGATATTTCAAACCTTGCTTTCTGTCTCTTTTTTTTTTTTTTT
>NC_045030.1:94545451-94549781 GCF_008632895.1 Mastomys coucha
CTCCCCCACCCATCCTGCACCGTCCTCCACCCTCCCACCCCCACAGACAAGGAAAGCCCTTGCTTAAGTTTAAAAGTCACACTGCTCTGCCAATCATATTGTGCCTAGTGGATGTTGCTCTATTCTACCCCTGAAAGCTGTATAAAAACTGGCTGAATGAGCTGCCCAGGGTCACCCCATCTCCTTCTGGGGTGAGATGCAGGATGGCATGGGCTGGGATCCAGGATGGCAACCCCAGCACAGTGGAACAATAAATTCCTCTTGCTTTTGCATCAATCCCCAGCTCCTTGTTGTACACTGGGGTGGGGGGAGGTCCCCAGTTAGCTAAGGCTCATCAGAATCTTACAGTCCCACACAATAGAAGAAGAGATCTGACTCCTCCAAGTTGTATTCTGACCTTCACATATGCCCTGTGGCACCTGCATGCATATGTACATATGAATAAATAAGTATAACTTTTAAAATTTTTCCTTTTGATTAATTCATTGTTTTGTTCTTTTTCTATTTTTTTATTTAATCTCTTTTTACACTCCAGATTTTATCCCCCTCCCAGTCCATCCTCCAACTGTTCCACATCCCATGCCTCCTCCCCACCTCTCTGTCTCCACGTGGATATCCCCACCCCCTACCCCACCAGAACTCGAAACTCCCTGGGGCCTCCAGTCTCTGGAGGATTAGGTGCATCTTCTCTACCTGAAACCAGACCAACAGTCCTCTACTGTATATGCATTGGGAGCCTCATACCAGCTGGTGTATGCTGCCTGGTTGGTGCTCCAATGTTTGAGAGATCAATCGAGGGAATCCAGGTTAGTTAAGACTGCTGGTCCTCCTACAGGGTCATCCTCCTCCTCAGCTTCTTCCAGCTCTTCCCTTATTCAACAACAGAGGTCAGCTGCTTCTGTCCATTGGTTGGGTGCAAATATCTGCATCTACTCTTTCAGCTGCTTGTTGGGTCTTTCAGCTGTCAGTCATGATAGGTCCCTTTTTGTGAGTGCTCCATAGCCTCAGTAATAGTGTCAAGCCTTGATAAATTGGACCTCATGAAACTGGAAAGCTTCTATAAGGCAAAGAACATAGCCAATAGGACAAATTGGCAACCTACAGATTGGGAAGTATAACTTTTAAAAAAGAAACGAGAGAGCTATCTTCCAGGGCTGAAGGAATGGGCAGTTATTTAAAGTACAGAGTGGCATTTTCACAAGATGAAGTGTCCAGGAGATGGATGGTGGTAATGGTACACAGCAATGTGGATGTATTTAAAGAAGCTGAACATGTAAATTACTAAGCCATAAATTCAACCACAATTTTTTTTAAAAAAATTGAGAAAAAAATTACTTGGATTTGGAACATTCCCAAACAGAAACCATCTGTTTGGCTTTTTTGTTCATTCATTTTGTGTTGTGCTGTGTTGCATTGTGTTGCATTTCATTGTGTTGTGTTGTATTGAGACTATCTCACTATATAGCCCAGAGTGGCTGCAAGCTAAGCATCCTCCTGTCTTATCCTCCTTAGTGCTGGAATTAAAGGCATACACCACCACCCTAGGCTAAAGTTTGCCTTTTAAATATTCTAATACATAATAGTACTTTCTTTGATAAATTCAATAAATGTAATAGATTTTGATTAGCTCCATTAAGATTCTAAACTTAACAAAATGAAACAGATCTAATGCCAAAACGTAAAAATAAAACTTTTACTAAATCATTTCCAAAGAAATTACTTTCAAAAAATTTCTCCAAACATACATCCTGCCTTAAAAAGTCAATTTTCATTTTACCAGCTTGCTGTTCAGTTTCCTCAGTCCTTGGGAAAAGGAACTTTAGAACACATCTTGGTCATTAGAACACATTCTTGGTCAGCCAAGAAGCTCTGGGTTCCACAGTAGCATTGCTGTTGTGTCTATATGTCAGGAAGCATAGACAAGTAGTTTAGAAATGGCTCCTACCTAGCAAGTCTTCAGAGGTGCAGCCCTCTGAACAAAACTACACTTAAGTGTGGTGGCATGGGACAGAGGGGAGGGAGGAAGGGAGGAAAGAATGGGGAAGGGGAGAGAAGGAGGAAGGAAAAGGGGGAGGAGGACGGGAAGGGAAGAAACAATCCTATAGCCTGGGGCTGGGAATGCAGTTCACTAGTAGAGTGTTTGCCTAACATGCAAAAGGTCCCCAGCACTGGAAAAAATGAAAAAGAGGAGAGGGGGCATACACGAGCACACACACACACACACACACACACACACACACACACACCACAGAAAGGAGGATGTGTACACACAGAAGCCACAATTGGAAGGTTGTAGCCACAAGCTGAGGAGAAAGGTGTTGATGGCCACCAGGAAGTTAAAGAAGGTCAAACAAGGACCTTTCCGAAGTTTCCAGCCCTGAAACACCTCCCCTCCCACCATCCAATGCAACAGAAGAGATTCCTGTCTTTGGGGCTTAACTAGCAAAAGCAAAGGCAAAAGCTGTCCTTGGTCCCTTGTACATACTTTTTCATATGTCCCGTTCTACATTTTTATTGATTTCTCCATTTTCCATGTTATTCATTGCAAAGAAAGTTTCTGTGGCCTCTCTTCTCCCCTCCACCTCTACCTTTCAAGAGGTAATACTTCTTTTTGAGGTGACCCTTTCCTGACCCCCATCAGTCCCCAAATCAACAGGCCAATTTTTTTCTGTTTCCACCTGCCCTCGGGTTAAATACAAATGCCTGTTATGTTAACAGAAAAGAAGAAAATGAGAATGGAACTGCAAGAAAGTTTGCCTAATTTGTAAAATGAAATGAGTTTCGATTCCAGCAGCTTATGTATTATTCTTGTGAGGACTGGGTTTACATCGATCATCTTTTTTTTCCTGGCAGTCAAGTGTGGAATATGGCGGAGTGAGAAATGTAATTGTGTAGACATAAAAAATTGCGTCTCGATACCCATCATCGGGACACTTTTCTCAAGATGCTATCTCGGTGTCCTTCAGAGCAATAACGATACCAATTGAGAACGTAACAGAAGCAACTTAAGTGTTATGCCTCGTTTACTTCTGGCCTAATGTGCTTGAGAGCAGGGCTATTGCTCATGACATAAAGTTCTGTCAGAAAGACTGGAAACACTTCAAGACCATTAAAATAAAATGCTCGCCATTCCTGCTGTTCAAATATTCCTCAGCTTCTAATTTAAGGCACCAACACCTAAGAATGTAATTGTGTTATTCTCTCTGATAGCTGGTATCTATCTAAGCCAAATGCCTAGGAATTATGGACTATTGGGGCTACAGGAGTCCAGAAGACAAATGAGGTGGGCAAAACATGTTATTTTGTACTGGTTCGTTCAACATTTGGGCTCTGTTTCCATTTATGTGTTAAAATGCAAAGTCTGAAGTGTCTGAAGTGTCTTTCCTTGGCTCAGTTGAAGAAGAGATTGGGGAAATGGACAAACCGCCTGAAGATCAAAACTTAGGGGAGAGAAGAAGACAGAAAGACTCACACATCTCTGCTCAGAATTATTGTCCACACTAAACTTTCTAATTGCCCCTTTTTTAAAAATCTGGGAGTTATCACCTTAGTAAAGCAGTCCACCTTGCAACTCAAACTTCTCACCCTGATTAGCCAGTGAGAGCATGTGGGAGAATGTGTTGGATCAGAAAACAGCAATTTGAAAAACAAATGCCCAGACTAGGTGATGCCTGTCCCCTTCACATGGGGAAAACCATTTCTGTCTAATGCCTGCCTCAGGAGAGATACGTTTTAGATTCAGGTACCCCATAGTTACACCAGGACTTTGACTGGGACATGGTGCCAATTCAAAGTGTCACATAGTAGGAAAATGGGGAGAAATCTCAACTCGGTTTCTATTCTTTAATAGAAAGCAATACTGTAGTTTAAATTAGCAAGGCACTGCTGAACCCTTATTTAAAATGTGTTTGCAATGACATCCCAAGAAAGGAATTTTTTTCTTGTTTAATTGTACTGTCAGTGTGGAACGCTTTCACTTAAAACCATTCTGAGGTAGACCTTTTAATAGAAAGTGACAATTTAAATTGCCATGATAGCAGCAGAAATGGTGCTTAAAGTCATTACTAAACTGATGTCGCAGTTGGCTCCAGACCAGTTTGTTAAAGCTGAAGTAAAGGTGTGGGGGGAAGGGAGGAAAGGAACGAACTGGTGAATCATTAATTCCTTTTGTATCCATTGTAATAACATCAGCTGTGATGAAGTCATCTGGCTCCCAGTGGATGTAATGTACATTTCTATTGAATTCCACATTATTCCACTCTACCGTTTGCCCTGATTAATGCTGACTACTGGGGAACTGCTCCAGTCACAAGCACTTAGTTCTCTGCAG